>NC_091127.1:113701333-114022833 GCF_040183065.1 Periplaneta americana
GCGGAGGAGTTGCGACCGACCTGGCTACAGTCAGGAGAGAGAGGGGGCCGATGCTCGGAGGAGCACGTCGGCGCCGTCATCACCGTCCCCTCGGCTCGTCCTGAAACCGGTCGACAGAAGGTGCGACGATGGGCTGATTGCTGAAGGACGGATAAGAGGCCGTCCATGCAGAGTACTGGTGGACACCGGGGCGATGCTCACTATCGCCAGACCAGACGTCGTGCGGGGCCTACCTGGGAGGACGCGGCTGCTCCAATACGAGCTACGGACTGCTTCAGGCGAGAGCTTGCCCATCCAGAGAGAGGTCTTCCTGGACCTGACCTTGGGGAAGAGGAAACTGGAGATGTGGGTGTTCGTCGCCTACATCACCGAGGACGTCGTCCTGGGACTCGACGCCATGGGGTTACTCGATGCGACGGTGGACGTCCGGCACCGTATACTCCGTCTTGGTCGGGATGTAGTGTTCCTGATGGACGCCGAAGACCAACCCGTGGCCAGCGAGCTCTCCTTGGAGGGCCAAGGGGAAAAGCAAGATGGCGCCCACGCAGTACGAGTATCGCTGCCCAGCCAAGCCAAGGATGGGGTGGCGCCACCATAAGGAGGGAGCAGCCGGAGGACCCCAAACGCTGGACCGATTAGCAGCCTACCAAGGGACTGCCCGGGACGAGCAGCCCTAAGGAGGGAGCAATGTGACAGCGACGTGAGATTCGAACTCACGACCAGCGTCCCGCAAGAGAGAAGATCGCGCGGAGCACTTTGGGACGGCGCGCGGCGAGAGAGTGGAGAGGGAGTTTGCGCGCGCATCTTCTGCTTGCCTAGAGGGGCCGAGAAATCAGTCGAAGTGGAAGACTCGCGAATTCGAACTTTCGAGGTTACGTCGCTGTGGTTATAAATTACGTTCGCGAAGGAACGACAGCAGTTTTCAGTTGATTAGTCAGCCAGTCAGTGAGCAAGCCAGAGCAAGCAAGCCAGTCTTGTGTACCGGAGTTCGACTCGAGTGTGCGTCCGTAACTGTGCCAGCATCCAAAGGCCTGAGTTCGAGTGCAGTGGACCGCAGTTGGAAGGACCTGAGTTCGAGTGCAGTGGACCGCAGTTGGAGGGACCTGAGCTCGAGTACAGTGAACTGTCTCTGAAGGTCTGTGGTTCGAGATACTGTGAACTCGAGTGACTGAGCTAGAAGAACTGTGAACTGAGAACTGATAGTTCTGATTTGTAAATAGTGCTTTGTAAATATTAGTTAAGATTAACAGTTCATTGTTGTTCGTAATAGTCCAAGTAAATTGTCATTGTCGTCGGTGGAGTGCCATAACGAATATTGTGTTGAGTGAAAATCTAATTGTTGACGAGAGCGTTTAAGGCGAATTGTAGAAAGGAATTATTGTTGGAAGAATAAAATCCTATTGTTGAGTTGAAATAAAAGTCACAGTATGTTTATATATAGGCTATGGTACCGTTTTGTTTTTTTTTTGTTTTTGTTTTTTTTTTCCTTATTCTTTTCAAACTTTGTGTAATTACATTTAACAGTTTTAATCACAGTTGTGACGATAATAATAATAATAATATTTATTATTATTATTATTATTATTATTATTATTATTATTATTATTATTATTATTACTTTTTCTTCTATCCACTTTTCTTTATTGGTCATACCCCACCTCAAGCATCTTGCTTTTTCGGGTGTGACCCAGTTACAATTGTATTTATACAATAATTTGTAATATGTAGACTATTTGACTATGAGATTGGTAATCAATTTCGAATTTTGAAGAATATTCATATACTAGTATTACAATAGTATTGTAAAATCTTTGTTATGGTATGTAATTTTTGCTTGCAATAAAAATCTTAGTAATCTTGTAATAATACAACAGAATTTAAATGAAAAAATGCAAAAAAAATAGCATATCAATGTAGTTCAAAATAACAAAGAGATGTGGAAGACAAAGAAATTAAATAATTCAATATAACAAATCAAATTTTGCTACTTATATGATATTGCTTTCAAGCAGCATTTTTTACGGTCAGGAATTTCATACTCTGTACGACTAACATAATATCACCGTCTTTTGTGGCCGAATTAACAAAACTACAGTAGACTGAAGTGACAACACTATTTCCTAAACGTAATTATCTCTTCTCAAAGTTAAATTTATTCAGGTACTGTACGGTGATATTATGTTAGACATAAAGAGAATGAAATTCAGGACTTTAAAAAAATGCTGCTTGGAAGCAACATCATATACAGTAAGTAGCAAAATTTGGTATGTTATATTGAATTATTTCAACTTTACAATTGCTTGTTTGTTAAAATGTGTATATGATAAATTTATGTAATTTATGTTCTTTTGTTTTGTGTGTTTTTGGAAAATATAATTGCAATTAATGCTTCGCCATTAATGTTGTAACTAAAACCTTGTGCATCCCTCGTGTTTATCGTACGATTCGTCATCCCCCCCAAAAGTCACCTGTACTTTGTTTATGTTTTCACGATGCCTAAACGAGACGCTCTACTGTAGTAGAGAAAGATACATGTAAAGTATTAAATTACACAATAGTACAGGCCTTCAACATAAAAATGAGACATAGAAAGTCAAGTTATTATTTTAGATTGCATAGTATAATGTAAATTGAAACATGTAATGATAGGCATTTATTTTCTGCATGCACTGTATATAATATATCTGTGAACGTGAACCGCGATGTACGAACACAGTAGTCCGTGCGTTCGTAACTTCATGCGTTTCGATATCCTGGACCGAGGAGCAGGGTAATATAATATATTAAGGTGAATTATTTTGTGGGGCGCCCTGTTGTGCCGCGGTGATGGATAGGGCAGGCGCACTATATTAACAAGTGTAATGGCAACCAGTTGCTGTCGATAAGAAGCATGGAGCTCCTGGTTCAATTAATAGCACCTGCCTTGCAGCAAGTGAGTCGCTTTATCTTCCAGCCCAGGAGTGACATCATTAAGTGAAACTGAGGCTCTCATTTATTCCGGCTTTTTATGTCGCTCAAGTTTAAAACTTTAGGAATCGGTAACTGTCAAACCGAACACATTCCACGCTTCTAAATTAACATGAACTTATAGCGAAGTTGCTTCTAGGCTTTATCTTTAAATCTCTATTTGATTGATGAGTTAATCCTGCTTTTCAAATATAAATCCGAAAAATCTACTGACGTCACTGTGTTACGTCTTCTCATTGTCATAACAGTATTTCTGACACGCTATGTCGGTGATGGAAATTATTCTCCTTCTTCTGTAACCCAAGGGCTAGTCCCATGGTTTTTTCCGTACTCTGCACATCTTTTGCAAGAAATTTGTAATGTAGAACTTATTTACTAGGTCATTCGATAAGTAATAGTAACAATGCTGTAAATCAGTTCTCCTAGCGGTGACCATTTAAATCTTGGACTACGTAATAGAGCAGCGACTGTTTCAAAAAGTTTCAATATTGAAAGTCTTGAAAGAGGTTGGAAGCTGCGGAAATGAATTTTTTTTAGAAATGTTGCAGGATATACCTTATTAGACAAAAATAGAGTGAAGACATTAAAAACGAGTTAATCATTTTTAAGCTAATAGATAGAAGCTATACCAACATAATTGGAAAGAACATGTAGGAAGAATGTAAGAAGGTCGAGCCCCAAGACTTTTAATGAATTATAGACCTAGATGTAGAAGAGATATCGGACGCCCGAAAAAACATGGACTGAACAATTGAATCGGTCATTTGTAAAACCACATGAGTCCACATTTTCACGAAAAGAGTTAATGGTAATATAGCGAGCACTAGGGGTAGATTCATCATTTCCAGTCGAAACAACATGAGTCCGATCATTACTAAGCAGTCTATAAAATCTTAATATATTGAGTTCCTTTCAAAACCACATAAGTCCCGGACTGATGTGGTTTTAATGCTTAACGCCATGATGTACCCATGGTACATTTGCTACCATACGCTTCTTTATCAAGATGTTGGACAGTTAGTGTAGTTCCAAGAATTCTGTAAAAGTAAAAATACGCAAAAAGGTGTCATTAACAGGGATGTGTATAAAAGAGAGGATAAAACATTGCAAATAGAAGGGTCTCCCACATACTAATCAATCATAGAGGGAAGAGTATAGCTGTAAGAAAGCAAGGAGGTCTATGCAATGTACAGTAAGTACAATATGATTGTTTATTTTATGTTATCGGAATGAAGTTTTGATGGGAATATGTTACATTGTCACAATGATCTCGTTGTTAATCCAGTCAACGAGAAGCATTTAGGCTATGTGAAATTAAATAGGGTTATGATTAGAAACATGCCTTAATATTGTCATTTTTGTTGCCTTTAAGGTTCAAGCAGCAGTGTTCAATGGAAATACCTGTACCAGATAGAATAGACATTTTTAACAAAACTGCGTCATTTGAAAGCAAAAATGAGTACGATTTGTACCTTCTTGGGGTTGTCGAAGTGTGTGACATAAAGAGGAAACGTCCTGGAAGAGAGATCCCAAAACAAGAAACACCGTCCTTTATGGAGGAATAATTAGCCTATGCAGTTTATGCTCTTTACTTATTGTTAACTAAAGATATGTGTGTACTCATAGATTTCCATTAAACATGTGACATACTGTTTTGAAAATGAATTGCCTAGAAATAACTTTTTTTTTTAAATCGACTATATTATTTTGTATTTAATTTATGAATTATGTGAACCATTTTGAATCTGAAGTAAAAATAACAATATAAATTAATTGAAAACTGTATAATACTGTATTTCACACTGCAACAAACAATATACTACAAATTGTAGCAGGACACTGGAGATGTTATTATTTATACTTGTTAAAACAACTTGAGTCCAAGAACTTAAAAAAATATTTTAAGTTGATATAAAATGAGATGATTAAGATACAATGCTTTTGTAATGAGACATACTTAAGTATGATCATCCTGTAAAAATTTCACAGAGCTAACATAAAATCCATTAACTATAGACATTTTTTTCTATTTTTCTCGAAACTTATTTTCTGTGACTCATGTGAGTTTACAAATGACCGATTCAATTTCAACTTCCATGAGTATCGAAACGACCCTGTAGGCTTAATCCTTGACGATGATGATTATGATGATGATGAAATTAAAAATTATGGTTTATTTAACGACGCTCGCAACTGCAGAGGTTATATCAGCGTCGCCGGTGTGGCGAAATTTTGTCCCGCAGGAGTTCTTTTACATGCCAGTAAATCTACTGACATGAGCCTGTTGCATTTAAACATACTTAAATGCCATCGACCTGGACTGGGATCGAACCCGCAACCTCGAACATAGAAGACCAGCGCTATACCAACTACGCTACCGAGGCCGGATGATGATGATGATGATGATGATGATGATGATGATGATGATGATGATGATGATAAAGAAGAAGAAAATCTCGAAGTAGCCATATTTTGTAAATACAGTGGGTGTTTCTGATTTCTAGTAAAACATATACAGCCCTAAAGGTGCGAACAAAGGTGCTTCATAGAAGAGAAAAACATGTAACTCAGTGCTTTAGGGCATCACAAGTAGCCTGTGCGAGAGTAGTCTTACCATGCTGAACTAATGTAAGTTGGGTGGAAGCGAGACATTCGTTTTCAATCAAGAGTCGATATCCGAAAAGATTTATATTGATCAGTGACAGGGATATCAAGAAATACTGCTGCAGGTGGAGTCCGCCGTCTCCCAAGAATTTAACAACGTATTGTTGACATGACAGGAGACTATATTTGAAGTATGTAATATCAAAAGTAATCTAAATAAATTTAGTGTGAAACAGTAACTGTATTGTTATTACTTTTGGAATGCCCTAGTAATTACTTTCATTTCCCCTTTTTCCACACGTGTTACAGCCTCTGTTGTTTATAATGCATTATCTCGTCATTAGTGACCTCAACACCAAGTTATTTTCTGATACTCTCATTTTAAATTCAAAATCGACACTCTGCAGGTATTATTATTCTTCTTCCTTAACAAGATGTGGATACTGATTCTCCCCGTTCCGAAGCAACATTTTAGAATGATGAAGGATGGATAGAACAGAAAAAAATTTTCTCTGTCACCGGGACTCGAACCCGAGTTTTCAGCTCTAAGTACTGACGCTTTATCCACTAAGCCACACCGGATTCCAGTTCTGATGCCGGATCGAATCCCCTCAATTTAAGTGTGAGGTAGACTGACGGGATTATGGACAAAAGCTCTGATACATCGTGCCTTGTATTTAAAAAGAAATATTTTAATAGAAACAGAGTATTTTTCCGGCTATTGTTATGCGAGATATAACCGGTAATACTATGTAGCGTAAAGTTTCCTAATTCCGTGATACGTTTTTTCACTGAATGTCACGGGGTTGGGTATCTTGCTACGAAGTTCACCGATGTCTCAAAAGTAGGCGAAAGATGCACTCTTTCGAGAAAGATGTCTGGCGCTATGGTCGAACGGCAAAGCTTTGACTGACATTCAATTTTAAAAAAGTATCACGGGATTGGGGGTATCACAGAAATAGGCAACTTTACCCTATATAACATCTTTGGTTATGACAGCGTGCTGTTTTCATCTGTCAAGCCTCCCTTTTAGGTCTTTGGCGGTAATAACTGTGACAATGAAAAATATGCGGACTATCTTTGAACTATTGGAAAATATAAATGCCTCCTTATAAGTCGAATCCATTATTAGGCTTATTTATGTAAAAAAAAATCTGTTACAAATCAGTGTATTCATGATTGCAGGAAGAGCTGAGTTGTATTAGTAGGGTCTATAAGATTTTGCGGGATTATACGTCAGCTGTTGAAATTACCGCTCCCCAACTCTTCAGCGGTGAGAGAATAGGGAGCGAACGCCGTTTAAGTCGCTATGGATCCGTGGAACGCACTGCTGTGGAGAAGGTTTGTTCAAAATAAATGATTCAGTAGTTTTTACGCAGAGTAGGTTCCGTTCCCAGCCGTAACACAATTTTATTGTGGGTAAACAATTTTAGAACGACTTCTTCAGCATCAAAACGTAAGTCAACAGGAAAGCCAAAGAAACGCGATATCACAAGACACGGTAGGCAGGGCCGTGCTGAAGTTCAGAGTCAGGCTCCAGAAGTGCATTAGAAAAAATGGACGTCATTTGGAGGGTGTAATTTTCAAAACCTAATATTGTTCTTTTGCATCAGTAAATTGCAATAATACCTCTTTTCGGTAAAATAATAAAAACCAAGTTTGATTAAAATACAACTGTGTTGTCTCATTTTAAAAAACGTCAGATCTTTTTGTCTGGCCCTTTATAACAGACACTATATACTATGATGAGAGGAATATGTAAGTAAATTATAATAACTGTTGGCATTTAATGAATATTATGCTGACGAGAAATAGTTTTCTCTGTATTTATTACGTTTCAGAAGACTATATATTAAGTTTTCAATAATTTTTTCTGTATCTGTATGCTTCCAGTCGGGTTTGGATGAGACTTGTTTGATATTTATCATGCACTTGAAAGCAGCACAGTCTGGCGCAGGTCGGCGGAATAAAACAGTCCTTTCGGGTCACTATTAGGACTGTTTGGGAGTCACGTGCAACGACACTGCCTGCCTGCTTGTGAGGAAAGGCGAGCGATATTGTGCGTTAGCCCACTTACGAAGGTAAACAGTTATGGGCAGACCTGAATGAGGTTTTGCCTGTCTCTTCTTTAAATGGCGCTTACTGGACTTTCAATATTTTTATTTCGCTTTCGTAGAACACAGTTTTCATAGCTCAATATTAAATTTGGTATAGATGTAATGACGTATCCTCAATAATAGAATCTACAGTAGACTCCAAAGCAGCTATTCTATCAATAGTCTTTAAACACACACCTTCATCTCAAACAGAAGAAATAACTAAAATGCTCTCTCAATTAATATCACTCAATAAAAGTATTGTATTCCAATGGATACCATCCCATTGTGGAATCCTGGGAAACGAGAATGCGGATGCTTTATCAAAGAAGGGCAGCACTGCTACTTACAGACCTGTTACTAAATCTACGTATTATTCTGTGAAAAGATTTATTAAATCTACATATTTAGACTCCAACAAACAAAATTTTATAACACAATCTCAAGGGAAAAAAATGGAACTCTCTGTATCATAATCCACTGTTAATTCCCGATTTACCACGAAAATCGTCTGTAGCTGCATTTAGATTGACAACAGGCCATGATTGTTTGGCCAAACACCTGCATTGAATTGGAATATATCAGTCCCCTAACTACCCATTGTGCAATTCAAACCAAGAAATGGATTCGGAACACCTCAAAATCTGTGCTTCAGTGGCTGGACATGATAATATCTTTGAAAAATATTGGAGTGCAAGAGGTCAAATGACTTTATTGTCAAACGCCTGGCATTAGAAAACTACAACATTAATTTTTTGACACAGCCGTCGCTAAATATCTTGTAATTATGACTATTTCCACAGAATGAATTTTTTTTTATTTTTATCCATGTCTTGTATTTGAAATATACCGAGGTACTGAAATATATGAGCCGTTCAGAGCAGAAGTGGTGTAAGTAAAAAATGGGTAATGAGGGTTAAAGTAAACCTTCTGTAAAATACAGCGCAAAGTAGCAATTAATATTCAATTTATTTATACTATTAGTAGTCAGTGGATAGCAAGAAACACATAATAATTGCTACTTTGCTCTGTATTTTACAGAATTTTTACTTTAAACCTCATTATCCAATTTTGACTTACACCACTTTTGTTCTGTATGGTTCATATCATTCTATTCCATGACCTTTCTATCGAGCAAAATATCGGAACAAAATTTTATTTCTTTAAATTACGAATAATTGCTTACAGTGTAGAATGTTGACGCATTTTTTGTAATTAGCTAGAAAATGTTTTCATCCTTTTGTTGTACACACCATTCAGCAGATTCATTGCTTTATGAGTGTAGGTGTGTTATCCGTCGCGCACACTAACGTTCACAGTAGGTTGAATAATCCTCCCACGTGAGTGTGTGTAAATCGCAAGCGACCTTTAAATATATACCAGCCAGTTCGTTGATTATAGAGTGCATACATGTCTAGTCTAGTGTGGCTGTGTTTAATAAGACTGCGTAGGACTAGACGAGCTAAAGGCAAGTCAACTTCTGATGACAGATGGAGCTGATGTTGTTACTGGCATATTTAAAATTGCTTGTGGCTTGGAACACAATAACAGTGTGATTTTGTCCCTGCAGCACACAAAAGAACAACGAAAACAGATGCTGTCATTCCTTTGATCACAAAAACAGTCGATCGACTTACAGATTTCTCTGTTTGTTAATAATGCGCTTCTCAAAAAGACAGAAAACTGCATCAGTGTTCAGAATCGGACACATATGATTCATATAAACTATTATATTAAAAGTGGCCTTCAATAAGGTACGAAGTTAACAGTGTAGTTCTGACGATAGGCAAGTTTCCCTACTGATTGGGCGTGGAGTCGATTCCCTCTTTATGTTATTACTGGTTGGAAAATTGTCGAGGTTTTCTCCAACTGTAAGCCCAATGTCAGGTAACTATAACGCCGGGCTCATGTAATGGATTCTATCGCTGTTTTTAGTGGGTTATTTTACGACACTGCTGTAGTTATCTAGCGTCTGAATGATATGAAGTTGTTAATGCCGGTGAAATGAGTCCAGGGTCCAGCGCCGAAAGTTACGCAGCATTTGCTACTAAAGGGTTGAGGAAAAATCCCGGGAAAAATCTCAACCAGATTACTTGTCCCAACCAGGATTTGAACACGGACCCGGTTGTTTAACGATCGGGCATGCTAACCGTTGCTCCACAGTGGTGGACTCCATTGCTGTTAAATAACCTTGTAGTTGATACAATGTCATTATATAAACGAGTAAAAATTGAACTTCATAAGTTCTGTACTTCGGAGCGAAATGAATTGAAGTCACGAAAACATAACTTTTCGGGGGGGGGGGGAGGGAGCAAATAATGAAGAGCAATGGTCCTTCCATCCTTGACATCTGAATTTGAAGAGAATACGAATTTTGTGCACTTCTATTTTTTTCTGCTGATAGAGGAAGAAATTCTGATCAAAAAGATGTGCTTATCTGAGGCTTCGACCTCCAGGCCTTATCAGGTACTGATCCTAGAATGTTTACTGTCTCTTGAGGACTTTTTTTTTTCGTGACCCTTTCTATTACCTTTTTCTTTTCTCTTTTTCTGTTTTTCAGCTTTCTTAAACTATAGTACGTACAGAACACCCATGCCCAAGGCGGGACTCGAACACACAACCTTTCGGACCAAGCGATAGAGACATGCCGTGGCCCTACCGCTTGAGCCATGTACTGAAGCAGATTATCTCGCTTGTGACCATTAGAGTCAAGAATGCTTTTGGAGCCATCTATCGGACTGGAACAATAATCGCATATAAGGCGCATAATGTGCCAATGTGCCACCGGCGTGGCTCAGTCGGTTAAGGCGCTTGCCTGCCGGTCTGAAGTTGCGTTCGGGCGCGGGTTCGATCCCCGCTTGGGCTGATTACCTGGTTGGGTTTTTTCCGAGGTTTTCCCCAACCGTAATGTGAATACAAGGTAATCTATGGCGAATCCTCGGCCTCATCTCACCAAATATCATCTCGCTATCACCAAGACCATCGACATTAAATAAGCTAGTAGTTGATACAGCGTCGTCAAAAAATCAACTAAAATAAAAAAGAATGTGCCAATGTAAGCTTAAGTGTCCAAGGTCTGCCCTGAGAAGCCAACTAGCTTTTGTTTCAAAGCGCAGACGTTCGACTCTGAGTTGTCTAAAGACTTAGCTACTAATGGAAAATGAAGGAGAATGAAAACTTATAATTTTTCATGAAAATTTGAATTTTTTAAAAAGTTCAATCTAAAGAATCACTATTTATCACAGTAAGGAATAAGCTGCTGACTCTCTCGGCCGGCCTCCAGGGATATGTCAAGGTATGGTAGTTGGTGGCCAGCAGCGGACCCCACTCCCCTCCTTACGGGTGAGGGGGCTTGCAACTCAGACCGTTTGACGGGGTAATGTGGAGGGCTGTTGGCGTACACGGGTTTGGAAGGATGGCGGGATTGGTCGTCAGGGTGTTATAGTCCCATCGCTCTTATTTCCGGCAGCCAATCACGTTGCAGGTCGTCTACATTTAAACGTGTGCGTCTTCTCATTCACTGCTGATGACTTTATGCACTTCCTAAGCCTCGATATTTTCTTATGATAATCGCCCGCCATTTTTGTTCTTTCGTTTGCGTTAGCAGAAAGCATACGAGGACATTATTTGCCGCTCAATTATTTGCTCAATTACAGTGCGCTTGATTTATTACCATAGGAGCTACGACATGATAATGTTTAACCGTGCGGCAAATAGTTTCCTCTTCTAGTAGCTCGGCAACGAAAGAACAAAAATGGCGAACGATACCACCTACTTAGACTTTATAGAGCCTTCACTTCCTAAGGCGTAAGCAAAGTTGAGGATTCATGCCGGAAATAATAGCGACACGACTATAGCAGTTAGATCGGTTCGGCGTAGGTGGGGTCAGTGGGCATGCAACTCATCCCAGGGGCACTCAATAGACCTCAGATCACGGTACATGTTCCCCTCCCGCCCTCTTAAGAGATAAAAAAGTACTACAAACAGAACACACATGAAGAGCGTGTAGCAAAAATAAACTATATGCGAAAATGAAACATTTATATATTCATACGTAGGTGTAAATAATTTGCTATTGACTGTATTAGCACAATTACAAAAGATTTTAATGAAGTGCGCTTTTGTACATAAACAAACGAATAAATAAATAATAAATATGAAAGGTCGGTTTTTAATAAAAGTAAAATATTTTTATTAAAGATTTATTAATTTGTCCTACAAAATTATCTCTAATAATAATTGAGAATTTTTCTCCTCAAATATTAATTATCAATTAATATTACAGATATTATTCTGTAGGACAAATTAATAAATCCTTAATATTTCCATAGCTAGCAGTGCATATTCTGTACAGATTACTGTGCACTTAACTGCGGAATCCCGGCCAAATAAGTCACTCAGCTGAGTGCGCCCCTTGTGTAATGGCAGTTAACTTGGACATAAAACGTCAACGTATATGCCTAACTTAGAGTCAGGCCAAAAGGGAAACATTGAAGGAAGATGGTTCGATCCGGTGCCTGGATTGAATTTGGCGTAGCTCAGTGGTCAGAGCACTTGGTACGTAGAACCAAGGACCTGGGTTCAATTCTCTTCAAATATTAATTGTCAAAATCTTTTTAACTCACTGTGATGTTCAATAAAAATTAAAACATCCTAACTTGAAACATGTTAATTAATTAATTAATTAATTAATTGAAGCAAGAATATAATACAAAAAATGGTCTTGTTTCTTGTGTATATTAAGGATCATCATATTATCTAAAATTAATCGTTTGTTTGCATCAGTTGTGAAATTTCTGTGCTGACATCATTAAGGAGTATATAGGCTGAGAAGTAGCTTCATTATTAACAATTAGTATGAGATTCTAAAATGAAACTTGATTTTGAAAAACTTTGTGCATAAATAAACAAATTATATAAATTCACAAGCACCTAAATACATAATTAGAGCAAGTAAGTAGCATGAATAACTAATTCTGTGATAAACGTCTGCTGCGAGCGTCGCTGAAGACCTGCGGGTCGCTGGCTGCGCTATTGTCTCCGAGATAGCCACTTGCTACTAAAGAGCGATTCACTTGTCTGATCCACCGTGTGACGTCATAATGCGGGAGTGGTGCGGGAGACAGGGCATCAAGGCGCGGCAGATGGGGGAATGGGTGAGATAAGAACGTGGAAAATTTTGAGCACATGAAAAAATAAAACGGAGAGATGAGATGGAGGAAAAGAGGGGAATCGAATACATAATGAGAGACGGATATGAGCGCTGGGAAGTGAAATAGGACGAGAGAAGGAGTGGATAAGTGATCATTGGCAAAGAAATAAAGAGACCTTGTTCCAAGAAGGAGAGAATTAGAACAGGAGATCAGAGTAATGACGATGGAAAAGAATATACAGTAACTGAGACGGAAGGAAAAGAACAGGGTGAGACAGAATAAGAACTACCACACAGAAAGAAGAAAGTAAAACGGGGAAAGGAAGAGAATTATTATGATGCGAAAGAGAAAGACAAAAAGAAAGAGAAAAGAAAAGTGAAGGAAAAGAAAATGAAGGGGAAATAATGAAGGAAGATGGGGTGAAAATGGATAAAGAAGAGAAATAAGTAAGAAGGGAAAGACAGAGAATAGATAGATAAGGTAAATGATAGTGGAATGAAATGCAAGTAGAAAATGAGTGAAGAAAGCATCAGAGGAGAAAATCAGAGAAAATTAAAAAGGAAAGGTAGTAGAAATAAATAAAAGGGAAAAAATGAAACGAAAAAAATAAGGAAACTATTAATTCTAATTCAATTTATTTATTAGTCATTTAGTAATTAAAACCATGATTAGATTGACTAATTATTCTAGTGACTTTATTTTGAAATAATAATAATATTTTAAGCATTAGTTGCATTACTATATAGCACGTATAAATAAATCTTATCTTATAAGACAGGGATGATACGATATTAGCTCCCAATCATGGTAGAAGAGCTCGACCTTGATCACGATGCACAGCGCATCCACTACATAGCGTCGTAACGTAGACAACAGGGATGTACATGCACATGCAGCGAATAAAGGCAGCAATTATTACAGTAACTTGGGTTACTAAATTTCTGGCTATGTAATAGGGCTAATTATTCAGTTATTTAATATACATGTACATATATAAACAAATCGCAAAGGGAAGGGTTTTTAGGAACAAAAAGGGAAATAGGAAAAGTTAATTGTATGTAAACCATTTTATTGTTAAAAGCAATTATTTATTATGTAAATACTTCACTTCATTGGTTATGAGAAACTAATAGGGTCTACCTGCTCGACGTGTGTGATCTCTAAGTACTTTTGAGGATTTCTTGAAAAAATAATAAGGACAATATGGATTGAAATAGAGTATATTGATTGTATGATTGTGAAAATGTAGTCCTTACTCTCCAATCGTGATTATGTAATGAGTTTTCTTAGAGTGATTTGTGAGATGCACGTGACACGAAAAAACAAATTGATTAAATTAAGATATTGAGAGCCATCGTAATTTTTGGGGTCAATCATTTAAGGGTATATGTATGACTTTTAAAACTTCACAATTTCGGCCAAAATTTGTGAAATTTAAACTATATAAACAGATCTATAATAATATCATATGTACAAAATTTGGTGCAATTAGGTCTAATAGTTTTGAAATTATATTTTTAAGTATATTTTATATTGACGTTACTAAAAAAAATTCCTTGCATCAAAGTTTTCGAAATGTTTAGTTCATATTTGCTCAAAATCCTGAAAATAGTTATTGGAATAAAAGTGAATTAGCATTTTGAGCTTAGTAATAGTATAGCCTAAGTTAAATTTCAATCAAAGATAAAATATTATTTCTAAATTAAAGAAACACGTATTCTAATAAAAGTAAATATCCAGAAACAAGCAACAAATAAAAGATCAACAATACATTTAAAATAAAGAAATAAAAGGAATCTAGATACTATCTACTGACCCAAATGTAAATTAATTTACCCTCGATGTCAATTCCGAAATGAATTTATTTCTCTCTTCTCCTGAATAATGCCTATATTTTTTTCATGTTGCGTCTCATAATGCTGTTTTATGTTGCTTTTTTTGCAAATGATATTTTTTTACACAACAAAGACTGGACTTCATCACCATGTTCGAAGCATAAATATTGTATCTTCCACTCTTCCTTGAAAGCTTTAAGCGCTTCCGTTCCGTCATGATGCGCTGTGTTCTAAGATTTGTACATCCTTTAGCAATGTTTACAGGTAAAAGAGCTCCGCGGTCGCGCAGCGGGCATAAAATAGCTGTCGCTCGCAATTATTAGTCACCATCGCAAGACTGTTATAAGAAAACCGCAGAAAACTTTTCACAGAAAAAATCTACATGATTACACCAATTCCATTTAGAATCGAAATACATACCGAGACGATTAACAAATTGTAAACTATTATTATAATGTTAGCAGTTTTTCGAGCTTTGTCTTAATTTACAATAATGATATGATATATTTATTCTACCTGTTTACATCGGTCGTGATGGCCCTTCACATTTCTGCATACAGTGTCATCACTCTCTTGGATACATAATCTGCTTAGCTTTTTTAAAAATCCGGCTATTACATATAAAAGACTCTGATCACTTTCCTATCACGTCTCTCACCTCTGTTTCCCTCCCTTCTTTTTCTACTTACCCCTCCCTTTTCCAATTATCTATCTCATGCTTACTAATCTCATTTAACTAAGCAATCACTTCTCTCAATTCCTTATTAATTGTTCTCACATTGTTTACTTTAAGTTGAACTCTTTCATAGTTGTCAACTTATTTATTCACTTGAATCACTAACGTTCACTGACCGCTTATTCCTCTTAATCTAATCTGTGTATTTTCAGACGAAGTAGTTTCTACAGTTTCATTACATTTCCATTCTCAGTTTTTTATTATATTTGTATCACTACTTACTTATTATCACTCCCTGATTAGGCCTATTACTTGTATCTTATCCTTTTTTCACTATTATTCCCTTGTCTTGCCGTCTTTTCTGTCACCATCACCATTTTCACTTTATCACTTTCCTATGTTTTGTCACTCATGTACCAACCTCTTAAGTTATAACTTTTCTGTCCCTACTTCTTCCCACTGACGTACTTCTATTCGATGTTGCAACGCTAATGTTACTTCATCCCTTCCAGTTCTTGCAGAATCTTGACTTCTTTTCTTAATTTCTTCTTCATCTTTCCTGACCCATATTTGTTCTTCCAGCTGGATTCACTGAACTAATTTACTAGTACAATAAAGACATTACGCTTAAAACAATTAAAGGGTTCATTAATTACTGAATCAGCTAATATTGTAAAATATTCAACATAATTGTGTGTTATAAGAAATTTAGTTTCCTCCGCTTACAGCATAGTATTGGAGGATATGTTATCGCTTAAGTCATTTATCATTATCAAGAAAAGAAAAGGCCCCAGGTTTGGTCCCTGAATTACACCTCTCTTTACAATAGCTGCAGTTGATCAGTTATTTACCTGAACAGCTTGATAACTTTCAGATAACTAAGATGTAAATAATTTATTCTCAATACGCTTAATACCATTATAATCTAATTTCCTTAATAGTTCATGAGGAATGCAATCGAAAATTTTACTTGAAGTAAATAATTAGCATAACTACTGATTTCGTAAACATTGTAAACTACAGAGAAAATACAACGGGACAAGGAAGAAAATAGAAGAGTAGAAATTTAACCAGGAGGACAGGAAGAAAAATGTAACAAAAAATACAAACGAATGGTGGAAAATTAAAGAAAGGAAAAGGAAGAGAAAAGGAAAGAAAGACAAAAAGAAAAAATGATAATTAAGGTAAAAATTATAAGGAGGTGTGGCAAATAAAAGGATGAAAAATGGTAATAATGAAAGACATGAAGGAGAATCTTATTTAAAATTGAACACCGAGTACTATAAGTCACACGGAAAGTTTCTGCAAACTGATGTGTATAGCGAGAAATTATTTCTGCTTTCTGCTTTATTGTCATTCATTTTCTGACTCATAACAGTAAGTCTGTGTTTCGTCGCCTGTTACGTCGTCAAAAACAGAATGCGATCTGCCTCGATTGAATTTTTAATAATTTCTGTCACCAATCAACACGTGTTTGTTTTTCAGCTTCTGTCAAATTGTGTGGAGTCCACCGAGCACACAGCTTCCTCACAACAAGAAATTATGGAGAATATTTCATATTGCACTCATACCTATCCCGAAAGATGCCCGAATCTCGACGTAGGTGATTCGATTATCTTCTTTAATTACTTGAGGCAAAGCGTCGATATTTCGGTCATTAATCTCTATAGCAGGCCTATCCTCGCGAAAATCGTCGCTGATGTACATACGTTCATGTTTGGATTGCACTAATCAATCATACACTCACATCATTGATGGCGCTTCATCCCCAAAAAAACATGTTGATACTTTTTAATACACTGTTTTGACATCAATGACGATTTAAAACATAAAAAATTCATAGCCCAAAACGTTTATCGACTTTAAATCCATGAATTTGAAAGACAGCTAATTTCAAAAATATCTAGCAGCTGAAGTAGGAAATATGAGACTCGTACTGTAAGTCATAAGTAACCCGTTATTAGAAATCTTAATTTTTATTTTTTACACAAACCAGGTGTATCACCTTAATCTACAGACTTTTCTGCCACTTTTCAACATAACCTCCATTTCTTTCGACACATTTTTCCCACCGTTCTGAAAGTTCGAAGATTCCCTTGCGGTAGAAGTCCGTTCCAGCTTCTTGAAGACATTGCCGCATTGCTTACTGGATGTTCTCCAGCGTCTCGTAGCGTTGGCCTTGCAGCTGTTCCTTTACAGAACCGAAAAGTTGGTAGTTGGAAGGTGCCAAGTTGGGACTGTAGGGAGGTTGCGGAAGTTTTTCCCACCAAAATGTCCGAGCAATGTGAGGTCACGCGTTATCGTGTTGCAGGATGATCTTATTTTCAGTCGTTTCTCGCGCAATGCACGACAGAGCTTCAAAAGTGTCTAGATATAGCGGACAGCATTTATGGTCTCACCAGGTTCAGGAAATTCAAGCAGAATGCTTCCCAGAACTCAACTCTTTCCTTGTTGCGATCCGTGCAGGGCGACCGCTACGAGGCTAATCATGGATGCTCTTGTTCCCATCTTTGAAATATTTCATTCATCTCCTAACACTCCTAGCGCCCATGCACACATTTCAGTATGCACGTCGAAGGTGAATTTCAGCAGAAGATTTTTCTTTAACAAGTAATTTAATGACAGCACGCTGTCGAAACGAACCATCTTTGTTGACCATTTTCCAAACATTGCATGTGATCACGTGATAGAATCTAATGATGTCACAATATGTCAATGCATAGTGTAAAGATTTTAGATTATGATCATACAGGCGTTTTTGTTACATTGTTGAAATTGGAATTATAGTAATGGGTTGCTCATGATTTTCAGTACTGCCCTCTGTATTTATTGGATTTGGAAACAGCAGTTTTCTTGGAAATTGTAGGCTTATTGCATTAATATTGAATAAAAGAAAAACTAGGTTATTGCTATATACAGTATACCAGTTTTGAGAAATTTTCAGTGTGACCCTCATATAAATGTACTGTATATCAAATAAATTGCGTTAAAATACACTGTTGAAGAATTTGTACTTTGTAGATAACTTTAGGCCTATTACTTGAATTCGAGTATAGGCATTTGACGCAATATTATTTTGGGATTTCCATAAATCCCCTGTCAATTTTTAATTGCTTTTCTGTTTTCATTTCTAATAATTGTATTATTGTTTCTATCATTTTCTCTTGTTCTCTCCTGGTTTCCGGTTTTTCATTAATTTTCTCCCTCCTCTTACGAGCGCGTACAATTCTTTTCAATCGACATGTTTTCAGTAAAAATTTTGTGTTTTATTTTCGCTTTGTACTATAAAGATATAAGACAGCTAGTATAATATTGTTGATTATAATATAGTAATAATATAATAATAATAATAATAATAATAATAATAATAATAATAATAAGTTAATACTGGTAGGCTAATAACGTCTCTTTTGTAATTTTTTCATATTCATTTTATACGTTTCATATTTTATTGTTTAATCCTTCGATTATTTCTTAATCGATTGCTTAGTTTCAATCACTTGATCCCATCTGGATCTCTTTCAGTATCCGTTATTCTTCGTCGCTTATTTTCTCCACATATTAATTTTGCATTCCTTGTTTCAGGTGAGTATTCGTGCTCTGGCTCTGTATGCTTGGTGCTCAGGTAAGTGATTTACTTCCATATAATATTTTAAGCTTTTCAGCTTCAGTAAGTGCCTCCACTCTGCCAAGTTGTAGCAGAATTGCAGTCATTTTCATGTAGCATTCTTCCTTAAGAGTGGATCTACTCGTCACTGGGATACAAATGAGAATTTCGAGAGGGTTTTATTTCATCCGCGTGCACTTGTTCTCTGTGTATGTCTGAAGCATGGAAATTCCTAATATATTCTCTGTTACGCTCTCTTAATTTGGAAGAAGGGGTTGTTGAATTGTTAGCCAATTCTGAAATTGTTTTTAATTTTATTCTGTGCAACATAAAACTTAAGGTTTTGCCGTTTTTTCGAGGATTAAATGTAGTTTTCATCATTTTAATACGAATCTGTTGAATTTTACTGGTACTTATAAAGTCAAAGATGTTCGAGTAAGGTAAGTGCGCCAAATAAGGTCATGTAGACCAATAAGACCAAATAGTGTTTTACGAAGAACTGCGAAATATTGGTGATAAAGTGTAGCATTCTTCCTCATCCGCTGGCCACGTTCAGCTCAAGGGCGGAATAAGTCTATGCGTTCGAATTTCACGATTTTATATATTGTTAATAACAAAAAACTATATAAGCGACTATTGCCACGTTGTTTATTATACAAAAATTAGCTTGTATATTTTTTTATTCAAACAGCCGCGGCCCAGTTGGGACGGTTTCCTTATTAGTCGAGTTCCATAAGCAATTCAAATTCACTGCGCTTTGACCACGGTTTGAGAGGTTAAACATACATTCATGTATGTATTACTGTTTCCTAAATAGTTTTTAACCATAACTTATATCTGAACTGGTGTTCATTTCGCAGCAGTGAATTAAAATGTTTTACATAGAAACAATAAAATCCATAGTGATGTCCACACCTATGGAGTAACGGTCAGCGCGTCTGGCCGCGAAACCAAGTGGCCCGGGTTCGAATCCCTGTCGGGGCAAGTTACCTAGTTGAGGTTTTTTCCGGGGTTTTCCCTCAACCCAATACGAGCAAATGCTGGGTAACTTTCGGTGCTAGACCCCGGACTCATTTCACCGGCATTATCACCTTCATTTCATTCAGACGCTAAATAACCTAAATGTTGATACAGCGTCGTAAAATAACCCAATAAAATAAAAAAATCCATAGTGATAACTTCGTCACAAAAAACACATAATAAAGAAAAGGTCTACAATTTAAAATTAAATTTAGATATCAGTTTAGGAAATTTAGTGGGTATAGCACACGAGAGTAAACATATTTTATGCGCTCATGGAATTTATGCGGTAAACTTTTCACTCCCACATAACACTCTCTTAATCGGCGAAAGATACCTAGAGAAGAATAAAGAAGTGTATGTAATATTGTGGATCTAGAAAAGGCTTTTGACAGAGTGGACTGGAATAAACTGATGGGGATCCTGAAGGAAATTATTTATTTATTTATTTATTTATTTATTTATTTATTTATTTATTTATTTATTTATTTATTTATTTATTTATTTATTTATTTATTTATTTATTTATTTATTTATTTATTTACTTATTTATTTGTTTATTTATTTATTTATTTATTTATTTATTTATTTATTTAATGTGACAGGATTAAGGCCATAAGGCCTTCTCTTCTATCCTACCAGATAGCACACACAAATACAAAAAATACAAACACTGATGAATTAGTGTGGATTGGAAAGAGAGAAGGCTATTCAGTAATAGGCCTATATATATGAAAGAACGAGTCAAAGTTAGGACAGGAGAAGAAATGTCAGACCATCACTAAAAACCGCCAGATTCAGTGAAAAATCACCGAATTTGTCAACACTGCACATTATGGAATTTTAAATTAATATATGGTTTAACAATAGATTCCCTAAATCTAGTTATTTAACCTCCTACATGAGTAAATCGCTTTCTGGCACCTGAAGAGAGAAGATTCACCTCACTTCTTAAAAATGTTTGCATCGTTTTCAATATAAAATTTACAAATGTATGTACAAGAATATTGCTAGTTTCATAGCATAGGACTAATTAAAACTTTTGTGCTATAATTGATTACAATGGCAATTGGCTAAAAACTTAAGTAGGCTACAACTATTTTTCTCTTCTATATTAGTTATGTTACGCAAAGTGAAGTGATAGATTAAAATAATCAGTTCTTTGTTTCGTAATAATTATTGCCAACAGGAGCATACCTCTTATCGGAAAAGTCTTTATATACTTTCGGAAGTTTTCTTTTACTCACTGGTATTGAAAAAAGAATTAATTAACACAGGAAAACAGCGAGGTAGAAGAAGCACAAAGTAGGAAAATTCTTTGTGTTTCAACTTGTGTGTTGTTCAAATTGTCATTCCTTCCTTCTAACGCTGACCAATACTCATTTCATAAAAAATATATTTAATTATACGTAAATATTATTTACATATCAATTATTAATGTAATAAGAAGCATAACTTGTGAAGAAGGAAATTGTTTCGATAATATTAATTACTTTACTTATACCCCATAATAGACGATATAGTCGAAGAATGTTGTTTCAGGCATATGATATCAAGAAAGAACATGTAGGCTTACTTTTCTGAAACAAAATAACTGTTAGGCCTATCTTAAACTATTCAATGAAATAATATTAGTCAATTTTGTATTCTCGTTTTATTTTAGATTCAGTCAACTCAAATAGGCTATATTCATATCCATTGAAAATACGGAAAGGCAGGTGTCAATGTTTATTCGAACTAATAATAATAGGCTTAAGGACTTTATTAATAGACGGTAGTATATTATACATACTATTTAAAGGGTGTAATTGATGTTTTGTTATTTGAAGTGTTGTATAAGTGAAGTGTGTTTGTGTTAGTGATGTTTTATATTTTATAGTGGCAGTGCAGGAAATGTTTTCGAATTGTTAGTAAAATCAGGATAGAATCAGTGAAATGTGTCGTAGTTCCAGTGCAGTGAATGAGTTGACAGCGAGATGAGTGTAGTGCTGAAAGGTACTTGTGCATGTATGAACGTATCATACTCGTGGGTTTTAGTTTGAACTTAGGGTTAAGATACAAATTGGATTTATTTTAAATGTTATTTTAAGTGATCGTGCTTCATTTAATTTAGGATGCTCGTTGTTGTTATTATTTATTATTAGTGTTAATTATTATTAATTTATTATTAATTGTATTTTTCATTAATTGTGTTTATTATTAAGTGTCATTATTGAGTGTAATTAGTTACCACTGCCACCTGGTATTTACCCATTTGTAGTGAGAATAGATACATACATACATACATACATACATACATACATACATACATACATACATACATACATACATACAGTCCACACCTGTGGAGTAATGGTCAGCGCGTCCGGCTGCGAAACCAGGTGGCCCGGGTTCGAATCCCGGTCGGGGCAAATTACCTGGTTGAGGTTTTTTCCAGGGTTTTCCCTCAACCCAACACGAGCAAATGCTGGGTAACTTTCGGTGCTGGACGCCGACTCATTTCACCGGCATTATCACCTTCATTTCATTCAGACGCTATATAACCTAGATGTTGATACAGCGTCGTAAAATAACCCAATAAAATAAAAATAAAAAATAAATACATACATACATACATATTTTCGCATACCGTACATATCATTTAAAGCAATTTAAACTGTTATATATTTCTACACATAGGCTTTAATTAAATTAAACAAATCACATTTGAAACACATCATTCCTTACCCTGTAGAGGACGGATGGTAAACGCGGTGACGGTCAATATATTTGCAACAACTTTACTTTAAAATATGCGCTAGTAGCACGAGACAATTTATTATGTAACTTGTCTGTATTATCTCGCAGAACAGTGGCTACAGTAAGTGTATAAGAAGCATTATGGTATAAACAGAGAACATTTAATAACTTCCAAATCTGCGAAACAGCAGCTTCGCTAGTTTGTGAAACTTGTAGGATTCGATGAAAAGGCGAGTTGCAAACTTGGCAGAAGACTTGTTAAGCGCGCAGCACACCTTCTACCAGCCGCCTCTGACAGATGACAGTCTTGGTAATCTTTGGAGACGTTGCCGTATGACAAGTGTCCCTGGTCCCTTGCAGATAGTAATTAAACGTGTTCTGGAGCTGACATTATCAGCCCGGGCTCCTCCCACGCGCACCTTGCAGGCGCTCGGCGTGGACTCGCCTTCGATTCTACAAGGCGGTTAACAGAATTGGGAAGGGCATAATACTGTGATTAATATGAAAGAAGGATGGGAATAAAACAAGAAAGAAAATGATAGAGAAGAATTAATAGAATTATAACTGGATTATGAAACGGAGAACAAAGTAATCCAGGTTATAAAAGAAAAGAAAGGACGAAAGGAGCGCAAAGAAATGAATTAATGAGTGAGTTAAGATATAAATAATGAATAATAATAGTGAAAACTAAATTTGAGAACGCAGGAATAAATGAATGTAAGTACGAATTCAAAGAAACACACGAAGAGTAAGAGAAATGAGCACAAAGAACGATAGAGAAGCAATTCTAATTACTGAGTGAAGATGTCCAAGAGAAATTAGGAAACGATTGAACCTATGAAGGAAAAAAGAAAGAAGACACAAGAAATGAAAACAAACTAAGTGAACAAAGAAAATATAGCATGATTGGAGAAGTATTGAATGAATGAATGAATGAATGAATTAATTAATTAATTAATTAATTAATTAATGAAAAAGTTACAGGGGAAGAAGGATAGGCCTATATATACCGGGTGTAACGAGTATAAGTGCCGTCCTTTTCACAGTCGTCGAGAACAGTCTACTGGATCAAAAAATGTCCATACAACATAGGGTCAAAACGTGATAGTTTCCCAGAAAAAAAATGTTTACTTCCTTATTTTATTTGCGTTATACTGCTTATATCGTTAGTAAAATTACGAAAACAATTACATCAGTAGATATATCTAGCAAAGAGTTAATATTATTTTAAATATATATTTGTGTGTTCTATTACGTTTTCGTGAAATTAAATAATAATACAAGCTTAATTTTTTAATATTATGGCGTGAGAGACGTGGCAACGTTTAGCAAGCAGTACTCTGCACAGACCTAAGTACGAGTCAGCTGAGTACAAGCCGAGCGGATGACAGTTCAATACAGAGTATTCGATAAACAACTTACATGGTCGTTCACAGTTTAGGAGTATCATATGTTATTAATTTATGGAGAAAGTCGTCGTAATTCAAGTGAGGCAAAAAGGATGTACCGTCAACGTTTTCCTCAAAGGAGGTTACCTAATCCGCAAACTTTTGTAGCAGTTTCTCAACGATTAATAGAAACTAGGAGTCTCTTACCCTGTTTCGACAATCACACAACCAGAAGTTTGTTTAAAAATGATACTGCTTTACGGAAGCGGGAGAGATTAAAATGTTGCATTAGAAAAGAACTTCGTGTGATTTTGTGCAGAAAATCATTATTGTTTATTTTTTAGACGTAAAATTAAAAAAAAAATGGAGCAATATTGTTACATAGAACAGAACATCTGTTTTGTACCGGTATGTCTGCACCCGCTTGAGCTGTATTGTATACTGCTAAACCCTCTTCTCCCCGCTTTCGCAGTACTGTGTACTTCTAAACTCTCTCCTCACCATCCAGCAACATTGCAGAACGTGTATTATTGTAAACTGTAATAATTAGTTAAATATTGCAATTAAACAAATTGTAAGGACAATTTTTCTTTCTTATGACATGAATAATCATCAGTTAAAATAATGGCACTTATACACGTTACACCCTATATATATATATATATATATATATATATCGATCATCAATTCAACAATAACAAATCATTATTGGGGCATTGCGCAATTGTCTTGTTGGGTTGATGACACTGTTACCTGTTTCCGTTGCATTTATTAACATTATTAAATCTGGCGTTCTTGTTCGAACACCTTTGTATATTGTTTTCGTTTGATCTCCTCTTGCTGTAGGACTTACACACCAATATCAATAGCGGAGGAGGCGATTCTGTGTACCACACTAGACTCCGCGGACCAGAGTTGAAATCCTGGGAATGAAGGATTTGAATTTCTAGTGGATAAATTCAAAATTGTGAGGGATATTCTAAAGATTTTCTCGTTTTCCCCACGTCATTGCACCAACACTCTCCACAAGTCCTCTGTCATTACTCATTATCCTCTCCGTTTGGATCTTTTGGCACCTACTTGTGTTTGTTTGGTTTCCTATCCACCGTCCTCCATGGCAAGTGTTTCTCGTGGTTCCCCCCAATCCAGAGCGGGGAATAAGACGACTCAAGATGTCAGAGATACAGCAGACCATCAGCAAAAACATAGATTTCAGACTTGTTAGCTGGAGAGAAATGTGAGATGAGGGGTATGGTGGAGTCGGCTTAGCCAAGTAACACAAGTGGCACGCAACTCGTTCCGTATCAAGCTGTATATTAGAGATTTAACAATGATCGAGAAAGCAAGACTAACAGCGCCCGCAAAGTCGAAAACCCGCACGACAATGTTCTATAAGTCGCGTCGCTGACGTAAAAACTGCTTGTGAATGTTTCGAGATACCGAGATTGATCATTACCGAAGTCCCAAACGTCAAGCAGCCTTGAATCGCCAAAGTTGTTTATACCTGACTGAACTTTTATCTACTTTGGCAACTGTTATATATGTAGGCCTATAAACAATCAAGTAGCGTATTTGAAACATTATCTCTACCTTTCAGTGTATAATAGTCCGTTTCACAATCTTTATTTAATTGCTAGGCCCTTATTAAAAGGCTAGGAATTCTTGTTTTCTTATGTTTGAGATCAAGTGTGCAATCTCGAGTAAAAAGATATTAACGTTATGTTTTAGGTTTCTTAGAAATGCAAATTTATTTGAGAATTTTTTTTTTCTATTTATATAACCATAGGTCATATTATATAATAGAATCAGAACATTTTGATAACTAAGATACTGTTATGTTTTGTGTTTTTGTCTCATTTAAACACATATAATTTTATTTATTTCAATGATGTATGTTATTCAAAGTTACGAAATCTTTCCACGTCGACCAAATGCTATTTCGAGAATGATGAGCGAGACTCGAAGCGCACGAGAATGACGAGACGAGACTCGGAAGACAAATGCAATGAACATAGCGAGCGAGAGCGACAGTTAGTTTTGTTCATCTCTAGTGTATATAAAGCGTTCTTGAGTTGCAGTAATTAGACATAATGAGCTCAGTTGGTAGAGCAGCTGGCTACGGACTGGAAGGTCCGGGGTTCGATCCCAGGTGGTGACAGGATTTTTTCTCGTTGCCAAACTTTCAGAACGGCCCCGAGGTTCACTCAGCCTACTATAAAATTGAGTACCGGGTCTTTCCCGGGGGTAAAAGGCGGTCAGAGCGTGGTGCCGACCACACCACCTCATTCTAGTGCCGAGGTCATGGAAAGCATGGGGCTCTACCTCCATGGCCCCCAAGTGCCTTCATGGCATGTTACGGGGATACCTTTTACCTTTTACCTGTTTCGCTAAGCAATTGCCTACTCTACTACAATCGGTTTTTCAAATTCATAGGAACAAGGAAAGGAACTATGCCCTGCCCCATTGTGAACAGACAAAGCTCCTGGAGATTATAAAGAAGGGGGTGTAGATGTAAAAGCTATTAATTGGCTGCGTATTACGTGGGAGATAGTCTCTGCCAATAGGGCTATTTCTGTATTGCCTGTTTCAAGATGTATTTTGAATCAAGTTGTGGGAGTTTTAAATGCGCTACCTGTTTTTACTAGGTTTTATAGAGAAGAGAAAAGGGTTATGTTTATCTTAGAGCGTTAGATGTTTTAACGCGCAAATTTCATTTCGTCTTTTTCAACGAACTATTTATAAAGTGTGATAAAACCTTCCTTAGTAAATGAAACGTATTTAAAACAAACTGTAGATTTATAACCCTAATTTGTATTTATTTATAGTCCAGGTCAGCTTACTTAATACTCTAAGGGTGAAACCTAACCATTTTTCCCTATTACTACATATGCTTGTGGATTATAGTGAATTTCTAGCTCTCAGGTTGAATTTTATTCTACCAACTTCGTTTCGAATTACGGGTATTGACAAATACTACAACTGGCAGTTATTTTCTAATTGTTATGTTAGCATCAATAACTTCGGTTTGCAGTAAAGTAAACTGATGAGAATGCAAGCACCTTGGCTTTTGAATTAATAATTTAATTAGTAATACCGGCATTAATATTAATATCAATACACAATTCAGTTCTGTTTCATTGTGATTCCAATTCAACTCTATATTCAGGTAAGTGTAATTAAATAAGAAATAACTTATAGACTTACTTCGTATGAAACATGCAAATAAATATATTGATATTTTAATGAAATTCTTTCGTGTTTAGATTTTTCTTAAAATGTCCAAGAGAGGAAATAGCATGATAGCGACTGTGCTTGAAAGTATTTTAAGTAAATTGTACATTTTAAAGTGGTGTTCTGTTTTCGGAATTCGTCCTAATCATTTTAAGTGATGAAACTACATTTTTAGGTTAGGTCTCGTGAATCGTAAACCTTTTTAGTTACAGCAATGAATTTCATGTTGCCAGACAAAATAAATTGTAATATTAGATCATACTAATCCTAATTACCAACATAATATGGGAGAATTCCAGAAGGAAAATATACTATTTCATAAATTATTGAATCATGTAGTAAACACCTCGCACCTTAAAGATGAGATGTAGTAAATAAGTAAGACATGTAGTTATTGTTAATTACTCTATTATTATTATTATTATTATTATTATTATTATTATTATTATTATTATTATTATTATTTCAGTACGTAGCATAGTGATTTTTCCCTCTTTGGTGATAACTGGTATTAGTTGGCAACATTGAAGAGACGATGAAATTAGACTTTTGGGAACTACATTTACGTGATCCTCACTATGCATTATATAAGTTATTCTTTAAAAACAGAATCTTTCAGGTGACATTCTCCATTTGAAAAACATTGCTGAAGTCCGCTTCTGAAACTTTTCATTTCACGGACACTTAACTCTTGACAAATATGTTTAGTTTAATTTCGAATCTTGTTCTGCAGCTGTTGATTATCATGTAATCTATGGGACAACATTTTATGTTTCAAATAATCCTATAAGAAAAGGTGTGGAACTATTAAATCGGGTAAACGCGAAAGCCATAAAATGTCAATAGATAAGAAGATAATGCATCTGGGGAAGAATCTCTGCAAAGTCTGTGTAAGTTTATGAAATATAGAATGAATTCATTCATATTTTTGCCCAATGGCGGGTCTTTCACGGCAAACCCAGCATTCTCCAAAATTTCCTATTTTCTGTCTTCCTGTTAGTCCATATCATAATGTCGTCTATAATAACTAGAATTAATGGAATGCAATGAAAGATATGAAGAGTTCGCGGGATAAACGAATGTCACAGTTTTCTTAAGGTTTATGTCATTATCTAATTCAATGGATTACTGCGAAATTTAATGCTGTTCTTATGAAAAATGGTAAAAAGGAGAATTATCACCACGAATACAGTAATCCTTTCCTTTATTTTCTATAGAAACAGCACTACATCTTGCAGTTATAGACTCAATTAGATCATTATCTAATCCTTAACAGAAATGTGACATTCATCGTTTTTTCCCGCGAACTCTTCATATGAAATTTGTTCTTTCAATAGATTGATTGCTCTGGAAGTTCTTCTGTGGATTGTTTATTATTTAAGTAGCGCTTTGTACCTTTCTCTAGTTCCGTTACTTACAGACCGATTATTTAGTCCTGACAGCTCAGCGAATCGAAAGAGGGGAAGTAATATGAGTAGAGGGGAGAGCTCCGGAGTAGGATAAGGGCGAGCGGTCGGTAAAGGAAAGCAGATCTTAATTGTACTATAAATATACCGCTCTACCGTACGCACGCATGACAACCGATCGCTCCGAAGGCAAGCGAGTGACTAACCCAAACACCCCTTGGCGTAACTATATCTGGCCACATTTCGTGAGGTCCTGGGTTCGATTCCCACTGATATTGCAGAGAACTGCTCCTGTGTTCGTCCATGATCTGTTAATTTAAGTTAAATCCAGTTAAAACCTCTCCTGGCGCTATACAGAATGTTTCAAAAATACGGGGCATAATTTCAGGTATGTATTTCCCACATGTAGACAATCAAAATAGTTCATTACAACATGTGTCCGGAAATGCTTCATTTCCGAGTTATGGCCTTCACAACATTGAAATTCACCGGAACGTTTTTCTTTCCGCAGGTCGTTGCCGTCAAAGGAGACATTAAGAGGGCACTCTGACAGTTCATTCCGAGGCGAAGGTTACATTCAGTGTTGTGTAGGCATTAGACTGTGCGACATGTATTCAAATCAAGAGCTGGTAATCTGCTGGTGACAGGGCCTGTACACGTTGCAAATGATACGGATACAATTGATACTCTTTCAACAGTCTCCAGACAGTCGTATGAGAAACATTGACTTGCAACGCTACCCTTCGTGTGCTGATAGAAGGAGTAATGTTCACAGCCTCCAGAATCTCCTCCTGTACTTCGGGAATTGTAGATCTTGATCGTCCCCTTCCCAAACCAGGAGAGTTGAATTTTCCATACTCGCACAGACGGTAATGGAGACGTAAAAACGTCTTCCGATCTGGACCTCTGGGGTACCTCTCCTGGTACAAACGACGAGCCAGCGCAGAATTGCCGTCCGCCTTCCCGTACATGAAGTGTATCTCTGCCAACTCTTGATTTGAATACATGTCGCACAGTCTAACGCCTACACAACACTGAATGTAACCTTCGCCTCGGAATGAACTGTCAGAGTGCCCTCTTAATGTCTCCTTTGACGGCAACGACCTGCGGAAAGAAAAACGTTCCGGTGAATTTCAATGTTGTGAAGGCCATAACTCGGAAATAAAGCATTTCCGGACACATGTTGTAATGAACTATTTTGATTGTCTACATGTGGGAAATACATACCTGAAATTATGCCCCGTATTTTTTAAACACCTTGTATAATCAGATCATCCCATCCTATCATTGGGGAAATGTAACTTCGCCTTCCAGGCACCCCAACCTCAGAAGGGAGTTACGAGCTACACATAAGCCACTGTCAGTAGAGAAGACTAAAGACAACCTGGTGTTATTATCAGGCAGCGCATTTTCGTTCCCAAACGTACAGCAGATCGAGTAGTTTCTTCTGGTAGCTACATCTATTAACGTCAAGTTGATGCATAAGCAAAGTCGAATTACAAGCAGGTACGCATGGGGTTATTAAATAATAATGATGTAATGTAATATAAATATGCCCCTGTAACGTCCTATGACGTTAAAAGAACATTCTCTTAGTTTAATCAAATTTTATGTGATGTTCGTAAAAGATTTGCATTTCACAACCTCAGAGTATATGTTTTCGTTCCCTGCAATGGGATAGATTTTGATAAACGAATTATTTGTATATATTGTGTAAAATTTAAATAGTGATAATAATTTCTATTGATTTTTTATTATTATTTTGTCCCTGTAACGTCATGTGACGTAGGAAAAACATTTTCTTAGTTTAAACAAATTTTTACTGGGAGTTACAGTAAAAGATATGAATTTCATAATCTCAGAATATATGTTTTTGTTCACTGTAACGGAGTTGATTTCGTTAAATGAATTAATTGTATGTATTATGATATATGTAGAATATTTACAGTTAATATGTATAATGTTTACTATTACGTTCTATAATATATATTGTATATACTAGTTGAGTATTATCGGTCTAATTATATTTTCTGTAATATGTAGCACTAATATTTTGTACAGAGCTAGTTTCGCAGTGTTAGTGCGTTTATATGGTCAAAAAGTAGCTAAACAGACCATTTCAATTTAGTAGCAATCCCACTTGCAGATGTCATACTCTATTATTATTATTACGTACCGAAGCTAGGTTATATCTTTCGTAGCGTCCTGACGTAAGCATTTAGAGTCAGTATGATCTCTAAAAAACTCCAGGATATACTAACCGGTAACTTTTCTAACTTTTTTGGGAACGAAAATGCGCTGCCTGGTTATTATTATTATTATTATTATTATTATTATTATTATTATTATTATTATTATTATTATTATTATGCTCTATATAGGCCAATTATTAACTTGTATCTGCATTCTATCCATGGTATTACATGCCCGTCTCTGACCATAAGATCTTAGTTCATGGGATCCAAAGTCATTCAATCTTCCATAATTTGAAGAGGCACAAGAAGCGAGACATAGACATGTGGTTTCAAGATTCATAGAAACATGCGCTAAAATTCTCGCGAAAAGAGAACTGCAAGATGTCTTTATTTTGCTTCAAGTTCACACCCGATTATATCTCACATTGCGACCACATCAGACTTAAACAAATATTCTCTGCCTTTTGAAGTGCCAAACGTTCAAAGGAACAAGTGATGCAGCAGTGAGAGGTCAAGTAGGAACAAAAAGTGATTCAAGAAGGGAAGAACAGGAGCTAGGAGAAGGAGGGAAGAAGAAAATAAACCGAAGAAGCAGAAGAAGATGGTGAATATGATTATATGGAAGAAGAGGAATGTGAAGGAGTTGTTAAGTGATTATCAGGTGTGATCTTTTTCAATAAGATGATAGTTACGTAATTAAAACATAATATAAGAATTTAGAGCACACATGCTATTTAAGTAAATAATAAATATGTTTATTTATTTAATAATATTTGGGTATTATAAATTGACTTCATACACTTTAATTTTTTCCCGATATATTTGAATTCTGTCCCACTGTGCCACTGCATCCCATCCTCAAAACCATGGCAATCCATAGGGTAAGAAACCCAGGTCTCTGGAGAGGTTTTGAGAGTTCATAGCGTGCACTATTACTTCATTCCATGTTCTTTGTCGACGTTCTTTGCTCCTAGTTACAACTGAATTGGACTCTTACGTTTTGGCCAACATTAATATGTGTGGATCTTAAGCGGAGACTAAGAGGAAGGTGGAAAATAGGGAAGATTGGAGAATGCTGGGTTTACAGTGAAAGACCTGCCCTTCGCAGTATTAGGCATTCTTAATGGGTGACCGTAGGTCAACCATTTTAAACTACGTTTCTGTATTCAAGGAGAAATTCGCCTGCATCGATGATGCTTCTGACTCTGCCATCAGTTTGTCTTTATAAACGTGAAATTCTTTCTCCTCTTGGGAGGTAGGCCATCTCAGCGATTAGTAGTCATTTTTATATTTCTTCAATAAACTCTAAGATTAACAGTAATATAATAAAACAGAATCCATTATTGTTTTGCAGATTACACTGGTCAACAATGAAGGTACAATTCTGTTGTTTCTTACATAATGTCATCTGCTGATTCCAAAAATGAAGTCAGAATTTTTCCGCAACCTACCATTTTTTTGTTATTTCAGAAAAATTTATTTATTTTTATTGCTATGTAGGTACAGTTCCTAATATGTTAATGGAAAGAAAACATTTCATTTTATTGTTTGCGTAGGCTTCCGCGGCTGGTGTACATGGTGTGTGGATAAGCTTCGGGACTAAAACCGCGTTGTCTTTGTGTTGGTGGCTGACGTTTCGACCGCTGTGTTGTGGTCATCTTCAGAGCAGTTGTTGGATAAGGAAATAGTCTGGGAGCTCGTATAGATATAGTAGTCTCGATGGGGGGGAGTACTTGCGGTGATAGGTCGTAGGTTCTGCTTCTGACATCTGATTGGTCCTTCTAACACCTTCCAATTGGTCCAACACCAAGACAACGCGGTAGAAGCCCCGAAGCTTATCCACACACCATTTCATTTTATTGCTCTAACAATTGACCTATAACTTTAGATCATTGTTGCCTGTGAAGTCAGATTTCATAAAAATGAATTTTATTCTTCATAAGACTGCTAGAGTTAATATTAATTATTCTCAGTTGAATTGGAACTTACAATCATGAAACAAGTTTCATAATCTCTGTTTTCTTTGTCCTAATTTTAAATGTGGTAAAAGTTTCTTATAAAGTGAAACATACCTCGAAATACTGTGTAAATCACAAACAATTTTTTATACGTCTGTGGTTAATTAACTTTGAAAGCACACAGGTGAATTTTGTTACACTACTGTATTTAAAAGAGCTTACGAGTGTTCTTTTGATTGCAAAATAGGTGAGGATAGAAACTAGGCCCCTGAAATCTGTTGTGCTACATGTGATTCTATTAACTAGTTGGCTAAAAGGATTCCGTCATATGCCTTTTCCAGTTTCAATGATATGCCGGGAACTTAAGGATCTTTCAACAGACTGTTACTTTCTAGGAACCACAGAACAGAAGATTACAGAGAACTTGTCAACAAGCTGATTCAGGACTATAACGTGATGTGGTGTAATATGTCTCTCAAAATAACTTTTTGGATTCTCATCTATTTTTTTCTTTCCTAAAAACCTTAGGGTAGTGAGCGACGAACATGGGAAGCGTTTTCATCAGGATTTTTCCGAAATGGAAAGGCGCTACCAGGAAAAATGGAGCCCAAATATTCTGTCAGACTACTGCTGGACACTCAAAAGACATGTTTCTCAAGCGAAGTATACCTAAAATCTATTCACACACATTTTAGGAAAATAAATATGATGTTAGGTAAAACGTTACAAGGTATCAATACTAGAAAAATCTTAAGTAGCCTACATTTCATTACTCAAAAGCCTTGGATGATAGAAAACTTTTGAAAACAGATCTGAAATGCACACGAAAAATGCTATAAGAATCACCCATTCTTTATCTTTTAACATAAAATATGTTTGATTTTGTTGACAAGTGATTATTTTTTATGTTTTTCAGTTGTCTAATGCGACAATATTTATTATTGTTAAATATTGTATTTTATCTCGTAAACGTAACGTTGTTTAATAAACACTCTGTAGCAGGGCGGTCTGTGGTCCATGTGCAAGACAGTCCGTGTTCTTCGCGTCTACATCGAAACAGTTATAAACACTTGCCGAGCTCTGACAAGACTAAACACTCCTGCATACGTTGTCATGGATACGCGAATATCTCTGTCCATTGACCGCACTTGATCCATCACCATGTGAACGCATTGGTTTGATTTCAAGTTGTGACGTTTTCAGCCATCAAATCAATTCTAACGGGCTGTGATGTAATAATGCCTCGAAATCTTTGTGGTGTGTTCGGATTCTATCTGCACCTATGTATTTAAGTAGGCCTACTCATAGACAGCTATTCTTGGAATTAATAATTATTTTGTATTCAAAATTAAACTGTTACGGATACACAGATTTGACATTTTAATTTTCTAAGCTAATAAAGGTAGAAGTCAGAAATTTTGTACCGTTATTGTACTCCTTATAAATAGTGTGTGTATCAAATATAATTTAATTTGGTTCAAGAATGTGAATTATTAACTTACTTACTTAGCCTATGGCTTTTAAGGAACACGGAGGTTCATTGCCGCCTTCGCATAAGCCCACCATCGGTCCCTATCCTGAGGAAGATTAACCCAGTCCCTAGCATCATATCCCATCTCCCTCAAATTCATTTTAATATTATCCTCCCATCTACGTCTCGGCCTCCCCAAAAGTCTTAGTAAATTATTAACATTTTTGTAAATTAAAATTATTTTTAAAATCGTTATTATTCCTACAAATATTAATATTATTTGCCTGAAATTACATTTTTTTTTTACTTTCAAACTCCCCAAAACAAAACTTGCTATCCAGTGTTTTCATCTCTTTTACTCAAAAAAATTCTATATTGTTAACTCTAAAAATTGGCAAAAAATTAGTAAGTTAAAAAAATATATTTAAAAAATGTGAGACTTAAAGAAAATCCTCATAGTAAGTTTTTTTACACACGTATTAAAGACATTTCAGAAAAAATCATTTATTAGTACAGTAGCTACAAGTTTTGTAAGAGAAATAGCATTTGCAGCAAAACAGAATGTACAAAAAACAAAATAACAAAAATAAGTTTGAAATGTTAAATGTGTACAGATTGAAATAGGTTAACTTATCCTTCATGACGAACCTATACCAAATGTTGAAGTGCAGTTTGTTCATTCTCTTCTTAAAAGTGTATCCTTTATCGAAATGTATATAGTGTGTTAGTTAGGAGGCCGGGGGGAAAAAGACCTTTGGGGAAGCCGAGACGTAGATGGGAGGATAATATTAAAATGGGTTTGAGGGAGGTGCGATATGACGATAGAGATTGGATTAATTCTGCACAAAATAGGGGTCGATGGCGGGCTTATGTGAGGGCGGCAATGAACCTCCGGGTTCCTTAAAAGCCGTAACTAAGTAAATATGTAAGTAAGTATCCCTATATTGACGTGTGAATACAGTTATACAGTCTAAGATGTGAATGTTGAGAATGTCTATTCATGTGGAATGCTCCCTTGAGCACGAATATGTAACTTACTCTTTCTGGGGTGCTAGAGTGTCTTATATAAAAAGAAGTATGTATCCTTGTTCTGACAATAGATTATTATTATTATTATTATTATTATTATTATTATTATTATTATTATTATTATTATTATTATTATTACCTATTCATCTATAAATAGTTTCCGTTATATATTGATAAGTAGGTATATACCCGGTGAATAAAAGATATTGAACACTGCTTTATAGTTTTTCTATTTTTATGTTTATGAAGAAACTTTAAATACTCAGAAAAGTTATGTTTTGTATTTAGTCAGCTGTCTGAAAATTCGTTGGAAGCTCGTGACACCAATAAGGCATAGCTTATGAAGCAACTAAGCCGGGAGATTGGATAGAGTGGCCTGTTTCTTTCTTCCTCCATTACATACATCGCTGACTAGTAACATATTTCACTAATGAGACTAGAGAAAGTTATTACATAAAGATGAAAAATGACATATTCTGAACATAATTTTCATCCATAATGTGCCAAGGATTCTGTTTATTGAAAATGACATCATATACAGAGAGTTCCTACGCAGACCGGTCCCACTTCACCCTTTATCGCTTAGTTTTTCGGGACAGGCGCTCCAAACTACGGTCATTAAACCGAAGGAACATTACTACCTCGAACCGGTCTGCATAGAAACTGTCTGTACTTGTTTATAATTCTTTTTTGGATTCTTGAAGTCTCAAAACGTACAAAATGATATTTTAGCCATTTGTAAAGTATTCTGTTCTAAAAGTTGCCTGTTTGCTTCAAATTTTTTATCACATTATATCCGTGCACAACAAGAAGAAATGCTTTATCACTATGGAGAGTAAGTGGCAATGAATTAAGTTAAGCTTTTCACTAGGTTGTTTAAGTCATGGCCCCCTTTTCCTCCACACATAGTGATAAATTGATATAGGCCTACAGTACGTAAGAATTTCTCTTCGTTATGTACACATACATTTGGTTATGAATTTGAGTCAATTATTACAAAATAGTAATTTATAATAAAGTTGAAATATGTGATTTTGCACGTTTTGAAGCCTGAAGAATAAAAAAATGAATGAATAAGCACATGGTGACATTTAAAAAGAGATCCTTTTATAAATGAAAAACACGTTTAAAATATTCTTTTTTCAGACTCTATAACTTTTGTATATAGAGTTTCTTGATAAAATTAAAAGTAGAAAAGCTACAAGTAGTTTTCCATATTTTTCATTCACTTTGATTAATGGACATTATAACAAACACATGTACTGTATGTTTTTTGGTTTCCTTACAGCAGAAACTTGCTCTTCTCTTTCAGATGCGGTTTATGAATATTTATATCCATGACTGTGTAATATACTGTAGATGTTTGCTCGTTTTAATTGAGTTGTTATATTATGTTGTATGAGATGAGAGCCTATATCATGCCAATCCATGTCAAGGAGGTGTTATTGCGTGTTTTAATAATGTTAGACCAGGGAATTTTTATGCAGCGATGAAAAATCATTAACATGGCTTTCATAAACGGAAGAAATTGTATTTCTGAGATATCGAAGCTTATTTAAACACGGTGTTTTTTATACCAAAAGACATATTTTCAACTGATGTGAAATAAGGTTCATAATGAAAAAAATATGTTCGAGAATTGGAGCAGGATCAAACGAACACTGTTTAGTTGTGACTATTTCGTTTATATGACGTCATTCCATTTTAGGCAATTGAAGCGGTGAGATCAATAACCATTCAAGTCTATTTACACAAGTTTCGAGAAAAGTGCAAAAAACTTTTTTATATTTCTTACCTACGGTAATTATTATTTTTTGCACGTAATATTTCTGTTAGTTTAGAGATCAAGGCAAAGTAGTGTACCAACTTTTAAAGTCGTAACACTTGTTATAATATCAATTTTTGTTTTCCACCTGTTCTTATCTTAATATTTGGATTTATATTAACGTTTTCGACACTCGGTGTGTGTCATCTTCAGATATGGGGTCTATGTCATTGTGTGTTATGAAGACCTAGCTTCTTAATTATGTTGTGGGTTGTTCACTTGTGTATGACCTTTCATGATTTCTTAATTTAGCTAAAATTACTATAAGCAGTGTGTGGTTGGTTGTTATGATTCTGTTAAATTCTATCTTTTGAAAACCCATATAGGACAATAGAAAATTATGTTAAAACCATTATTATGACACATAAATAAACAAGTAAAATATATACACTATAAAAACACTGTAAAACTGTATACACTATATCACTTTTATCACATATGTGGTTGGCTGTGTTGGCCTGTTATATCGTTAAAATTGGGTTATTTTTTCTGTTCTTGGTAAAAACTGTCTTTTTGACGCACTTTCACTGATTTTCCATAGTATTATATGTTGGAGTTTTTGATGTTGTTCAAGTTGACTACTGTGAATCGTGGATGCTGTTATTGAGTATTTAGACGTATATAATACAAGCTATTTTCTGTTGAGTCCGCTGTCTAGTATGGCCATGCGTGTAATTTTAGCTGATGTTGGCCATACTAGACAGCGGACTCAACAGAAAATAGCTTGTATTATATACGTCTAAGTACTCAATAACAGCATCCACGATTCACAGTAGTCAACTTGAACAACATCAAAAACTCCAACATACAATACTATGGAAAATCAGTGAAAGTGCGTCAAAAAGACAGTTTTTACCAAAAACAGTAAAAACAACCCAATTTTAACGGTATAACAGGCCAACACAGCCAACCATATATGTGATAAAAGTGATATAGTGTATACAGTGTTTTACAGTGTTTTTATAGTGTATATATTTTACTTGTTTATTTATGTGTCATAATAATGTTTTAACATAATTTTCTATTGTCCTATATGGGTTTTCAAAAGATAGAATTTAACAGAATCATAACAACCAACCACACACTGCTTATAGTAATTTTAGCTAAATTAAGAAATCATGAAAGGTCATACACAAGTGAACAACCCACAACATAATTAAGAAGCTAGGTCTTCATAACACACAATGACATAGACCCCATATCTGAAGATGACACACACCTAGTGTTGAAAACGTTAATATAAATCCAAATATTAAGATAAGCACAGGTGGAAAACAAAAATTGATATTATAATACAGTGAGCTTATCGGCATCTCCAAAATGAAACGTAACACTTGTGAAAATATCTAAAATTTAATTTCAAATTTGACCAGAAGTGGACTTGAATGGTTATTGATCTCACCGCTTCAATTGAAGTGTAATGAAAATTTGAATTCCAACCAATCACAGCCATACATCGCAATAATTTCTGCAGCTCGATTTATCAATTTGAATTCATCGTATGATAGTTCTTTTGTTTAGTCAGTGTCGCCAGCTGTTTCCACGTAAATCGATTAGCATGAATCCATTGTACTAAATAAAGTACGAAATCTTACTTCCACATCTACATCTTCAAATTTTAATTCCATGTACATTGTATCTAAAGAAAGTGACACTCCTTAATAACAATTGTTCATTTAATTAATGTATTAATCATGTTATTTGTAATTATACCACAGTCTAGTATATACAGTCACGAAGCTCAATACGTAGTAAATATGGGTCCATAGATAGTTGCTAACCATTAAGGCTGGTTCACAATAAACCGGAAACGACAACGAGAACGAGAACGGAAATATTGTTAAAATAAATGTATTTAAATGTGAGAATTCACAATAGTTAATTATGAATGCTCACGTTTAAATACATTTATTTTAACAATATTTCCGTTCTCGTTCTCGTTGTCGTTTCCGTTTCCGGTTTATTGTGAACCAGCCTTTAGGATCGCTACTATTTCCTCATTACAGACAATGCGGATAGTCAGTAACAGCATACAAACCGCTCCTAGTTCAGACGTTGTTAAGAAGGTGAATATCTAGTGTTAAGTGTTAGAATAGTGCTCATCCAGTTTATAAAGTGTTACAGAATTATTGTGCTTATATACTTTACAATCATGCCTCCGAAAATGTTAAAGTCTGAAGAAATCGAGGCTACAGTGCAGCGAGTGGTTAAAGAAACGTTTCTAGCCATGATGCAGGAGTCTGGCGCGCTGCAAACGTTAGCCAACCTTATAAAAGATGCGGTAGTGTCGGAGCTGCAGCGTAGCATAGACTTCAACTCCGAAGTTATCCAGGACCTGAAGCAGACTATTGAGCAACGGGACCGTAAAATTGGTGAACTGGAAAGAAAAGTGGACGATCTCGAACAATATCAGAGAAGACAATGTGTCAGGATCTTCGGGATCGAGGAGGAGGTTGGCGAGAATACCGACAAGCTCGTGGTGGAACTGGCAACGAACATAGGAGTGGAACTGAAGGTAGAAGATATCGACAGAAGCCACCGGGTAGGCCGCACGACTAGCGACGGTAGACCGAGGCCTATTATTGTCAAATTCTGTAGTTACAGGAAGAGAAGTGAAGTTTTCTTTAACAAAAAGAGGCTGAAGGGCTCTGGAATGACACTGAGGGAAGATCTGACCAAGGTAAGGCATGGCCTGTTACGGGAAGCGATAGGCAAATTTGGTGTGTCTAGTGTCTGGACTATAGACGGCGTAATATTCGTTAAAGTAGGTAATGTAAAGCACCGGATAACTTGTGCTGCAGATTTGAACTTCTGAACTGTGAGCTGTTGTGCAATATTACTTTTATTCTTCCTACTTTTTAATTTTCTTTAGTGTTAGTTTCCCAAGACTATATTATTATTATTATTATTATTATTATTATTATTATTATTATTATTATTATCATTATTTAATTATACTTTCTAATTCTTAGTCTAGGTTAGATCTACTAGCTTTTCAACTGGGTTTATATTTAGCTAAGTTAGCTAAGTTATTAATTAATAGGAAATCTTTACTTGTAGCAACTTCATATTTTTATATAACTTTTTTTTTCTTTTAAGTTGGATACCCTGATTTTTGACAGCAATAATCCGGTTGTCTCTGACAGAACATTGTACAATGACCTTCACTCACACCATTCCCCTATACCTGCTGACCAGAACCCTCTCTCTCACCCTGAAGCATTCAACATTTTAACAACAGCATTTTCCAAGAACTCTTCATCCCTTCACGTAGCCCATGTTAACGCTCAGAGTTTGGTTGCACACTTTGACGAAATTCAATCCATATTCTCGAATCAGAATTTGCATGCTCTTCTCATCTCTGAATCTTGGCTCAAACCTACATTATCCTCAGCGACATTACACATAGATGGTTATACGCTATTAAGAAATGATCGTTTAAATAAACAAGGGGGCGGCGTTGCTGCATATGTCAGATCAGATCTCAATCCCAGAATAATACACACATCTCCTGGCGAGTATGCCGGAAAACCTGAAATGCTATTTGTAGAAATATTGACAAGCTTTCAGAAATGCCTTATTTGTGTAATTTACCAACCCCCGAAGATTAACGATATTGCAGAGATCGAGAGATCGTTATTGGAATTCATCACAGATTATGAACACGTCTTAATAATGGGTGATCTTAACACAAATTTGTTAGCCTCTGATTCGAACTACACTAGACATCTATTGACCATGTTCCAGGCTCTTGATCTAGCAGTCCTTCCCCTTGAACCAACCCACCATACCCAATCTTCCGAATCCCTATTAGACTTAATTATTACGAAGAATGCAGACAAAGTACAAAAACATGGACAATTGCGGCTTCGGGAATTTCGTACCACGATATTATTTATCTAGTATATTCTTTGAAGTGTCCCAAGCCCACACCTAAACTCATAAAGTATCGTGACTTGAAACGTATTGATGAAACCCAACTACTTGAAGACGCAATAAAGATTCCCTGGGACTCAATATGGACCTTACATACTGTTGACGAGAAACTTGTTAAACTAAATGAGTATATTATAAATTTATATGACAAGCATGCTCCTATCAAATCTAAACGCGTAAAAAGAACACCAGCACCATGGATGACTGCTGACATACGTAGTATGATTACGGACAGAAACACTGCATACAAAACGTTTAAACATGACAAGACAGAAATCTCTTATAATTATTATAAACTCTTACGTAACAGAACTACTCAAGCCATTAGAAACGCAAAACTGAGATATTTTCATAACATCTTGAAGGGGGGAGCTGACCCTTCCAAACTGTGGAGAAACTTACGGACAATTGGCTTAGGAAATCCCAGGACTCAGGTAGACAGTGTGCCAGTTTCTCTTGACGAACTAAATGACCATTTTGCAACGGTACAGTCAATAACCTTGGATACGGTCGACAAACAGCAGACAGTTAACGAATTACAAATGACTCCAATTCCGGATAGAGAAATATTTTTCTTCACTTATGTCACAGAAACTGAAGTGAGAGCGGCAATAAAACGTATTACTTCTAAAGCTGAAGGTGTGGATAATATTAATATAATATTATTGAAGAAAATATTGGACATAATACTGCCGACATTAACACATATATTCAACGCTTCACTCATAACTTCTACCTACCCGAACCTCTGGAAGAAAGCCTTTATCCGTCCGATCCCTAAAATTAAAACCCCATTATGTGCAAATGATTTCCGTCCAATTAGTATCCTACCTGCCCTATCAAAAGCTCTGGAACGTATTGTTCACAAACAACTAATGAACTATCTAACCGAACATGCCTTACTGGACGAATACCAATCCGGGTTCAGAAATGGATATAGTACGACTACAGCACTACTAAAAGTGAATGAGGATATACGTGAAGCCACAGATGAACGTAAATTAACATTACTGACATTACTTGACTTCAGTAAGGCATTTGATACAGTTGACACGGACCTTCTATTATGTAAATTAAGACTTCTGCATCTTTCTGAAAGTTCTGTTACTTGGTTTGAATCCTACCTTCGCGAACGTCAACAATGTGTCATTGCATGCGATTATTCTTCAAGATGGTGTGTCGTGAAATCTGGAATTCAACAAGGATCAGTTCTCGGATCTTTACTCTTCATGATTTATATTAATGACGTGACTAAAATGATAAAACACTGCAAATATCATATGTATGCTGACGACTTGCAAATTTATTTGCATTTCCTCCCTGATGAGACTAGTGACGCAGTAAATAAAATAAACGAAGACTTAAATTCGATTTCACTGTGGTCACACAAATTTGGATTAAGGTTAAATCCAGAGAAATCGCAAGCAATCGTAATGGGACATAATCGTCTACGAAGTACTCTTGATAGTGATACTATACCACATATAACATTGAATGGGATTATTGTTAAATACAGTGAAACAGTTAAAAATCTTGGCATTTTTATGGATAGCGATCTAAATTGGAACACCCAAGTAACACACACTTGCAAAAAAATATTTTCTCAACTTCACTCTTTGTTTCATATGAAAGAATTTCTACCACTTAGTCTAAAAAAGAATCTTATTCAGACGCTTGTAATGCCCCATTTTGATTATTGCGATTCCTTACTAACTAATGTAAGTTCACTCTTAGCTGAGAGACAACAACGTGTTCATAATGTGTGCATACGATTCATCTGCAATACTCGTAAATTTGACCATATAACACCTTCCCTCCAGTTACTTTCATGGGTGCGTCTGAAGGAACGAAGAACAATACATTCACTGTCTCTTCTATTTAGAATCATGCATACTTCTACTCCGAATTATCTCTTATCGCGCTTTCAATTTCTTACAACTCTTCGAAACCGACATCAAGCACTTCTTTCTATCCCTCATCATAGAACGTCTCTATACTCACCCTCCTACACTGTAGAAATACCTCGTCTCTGGAATTCGCTACCTAATGATGTCAGGGACTGCCGGACTTTATCACAATTCAAAATTAAATTGGAAAATTTTGTCTTGTTTAATGCTTTTTAGATATTGCTAGAAGTGTCGATTTGTGTTTTTTTTTTACTCCAGATTAAAATCGCAAGTTTCTTGTTTATGTTAGTTAATTAGGATACAATTAATTATACTTAATCACTCATTTAAAGTTTGTGTGACTGCAACCTGTGTATATTTTTGTGTGACTTTACTTCGTTTATAGTGTTTTTTTTCCTTTTTATTTCTGTTATTGTATTTGTATTCCTGGTGTTGTGGAAGAGAAGGCCTGATGGCCTTAACTACACCAGAATAAATAAATAAATAAATAAATAAATGCGAAATAGTACCAGCACAGTCTGTTGTTCCTAGTATCCTCATAAACTCAAGATTCGTGACTGTATATACTAGACTGTGATTATATTATAAAATGTTAAAATTAAATTATGATATCAGCAGATAATTTTTTCTTCATATTTCAAATTTATTCACAATTTACAATTGAAATGAATACATATGAATAGATACCCGAAATGAGCATATGCTCGTGCTCGAGTACAGTCCAGTAGTCTACATAAATAATGAAAACGTATTTCTGTTATAATAACAAGAGAAAAGGCAGTACATGTAATTAACATTTTTAAACCTGTATTTCGCTTTTCTGAATTGGCATTACTGAATAACATTCAAATTCTTTATTGCAGTAATCGTTATTCATCTACTTCGACTTCACAATGTCTGAATAGGTTAAGTATTCATATTACTAATTCCACAATTTGGGACATCTGGCCGAGATCTACGGCTGACCACTAGGATTTAGAATACATAGCAGAGGTTAAATTAAAAATAAAATACAATGATATATATGGCAGCAATTTTCAAACTGCATGCCGCGAGAAAATGAAAATGGCAAAGGTTATCGTAGCAAAATTTGAAAAAGTAAAAGTAAAAATAATAGTAAAAAAAAGTGAGTCTAAAGAATCAGCTTTCAGCGAACGCAACACAAGTCAAAATTCACTCAACATAGTGTAGGTGTGCGGTCGGCAGAGAAGAGACTGACGCTACAATTTTTTTTTTCTCCCTGCCTTTTAATGTGTTGGTTTGCTATGTAAAAAAGACACCTTTTCTGTGAGAGAAATATTGAAAATTATCACTTCTCTGGAAAACTCGAAGTCAATTTCTTGCAAGGATCTGTAGCCTAATAATTTTGTCGGACAATATTAATGTTGCACACTGTCACCGCAACATAGAATGTGTTTTGGCCAGCCCTGGATCTCATGGAAGTTTCTCTATAAAGACGTCGCACCCAGACGCTCTGCTCGCTCGGCGGGCGCTGTTCCTTTCCCGGGGTCGTTAAGCCATAATGCCAACTCCTTCAGTTAACTCTTGACTGCCACAGGGCGACCAACAAGTTGCGAGTACCTGCAGATGACACTTCTTTATTTAACGTTCCTTTCGAACTACAGATGGTATTCAGGAACGAAGGAAGGATAATCTGACGATGAAATGGTATTGATAGCAAAGAACCGAAGATTTGTCGTACGAACGTTTTTCATCACGCTAACACTCTTGCCATTAGAGACTTCCGTCACAGATATCTAAAGTCTCTAACGATACCATCTACAAATAGGCCTATATCTATTCGAAAAAGAGAGATCTTAGTGAGATAGGCAACAGCAGGCCTGGAAGCTTCTTAATCAGATGTCGTTATAACGAATTCCAGTATAACGAGATATTACGAAATTATTTTATTCCCCTGCATTTCCCCATATAATTAAATGTAATTAAATGTTAAAATATTTGAACTTAACTCATTTAGTTTTTACGAGAAAAAATCAGTATAGTGAAATAAAAATGTCACTGGCTTGCAGAAAAATAAATTTTTTAACGAAACACGTTTCAAATCTAGAGTAGGTAAGTAGGAACATTTGCATATTATAATAATCATTGCAATTACGTAGTGACCGTATGGTAATTATATTTCTCGCTAAGGTAGTATGCCTAGTGCTTATTATGATGCAGAAGTCTCTGAATTTTGTGTTAGTTCTTGCGTGCAGTTTTCTCTTGTTCTCTCCATTCAATTTCCTTCTACCAATCACATTTAATTAATCTCACAATATGACTTTCTAAACATGGCACCTATTTTTCTATGAAGTGCTTTATAAAGCTTGAATTTTGTACCCTTTACAAGCCTTTCTTTAAACTCTTCTTTCTAAATGCAATGCAAGTTCAGCTTTCCACTTTATTTAAGAATATTTTCCAGGCCTACAAACAAAATATTCGTAATTTACCGCGTAAATAGAGGTAAATGAACAAGTCTGTTTTTTTTCTGTAGTAATCTCACTATAGGTATTGATTTGTATAGAGAAAATCAAAACTCGAGTGGGATTTAATTGACTATTACACGATTAGAAGAAATTATATAAAGATTAGAAGAAATAAAGTGCTCTAATACAATAAAATAGTAATAGACTTAATAAAATACCTACTAAACTGTCTTGGAAATGTACCTATTATTGTACCTTCTCATCATTACAATTATTCCGCTAGATTGGAGTAGTGTGTTATGATGAACAGTGAGCTCTATACTAAACTGGAGGCAAAACTCAATGCTTTAAAAGCGTGACGCGAATGCTGAGCGCCTGAGCATATTGCTATCTCTTTCTAACATAGTGTTGCCCTTGTCTCTTTTGCAGTGATTGCTATCGTACACATAACGGCATTTTTATTGCTTACTGCGCATGTTCAACATGAACCTCGCGACAGATTCATTGAAACACATTAGTTAGAAAGAGAGAGCAATACCCTCTTCATCATGGCGTCTGCGGTCACGCTTTTAGACAGGAAAGAGCATAGCGGTGGTGCCTCCAGTTTAGTATAGAGCTCACTGATGATGGACTGTTCTCTTGTTACCAGTTGTGCCAACTATACAATCTTTATTGAACTTTATGGACGATTACTAGTCAAGAAAGCTTTGTTGATTCAGTTTCATTTTTATTAAAACAGTTGCATTTCACTTCAATTATTAATATATATTAAATAATCAATGATACGTGACTATCCATAATCTTATCAGCAGAAGCTGTAACATAACTTAATAATATAAACAAGATAATTAAGTTTTAATTAAGAATGATGAATCAATAAATATGAATCATTTTAAAAGGCACGATTATTGAAAGTACCTACAATATTGGCAAACATAGAAAAAAATGCTAGGGAGTTATCAAAACAAATGTTAGGTAGGTGATAAAAATTGTAGGATTGGTTGAAACACGTCGTTCCGTACAGTTTTATTGGTCGAAAGTAGTATGACACAGTAAAAGTATGATAGTCGTTATAAAGAGCGTATTCCGAATCTCAGCGCTGAGTAATCTGATGGCATCATGGTGTTCCGAATTTCAACGATGACGTCACTGATGCTCCACCGGTATCGCACCGGTTCCATCAGCTTGCAGAAGTGGTGGCAGTATCCATCTGCCGCCATCAGTGAATCTGATTGGTTCCTGTATAGGGCGGGAATTAGCAGACGAATGACATCGTGCACTGTTGTGTCATGGCGGTGTGTTCTGCTGTATTGTTTGTAATGAGCACAACGTAAAAACAATATGTTAATGGCTTATGAGCGAACATGTCAACGGACCAGTTATTACTACTGGTTCAAGAAATAAATTGTTTATGCTCGCTTTTCTTCGAACGAGATGACAGTACGGAAATTTCGCAAAATCTTGCTAACGTAGCACAGACAACAACTTGTACAGCCGCCATGTTAGCCATTGAACATTCCAGCTGTTTTGTTCCTATTTCTCTGCAGCGTGACGCCATTGATGTCCACCGATCCGGTGAAAAATGACCTATTTTAATGTAACGAAATTTCATTCTTTATTGTTAAAAGACAGGTTTGAACCTCACAAGTAATATTAATAAGGCATCCCTCATTAGGTAACTAAGCCAGAAGTCAATGGGTAGGGTGGCCAGTTCCTTTACCCCTCCATTGCATACATCACTGACTAGTGACATATTACACTCACCAGACTTCAGATGTATACAAACAAAATAGTTCTTCCTCCGACACATCGTCAAGTGAAATGTACTGCCTTATAGTAGAGCGAGAACATCAATCAAAGGTAAGAAATGTTCATTATGATGAAGTAATTTCAGAGGTTTCAAGGATTTCGTTATTTTACTGTGTATTTCATAAATCTACTATACGGGACTCGAAGCTTTACTTCTATTCAAAAGAATCTCTACATAGTAATTGTATTCTCTCTTAAGAATCTCGATTTTGATCGAGTTTAAATCCAGTAATTTCTTATTTGTTGGTAAGCATTTCAATCAACTGGCTACATAGTACAATATCCTTAACTTTCGATATTGTCATTGATCCCGTTTTAATGAGGACGGGCAAATTATTGTCGGCCACATGGCAACCAATATGCCGCCATTAATTTCTAATGCGTTCACTGGCAACGTGATGAAAATGTTAACGTTGTACTGAAGTGTTAATTACAAAAATAAATACCTTGTAACAGCTGTGGTGGATAAGAGAGACTGTGTTCTAGGAAGGTCATTAACTCAGGCTTCAAACATCCCGTCAAAATAAACAATGTACATGAGTAACCGTTACGTGATACCCAGAGCAGTTACAGTTCAATGCCATGATCGTGAAATTTTGTAATTTGTCATGAGGACAGTAGTAGAGAAACATGGGTTCGACTATATCAAAGTGCAATTCTTGCTGCTGCAGTTTGTCTTTACTTCCACGTTCAATCGAAAAGAAAAACATTTCAGACCATCTCATTTACTTGGCGTCTTAACTGATGGGCTGATGACATAGGATTAAAATGATATATTATCATGGATGGATGGATGGATGGATGGATGGACGTATTGATTGATTGATTGAGCAATGATGGATGTAGTAATGAATAGTTGAGTGATGGATGGGTGAATTGATAAATGGAGTTATATATACAGGGTGATTCACGAGGATTTGCCGTCGCTTACGAAACTGCTTTCCGAAGACATTCTGAGCAAAAAAGTCATACAAACATTTGTCCTAATCTCAATATTTTCAGAGTTACACCAATTTGAAATTGTTAGTAAAATACCACTGTTCTTTAGTTTAAAGGGTAAAAAAAAATATTGCAAATAGAGACTTAACTATTCAGAAATATCATTTCTTTAATTGGCTAGTATTCTGAAGCTAAAAATATGCTATTAATTGTTTTGTACATATTTTGTTTTTTTTTTTAATGCCATCATTCTTACTCACTTATCACAAAAATAGTTACAAATCATACGACTTTGAACGTGATTCTTTACAGTTTAATTATGCATTCTAATGTACAGCCTTGAAAAATTTACGAGAGTGGCGTGATTTGTTGTAATGGTTGTGATCAATGCGTAAGAAAATGTAATTTTGTAGTTAAAAATCGAAAAAAAAAAAAAAAAACTTTACGAAGTAACTATGGAATTCACACCACATTTTTAGCTTCAGAATAATATCTAATTAAAGAAATGATACTCCTGAATAGTTCAGTCTTTATTTGTAATATTCTTTTACACTTAAAACTCAAGAATAATGGTATTTTACAATCAACTTCAAATTAGTGTAATTCTGAAAATATTGAGATTACGACAAATGTTTATATAAAATTTTTGTTCAGAATTTATTCGGAAATAAGCTCCGTAAGGGACGGTAAATCCTCGTGAATATATATATATATATATATATATATATATACATATACACACACACACAGAGCGTTCGCCTACGGGTGGGGCCAGGAAAGCGGCCTGCCTGCGGTGTCGTTTGCGGGAATCGTCTATCCGTAAGCTTCCGCTTTCTATACTATACTCTGTAGAGTTTTAATTTTAAAAGTTTAGCAGCAGTAAAGACTGATGTTTTTGAAACACTAACTTCCTTTGAAACACGTCTTAGAGATTTATTAGGAGAGCGTGTAAATGATGCACTGATTTCATCAATTTTTTCTTCCGTCAATACTCTTCGTTTTCGTTTAGGAATTGTAGCATTTATCGACCTTGTCGTCCTTCATTTTTTAACAAGACGTCTAACAGTTTCTCTACCCTGAATTGGAGCACCCGAATATTTCACTTCAAATTGCCTACGCACCTCTCTACACGACTCTGTTTTCACATATGCATCATGCATAAAAACTCTTTGTTCAAGCGTGAATTTTGCGTTTTGCATTGTTAACAAATTTTACACACACGCTGAATATGTATGCAACTGTGTCAAGAAACTGCACTGTACGTGTTAAATACTGCAACATCTGGCTCACAACTGATCATCCTGCCTAACGTTTTTCCGTGGTTTTACTAAGGCGCTAAGACAAATGTCGGGATGAGCCCTAAAGGAAATGGGCCACGGACCTGCACTCACATCCCCATGAACCCCTAATTATTCAAAATTAATGATTAATTACATCTATCCTAATTCATAAATCAATCGACCTATTACCTAAAAGCCAAATTGGCTAGTCTCTTATATTGAGACAACTCATCTTGCCTAAGGTATTCCGTGGTTTTCCTAAGGCGTTAAGACAAATGTCGGGATGAGCCCTAAGAGAAATGGGCCACGGACCTATATGCCCTTCCTCATAAGCCCTCCCCTTTTTTTTTCTAACAAACAACTTAAAGCCCTAGTTCAGAGTATATAAATTATGAAATACGTGTGCAACATCACACATGTCGCAATGCGAAAGGACAGGGAACCTTTCAATTTGCAGAGTAAGAATTCACGGCGTCTCTCCTGGCGGTCTTCACCTGCCTTGTCATCCAACAACAGACGACAGAGTCTTCTCGACTCCTCCTGCACTGCGAAATGACAGTTCATTTCAATGTGCAGATCTACACCAGCCATCTCCTCCTCGTCCCGTCCCGTGATCATTTTGATCACATTTCAATCCCCCTCGCGTATGTGGTACCTAAGAGGTTACGTCCATTTTCGGTTTCCCCTTCAAAATTGTCTAGAGCTCCTTCAGAGGAGCAGCGTAACCCGGAGTGAGACTAGTGGCCAACAGGCTTGGAGCTCACATATTTAGTTTCTTACAGCCCCAAACCCCTTGCAAGGACGCGTTTTGCGTACCTTTTAAATTTGTCCCCCAATTCTCCTCTCTTTTTCGATTTTCGACTCACAACTGATAACTTGTCGACCTTGATGTCCTTGATTGTCGAGCTTGTCTCAACAACTGCGCGCACAAAGCGGCGTATCAGTACATGCCGCTTTCCTGGCCTCTCCCGTATATAATAAAACAGTATATGAGCCGTTGAGAGCAGAAGTGATGTAAGTCAAAAATGGGTAATGAGGATTAAAGTAAACATTTTGTAAAATACAGCGCAAAGTAGCAATTAATATTCAACTTATTTAAGCTATTAGTTATCAGTGGATAGCACGAAGGACATATTAATTGCTACTTTGCACTGTATTTTATAGAATTTTTACTTTAAACCTCATTACCTAATTTTTACTTACACCACTTTTGCTCTGAACGGCTCATATATGGATAGAAGAATGAATTACGTGATGGAGAAATTAGTGGCTGGAAGTGGATATAGGCTATGAATGGTTGGATAGATAGCTACGTACATTGAGGGATGGATAAATTAATGAATATAACTATGGTGCGCGGTAAAAAGGACGTAAGTCAGAATTTGTTGGTTTTGAGTTATGTGAATACAAGAAATGTACTTCTTCAAATGGTATAAAGGACATATGTTCATCCTCTTCCGTAATGATGTAGAGCACTGGTCAGAATTTCTTGACTCGCGAGTCAACCCCTAGCACACAAGTAGGGTGGAGGGGTAAGACATGATCTCCCTCTCTCTACTTTACTATCACGTGTCCACTCCAAGCTACGCAGTGTTCAAGTAAACACAACAGGATCAGTTTTAAAATGAAGAAAAACAAATTGGCGTATGACAGAGGATCAACTCGTTGCTCAGTTAAACTTCACTACATGCACCTTGACTCCTAATTTGAATGAGTTAATTACACATCCATCTTAATGTTTAAATTGTGTACAAAAACAAATAAAATAAGTCAAATCATACAAAAATGAAAATGAATCAACAAATATATTGATACAAACTTAATTGAACTTCTACTAAGTTTGGATTTGTTTATTGACCGTGTCTGCGCAAGCAAAATTTGCAATAGTGAAGGTGTTAAGCGACTTTTTCTCTTACACCTCCCTCCTTCCATCTTCCCTGTTGCTGTGTTTTGCGGGCTGTATTTCACTGACTTCATCTTTGCCGAACACTGATGTAGAGCGTCAGATTTCCAATCCATCATAATGGTATTGATTCTCATTTCAAACTTGCTTTTGTTCTACTGAAGACTTGCAATTTATGACTTATGCCCTTTCCACCGCGCAGTATAGATGTAAAAGGATGACTATATATACCTTGTCTACAATTTATTGAACTGATTATGCCATATAACATTTTTTCTTTGTAATAATATCAAAAAGTTGTTTCGTACAGTCAATAGAATAGGCCCTAACTCAAAACACTTTTATTCAACAAACTATAATTTGTAAAATTTCTATGTGCCTTTCGTAGATTCAAGGATACTGAGACTGTAAACTATAGATGTCTCCCAGTTCTTGTGAATCTTGTGAAACATAGAAGTCACCGATTGCCTGCTTCTGATTTTGAGTAAATTCATGTCATCTACTTTCACGTTCTTTTCATATACCAGGTCCTTTACTTATCCCCAGAAAAAGAAATCCATTTGTGGGAAGTCAGGGAAGCGACGCAGCCGTGGGATGGGGTCATTAAGACCAATGCATCGGACAGGAAACCTTTTATTGAGAAACGTACTGTACACACGTCAATGCTGGTAGTGTATTGGTAGTTCATTTTGCTGAAATATCACCTGTGGTTGTATTTCTTCAATTTTAGAAGTAACATAAAGTTATGATATTTATCGAGATAGTTACTCGAATTCTTTATAATGTCTTCTTGAAAAAATGTTGACTGTCACTTTGTTTTAAAAGAGTGCATACCAAAAATTTATTTTATGACTTTCACATTTGTAAGGGATTAAATATGTGGGTTTTTATATTCTCATATTTCGCCAACCGCATCTGTTAAATATCCAGGCTGAAAGAATGCTTTTCATCACTTAAAAGAACAAAGCAAGAACTGATTACTGTACAAATGTTTATCATTATGATCAATTTCTCTGCCGATTTGCAATTTGTAATTACGTACCTTCATCGTTTGTGCATTATGTAATGCATTGCTGCACTTGGCATCTAAAATTACACACTTGCTTCCAATATTGATTTCTTTAGATTCTATTGAACGCTTATTCAATATTCTCAGCACTTTACGCTGAAATACCAGGTGTTCCTACGTCTTTATGATGAAACATACTGTCTGTGTTTATAAACAGCTTCAGGCACTGTCTTTGTGAAACGGACGCTGAAATCGCCTCTATACAATCACAGGAAATTAGTTTCCCTACAGATATATCACACACAATACCTTGTCTTTTGAAGGAGCTATCTTAGCTCCTGCAGTGTTGAAATGCATGATGGGAGCATTCTGGTTAACAACGAAATGTCCCAAACTATTTGGCGAATTTAGCTCATATTCAATAATTACGAGTCACTTTAGCCGGAAATGAAAAATATGGACTATGATGATTTCTAGTAATAAATTGTAGCATATGTACAACTGTCTGGTAACTAATCATTACAAAAATTTATAATCAGATGAATGATTTGTAGGCACGATGTATATTAGTAAATCAGTAGGAGGTATAGATGACTGAATAAAGGTAGGACACTTAGAAGTAATGATAAATGGGAAGATGGATGAATGGATGAAGAATTTTAAAGAAAATATTGGCGTATGGGTAGATGGGTGGATAAAGGTAGAGGTATATAACTGCCTGGCTCAGTTATGGGATTGATTGTTTGATTGAATAATAAACAGACGAATTCTTGGGTGGATGAATGACGAAACTTACGGAAGTATAGACGGGTGGAGAATTGGTGGCTTAAGTGGATGGTTTGGAGATGGGGTGGATGGATGGAAGGTAGGGTAGCTGAATGGATGGCTGGAAATATGATGGAATGGGTGGATTAATGATAACGTAATGTGATATGGTATAGATATATAGTGGGAAGGGCAAATGAGCAATGGTATTAATTTAAAAATGAATGGGTGTGTAGATTGATAAGTATAAAATTGAATAGATTTAATATTGACAGAATGGTGTATAGTATCCTGATCCAATGAAGTTTACCATTTCGCCTTCTGGATGGCCTCAATAAGTAAAGCGGTGCACTAATGTATTCCCGATACTTTTCGATTGCTAGTAAAATTCATGTTCTTGGAATAATAAGTTAATTAGGTAGTAAAATATCGCTGCAAACGAAAAGTATTGGGAATAAATTTGAATAAGGAACAAAAAAATTTCCTTGCCAGGCAGGATTCGAACCACGAAAGTCTTAGTTACCAGTTTGTCGTGCTCTGGAGTGAACAAGGCTCTGAAATCAGCTACAAGGGTTGGTCCTTTTTTTTTTTGCCACTACTGTACATGATTGTTCATTGTAACCCTAACGCCTTCAACGTCGCCGAGGAACATCAAAACTTGTGAGGTATGTTTTCTACTTCATTTTCCACCGTCACTAGATTGTACTATTGACAGCAGAACATAAAGCAGCATAATGACGTCGTTGTTTACACTCACAGTATGTTTCTCTAATATGTTCAAGAAACTCTATAGTCAAGTTGTGCGTACATTGGTTGCTAAAGTGTCCCGAATCCTAAGTCTGTTGATCATAGTCGTTTTCCTCGTCAGTACCATTGCCTATATCATTGTCACATTTTCATTAATTACATCACATTCATCATAACAATTCTGTAGTGCTCGGGAAAAGTGGCACAAGTCAAAAATATTAATTTTACAGGAGAAGGAAAAAACTGTCTGCACACTGGTTTATGTCGATTTGATTTTCTTCTGTATGAATTACTCTAATGGGAGAAATACTTATGTCTCTTTTCCCAAGCGAGCAGATGTTCCGTAAATTGTCAATAAACTAATAAAATTTTGTTTGTGGAAATTGACTTATGCCACTTTTCCCAAGCATTGCAGAATTATTGTCTACAATTATTGCGATCACCGTTGACATAATTTAAATTTTGTTTGTTCATTTTTGTTAATAATAATAATAATAATAATAATAATAATAATAATAATAGTCAATATTATCGTAATCGCCATTTTTATTTTAACATTTACGTTGTCAACTTGGTCAATGTTATTATATTCCAGTAAAAGAAAACTGAAGGAAGCATAATGAATCTGTGATATGTACTGCACGTTGTCTAAGGATGGAGGACCTTCTTATTCTGCAGCTCCATATCTGGCATCGTGCCCACCGAACATCAAGTGAGTCACACCTCGTGTCGGCTTATTTTTGGACCAAAAAGCAGAGTACATGCTTATGTTAACTACAACAGGCTTATGGAATCCTTTTGCACGAAGAAAGCTTGAGAATTTACGAGTGATTTGTGAAACATGTCCGTTTCTCGCTTTTAGAAAAAGTGAACTGTTGGGTGTTAGAAACCCCTGTGTTGTGGTACGAAGGTCAAAGATTTGATTCTGGATATAATGAGGGGGAGTTCCGTCAGAGCTACCAACTTAACGAAATGTCTCTTTCCTCCATCCTGATTCCAATTACGTAGGTACCGGGTGTGTTGAATTCTGTAACGTTTCCTTCTTCTGTCCCCTAACGTGCAAGTTATTACGAACCACTGCAATATTCTGATGTGATAAAATTATATCCCTGATCAGCATCATCAAGAGTTTAATCCATATGGATCCGTTGCGATTTCGCTTTAAGCGTAGTGCAGGTCTGTCCATGTGAAATGTAATTGATCTACTCAGTCACAGAATGCAGAATATCAGACTTCCACTGCCCGCTAAACATAACAGTTATTTTTACTTAGTTATTTAACGACGCTGTATCAACTACTAAGTTATTTAGTGTCGATGGGATTGGTGATAGCGAGATGGTGTTTGGCGACATGAGGCCCAGAATTCGCCATAGATTACGTGACATTCGCCTTACGGTTGGAGAAAACCCCGGAAAAACCCAACCAGGTAATCATGTCAAGCTGGGATAGAACCCGCGCTCGAGCGCAACTCCGGATCGGCAGGCAACCATCTTAGCCGACCGAGCTACGTCGGTGGCTAACATCATAAATTAAGCGGTAGAAGAACATCAGGACCTCAAGGAAATAATCATATATTATTTTAAAAAAGCATCCGTAATAATTCTCTATTCGGGAACTTGAAATACTGACATCGAATAACGAACCATCAAATTATAAATTAATTATTTTACAGGAGTTTTCAAGTTATATACATTGTTGTTGAAAGCGTATGTGTTAGGCTAGCATCAAGTATTTCAACACTATAAAGTTCGGTGTGTGTATCTTTTCTATATGGAATGACAAACCCAATTCATTCATACATACATACATACATACATACATTATTTTAGTAGGTTATTTTATGACGCTTTATCAACATCTTAGGTTATTTAGCGTCTGAATGAGATGAAGATGATAACGCCGGTGAAATGAGTCCGGGGTCCAACACCGAAAGTTACCCAGCATTTGCTCATATAGGGTTGATGGAAAACTCCGGAAAAAACCTCAACCAAGTAATTTGCCCCGACCGGGAATCGAACCCGGTCCACCTGGTTTCGCGGCTAGAAGCGCTAACAATTACTCCACAGGTGTGGACTACATACATACACACACACATATATATATATATATATATATATATATATATATATATATATATATACATATATGCGTCCGTGTATGCCTGCATGCATAATTAAATAAATACTTTTATTTACATATATATATGTATATATATACATATAATTATATCTATATCCAATAGGTGGCTTACATTGATACAATTTATATACAAAATACTCGTACATAATAGTGGAAAAACAAAACGAACAACACAAACAAAAGGAAGAAGGATAGATAATAGAAGCTAGAATATAATATTTCAATTAACATTAGTGCTAAATGTCAATACAGTAATGCAGAATTATTTCAAAATTAGAAGAAAAACATTGTAATTCACTTATTCATAATTTAAATAGCTAAGGGAATATAGTTATGTTCAAATTTGTATGAAATATTTTAATTGATAAACTCAAATCTAATAAGAATCACAGTTTAAAGACAGAGTTGTGTTACACATAACAAACAATGGAGACGTTGTTTGTTTCTTTGTTTGTTAGGTGTGTTTGTTTGGCTTGTTTGTTTATTTACTTGTTTAGTTTGTTTCTTTATTTATTTAGCCTACTTACTTACTCAGTTATTTACTTGTTTACTTAATTACTTGTTTACTTCTTTGTTTATTTATTTATTTATTTATTTATTTTCGTTCTTATGGTTTACAACATACATTTCTAGTAATCTTAAATGTGTGGCAATTCGACATATCTAGTTGGTTGTGAATAATATATTTAAATTATTTCTTTCATAATTCAACTTAATTATATTCATCAGTCAGTGTATGGAAGTAAATGAATGTATTGTCATTTACTTAAGAAATAAAGTAGAGGATATAATTGGGATTTTGAACAAAATTGGCCTTTATTTGTTTATTCTGGTGTAGTTAAGGCCATCAGGCTTTCTCTTCCACAGCACTAGAAATGCAAATAGCTCCAGACAAAAAAATCAGAGAGACTGTGAATGAGTCAATACACTGAATGACAATAGGATATTGAAGAGCCTTAAACATTGGATTCCAAATTGAGAAAGATCTCTGAGGATATCTAACCTCGTTGTACGTAACGACTGAAATGCGGAGCTTTAATGTTGCATTGGGGGCATTGTTGTGCGTTCGAATCTCACGTTGCGGATATGATAACCTTCGCCACAGTGGAAGGTGCAGAATTTGTGAATTGTAAAAGTGACTATCTAATTCCGAGATTAAAATGCGATATAAATTAATATTTTATTGTACGACCACCATGACTGAAATCAACAGCTGGTTAAGCCACTGCGTAGCTCAGCCAGCAGAAGCGTTTGCCTGCTGATCCAGAGCTGCGCTCGCGTATGGGTTCGATTCCTGTTTATTGTTGTTACCTGATTGGGTTTTTTCCGAGGTTTTCCCCAACCGTAAGGCAAATGTCATGTGATCTATGGCGAATTCTCGGCCTAGTTTCACCAAATACCACCTCGCTATCACCAATTCCATCAACGCTAAATAACCTAGTAGTTGATACAGCGTCGTTATATAGCCAACTAAGAAAAAAACTTTGTTACGTCATACGACAATACTCGAAATACGTCCTTACTCTCCTCTTACATACAAGAGCAGGGAATCACGGAACCGACTACTGTATATTCCATTTCGGAGCGCTATTTATGCATAGGGACGCTCTATTGATGCGCAATCAAAATACTCGCTGGTTTGTACTTGTTGGTTATTTCTTTGTCGTTGTTAACATGCGATGTGCTGTACTTCGTTTTCTTTTATCCATCTCTTTCTATTCTCACTTTCTCATCTCTTGTTTGAATGACCTTCTCGTATTTCCTCAAACATTCTCTCCCTGATGTTTGCTTCCTTAGTTTTGTTGTGGTAAAAGTTGCTCCTTTGAACTGGTTTCCGCTTACGTCATTGTTTGTTTATGCTCCTTCACTTCCATTCCTGCAGGAAATAAAATAATCAACAGAATTGAAAATTAGAGTCATAACGTTACAACTCATGAGTTTGTGTGTGGAAATATTAATATGAAAAGCGAAACGACCAAAATGCACCATATGTATATAAAATAATTTGTGAAACTATGAGAAATGTCTTCTTCTGATTTCGAATAGCAAATATTAGGTGGGCACCAAGATCTTTCTCGGCTTTAAATTTAATATTTACAACGCTTATACAGTTCTCAAACATTTTCCTAGATTTTTTTAACTTCTCGACATTCCAGTTCACTTTACCTGTGAGGTTTCATCGTTTTAATGCATATTATTTTAATTTATTGTGTTAATTACGAACAATTATGTTAATCCAGTGGTTTGATAGCCTCTACGTGTTTCCTCTCGATTCTGATACTCAAGAAAAACCTAGTTATGAGCATCCTGCTCTTAAGTATTCTCATTAATTTCTTTTATTTGTATTAATCTGTTATAATTCTAGGACACGCGTTACGGAATGTGAGCTGGTTGCAATCCTTATGGGGAAAATTTTTCTTATGAAATTTCGACCAGTGACCGGTGCCCACCCAGCATTGCAGTGTTCGTGATGAATTTGTAGAGGTACAATAGGTAGCGAACATACGGTTCTGAAAACCAGCTGTAACTGCTGGAGAAACATAATAATAATAGTGAGTGATGGGACTATTCGAATAAAAAATTCGAATTATTCGATTCTTGTAAGTTCTCGAGATATATCGTGAACAAGTATTCGAATACTTTGCTCAGACAGTAGATGCTGCGAGAAGTGAAGAATGAGAACAGAAAGAAACAGTAGAGGAGGAAGATCTCGATAACACCGATTGTTCATCAATTGTACACATACGAAACATTACAGAATGAATTGATTTTTTTTTCCTGTAAAACAATATGTTGCAGTCTTTTGAACCAGAAAAAATTTAAAATGTTTATAAGAATTGAAAATAGAAGTAATTATTGACATTGAAAAATTTTCTGCTGAAAAGGAAGACCTTTGGCTGAATACACTCCGTACAAGTGGAAGAAAGTTCAATGGCTGATATTATAATGGACACAGCTTACCAGAATCTCTGTGCCCTATTACCTATGTTTATGACTACTGTATATTTCGTGGTCGGGTTTCCACACATTCCGGCGGATTGGAACACCGGACGAGGGAATTAAATTTACAATTAGAACCTGAGTCTTGTTGGGTCGGGTGTTGCATGGATGTGCCTGCTTGATATACACGAAACTATGGAAAACTGACATGAGGGAAGTGTCAACGGAATCGGAACAGTTTTGACAGTGTGTACGAAAAGTAAGTGCGACCACTACGTCACAATTTTAAACCAGTCCTCATATGCACAACAGAAATGTTAATAAAGCGTTATTGGACTTGTCATTTTCTGATACTACAGAGTTTGAATTGGTAGCATAAATGATAATGAAAGATTAATTATGGGCATATCAGAAATACTATTCTATGCATTCTATTCTATTCTATTCTATTCTATTCAGTACTGTATAATATTAGAGGTATGCCTATAACATTGAAAAAATCAGACATTTGAAATAGACAAAAATACATAAATTACTTAATTCTCACTGCACTACAATGTTAAAAATACAGCCCAGCCAATATCGCCGGCAGCGTACTGCGTCGAATATTCTGTCTCGGACAGGATGATTTATTCTCGGACCGTTCGATTTGACGGTGATTACACACATTCTTATGAGGCTGCAGCATGCTGCATCGGACATTTTGTTTCAAACAGGAGACTCTTGTTTCGGACCGTTCGATTTGACAATGATTACACACATTGTTATGAAGCTGCAGCATGCTGCATCGGACATTTTGTTTCAACAGGACACTCTTGATTCGGACAGTTCGATTTGACGGTGATTACACACATTCTTATGAGGCTGCAGCATGCTGCATTGGACATTCTGTTTCAAACAGGACACTCTTGTTTCGGACCGTTCGATTTGACGGTGATTACACACATTCTTATGAGACTGCAGCATACTGCATTGGACATTCTGTTTCAAACAGGACACTCTTGTTTCGGACCGTTCGATTTGACGGTGATTACACACATTCTCATGAGGCTGTAACATGCTGCATCGGACATTTTGTTTCAAACAGGACACTCTTGTTTCGGACTGTTCGATTTGACGGTGATTACACACATTCTTATGAGGCTGCAGCATGCTGCATCGGACATTTTATTTCAAACAGGACGCTTTGTTTCGGACCGTTCGATTTGACGGTGATTACACACATTCTTCTGAGGCTGCATCATGCTGCATCGGACATTTTGTTTCAAACAGGACGCTCTTGTTTCGGACCGTTCGATTTGACGGTGATTACACACATTCTTATGAGACTGCAGCATGCTGCATCGGACATTCTGTTTATAACAGGACGCTCTTGTTTCGGACCGTTCGATTTGACGGTGATTACACACATTCTTATGAGATTGCAGCATGCTGCATCGGACGTTCTGTTTCAAACAGGACGCTCTTGTTTCGGACCGTTCGATTTGACGGTGATTACACACATTCTTATGAGACTGCAGCATGCTGCATCGGATATTCTGTTTCAAACAGGACGCTCTTGTTTCGGACCGTTCGATTTGACGGTGATTACACACATTCTTATGAGACTGCAGCATGCTGCATCGGACATTCTGTTTCAAACAGGACGCTATTGTTTCGGACCGTTCAATTTGACGGTGATTACACACATTCTTATGAGACTGCAGCATACTGCATTGGACATTCTGTTTCAAACAGGACACTCTTGTTTCGGACCGTTCGATTTGACGGTGATTACACACATTCTCATGAGGCTGTAACATCCTGCATCGGACATTTTGTTTCAAACAGGACACTCTTGTTTCGGACCGTACGATTTGACGGTGATTACACACATTCTTATGAGGCTGCAGCATGCTGCATTGGACATTCTGTTTCAAACAGGACACTCTTGTTTCGGACCGTTCTATTTGACGATGATTACACACATTCTTCTGAGGCTGCAGCATGCTGCATCGGACATTTTGTTTCAAACAGGACACTCTTGTTTCAGACAGTTCGATTTGACTGTGATTACACACATTCTTATGAGACTGCAGCATACTGCATTGGACATTCTGTTTCAAACAGGACACTCTTGTTTCGGACCGTTCGATTTGACGGTGATTACACACATTCTTATGAGGCTGTATCATGCTGCATCGGACATTTTATTTCAAACAGGACACTCTTGTTTCGGACAGTTCGAGTTGACGGTGATTACACACATTCTTATGAGACTGCAGCATGCTGCATTGGACATTCTGTTTCAAACAGGACACTCTTGTTTCGGACCGTTCGATTTGACGGTGATTACACACATTCTTATGAGGCTGCAGCATGCTGCGTCGGACATTTTGTTTCAAACAGGACACTCTTGTTTCGGACAGTTCGATTTGACGGTGATTACACACATTCTTATGAGACTGCAGCATGTTGCATTGGACATTCTGTTTCAAACAGGACACTCTTGTTTCGGACCGTTCGATTTGACGGTGATTACACACATTCTTATGAGGCTGCAGCATGCTGCATCGGACATTTTGTTTCAAACAGGACTCTCTTGTTTCGGATCGTTCGATTTGACGGTGATTACACACATTTGTATGAGGCTGCAGCATGCTGCATCGGACATTCTGTTTCAAACAGGACACTCTTGTCTCGGACTGTTCGATTTGACGGTGATTAAACATATGCTTATGAGGCTGCATGTAATCAGTTATTTACCGTCACAACAAACTGAACGAGAGAAAACCGTCCTGTCCGAAACAAGATGTTCGATGCAATATTCTTCTTGGCATTAGAGGATTGTCAACACAAAATTATTGACATACAATATAAGCATACTGATATATAGACCAATAAATATAATTAGACGGCATTGTTTAATAATGATAGTAATAATAATAATAATAATATTAATAATATAATAATAATAATAATACAAAATTAATTAAAGCCCTATAGTGGGTCAAAAGCGTAAAAGAACGCTATAACGCACTTATTAAGTTAATAAAGATATAAAAATAGTTGAAATAATAGTAATAGCAATGATAATGATGATAATAATAATAATAATAATAATAATAAATGCATTACATAAAATAATTTGTTTTTAATCTGAATTTCTTTTGCGAACATTTTTGCATATTGGCGTTTTCAGGAAATGAACTGTATAATATCTAAATATTTGTCTATATTAATTAAAATATTTAGTTTACAAAAGTGATTAATAATGAAATAAAACATGTTGAAACATTTTATAACATAGGTTAATATAGTAGGTTATTTTACGACGCTTTATCAACAGCTTAGGTTATTTAGCGTCTGAATGAGATGGTGATAATGCCAGTGAAATGAGTCCGGGGTCCAGCACCGAAAGTTACCCACCATTTGCTTTTATTGGGTTGAGGGAAAACCCCGGAAAAAACCTCAACCAGGTAACTTGCCCCAACCGGGAATCGAACCCGAGCCACCTGGTTTCGCGGCCAGACGCGCTGACCGTTACTCCACAGGTATGAATGTTCAAATGTAAAAAATAAATGGCATGTAAACAGTAGTTGTAGGTTAAAGCAAATAAAATGCATTGGTACAGTGTATTCAGGACAACTTAAGTTATTTACTTACAAATGGCTTTAAAGGATTCCGGAGGTTCATTGCCGCCCTCACATAAGCCCGCCATCGATATCTCTCCTGAGCAAAGTTAATCCAGTTCCTACCATCATATCTCACCTCTCTCAAATCCATTTTAATATTATCCTCTCATCTACGCATTGGCCTCTCGAAGGTCTTTTCACTTCAGGTCTTTCAACTGACACTCTATATGAGACACCCATACGTGCTACATGCCCTACCCATCTCAAACGTCTGAATTTAATGTTTCTAATTATGTTGGTTGAAGGATACAAGGAGTGCAGTTCTGCGTTGTATGACTTTCGCCATTCTCCTGTAACTTCATCCTTCTTAATCCCAAATATTTTTCCTAAGCACCTTATTCTCGAACACTCTAAACCTCTGTTCCTCTCTCAAAGTGAGAGTCCTAGTTTCACAATCATACAGAACAACCGGCAATATAACTGTTTTATAAATTCTAAATTTCAGCTTTCTTGAGAGCAGACTGAATGATAAAAAGTTTCTCAACCGAATAATAACAGGCATTTCCCATATTTGTTCTGCATGTAATTTTCTGTCGAGTGTCATTTATATTTGTCACTGTTGCTGCAAGGTACTTGAATTTGTTCACCTTTTCAAGGGATACATTTCCAGTTTTTATATTTCCATTTCGTACTATGTTCTGGCCACGAGACATAATCATATGAAGAGTCCACTGCAAGAATGATGGATGTCACTTTCTTGTCGAAAATGAACTAAGACAGTCAATACATAGCTTAAGACATATAGAATGTACATACAGAGTTATATGGCATTAACCTGATAGTCATTGTCCAGTAATGATCGGAAAATCACAGTTAAGCTTTGAGCGCTAAGCATTTCAAACTTTCAATTACTTCTCCTGCAAAATGTATTCCAAATGACATCCATCATTCTTGCAGTGGACTCTTCATATACTTTGTCTATTCGGAATTTACTTCGAAACCTATCTCCTTACTTGCTTCAAGTAAAATTTACGTGTTTTCCATAATATGCAGTTTGTGGAGTTTCTCCTTACACATTCACGTCATCCGCATAAACAAGCAGCTGATGTAACCCTTTCAGTTTCAAACCGTCTCTGTTTTTCTGCACCTACCATAGCATATTCTAATTCAGTATAAATTATCTAATCTAAATGTGTGTCATAATAACAATAGTAATATTTATCTCTTGATTATAATATTATAAATAGTATTTTGTATAAATTGTTAAATCTGAATGTGTTGTCTCGACTATGATGCTGTTTGTACATAAAAAAGTATATGGCCTTAAAATAAGTCATAGGATTTCATATTAATTTTAAATTAAATTTAAAATTGATCTTTTTTTTTATCATATTACAAAATTAATTTTCTTTATGTTATGTACTTGTTGCAATTCTATTTGACATGAAAGCATGAGTTACGTTGACTAATCACTGTATGAATCATTGTTGTAAATTATTATACAGTATGTTGATTTATCTGTTGTAATGTTCTGTATGGTCTGTTATGAAGTTTCGTTGAGCTTTGTATATGCGATGTGCTGTCGTACGTGATGCATATGCGCGAAACGGCATTAGTATGTTGTACTTCATCTACATTCAGTGGTTGAATGAAAGTTGAAGTGGCAGCATGAAATGTTTTCTCAGTTTATTGTATGCTGTTTGTTTATGCGAGTTACATAAGACCCCAAGATGCTATTTGTGTATAGTATTATAAGATATTTTGTACGCAAAACAAAAACAGAAAGACATATTGCATATGTGGTTTCTCTGTGACCATTTAAAGTAGTAACTAGTGATACCTTTCCTTGGTAACGCGTATTGACGAATTAAGACCATATGACTTGTGTAACAGAAATGACATCTTCCAATCGCGATCTTTCGAGATATCAAATTTATAATCATACGATGAAAATGCAATGCATGGTGACTTAAATAATTTTTAATATTGTAATGCAAGTCGAGCTCGAGATAATATTAGTTTACAGTTCAAGTAAACGGAAAGTGGTTTCAATAAATTGTGCCACTAAAAGAAATGTTAAATGTTATGTTTCATTTAACGACGCTCGCAACTGCCATCGACCTGGCCCGGGATCGAACCCGCAACCTTGGGCATAGAAGGCCAGCGCTATACCAACTCGTCAACCAGGTCGACGTCACTAAAAGATTCTATGCTATGCTATGTTCGACTATGACTATGACTATGACTATGACTATGTGCAGGTATGTTCGACTCTGCAAGATTTGCCGCTATTGACGTATTTCAGAGATTGGCGAAAGGAACTCGTGCTCCGAAGCTAAGATAAGTTGGTTGAGGTTTTTCCGAAGTTTTCCCCCCACATAAAAATATTTGAAATTCTATAGTTTTCATTGTTGTACATCTTATGAAAATACGGCTGTCTGTAAGAATTTTAAAGGAACATCTGTAATTATTTTGGATAGTGTTGAATAAAAGGCTACCAATTACAGCAATTTAAGAGGAAGTCTGGACAATGAGTTTTGTGTTCTCTCAACAATGACAGACACGGAGAAACCAAATGAGTGGTACGTGCTCACAACCAGTACGCAGAGCACCGCTATAGAATATGCACCAAGTGTGTGTGGAGTTTTACATAATGCATGTTTAAATAAAAACTGATAATAGCCTAATTTGTAAAGGGGGATCACCGATTTTTCGTCACCCGGTGATTTCGTCACATATTACATTTTGCCATTGCAACATTTTATCACTGATTCACTTTCGTCACCACCATATTTTGTCACCAGTTTAATTTCCTCATCACTATTCGCCACTACAATCTTTCCCTTCGTATCGCTTCCCTTGATGATACCTATACAAAATTATACGTAATATAAAACCTCCTACTTGATTGTGTTCATATTGTTCATTTCGTTTCCAAGGCTACATTGATTCTTTGGATTCGAAATCTTCAAGTTACAGTATTCATTGATTTCAAAATCTTCAAGTTAAGGTACGGTGGAATTATTTTTATTCGTAAAGAGCAATAGAGCAAGAAATAAGTTAATCTATAATAGACATACGTATACAGAGCATAAAGCTACAAAGACCGGGATTGTATGGAGATGTGATCAGCGCGACACTTGTAATTCACTGATGACTATTTTCTCAGATAAGAAAACATCTATAAAAGAACCACTCAGCAAATTGAAATAGAATTGGAGCTGCGGAATGTGTCGAAGCAATGAAAGCTGAAGTTGGAACTTCAGCGGAAGCTACGTCATCTATTTTACAACGGCATACGGTATAATTATTATTTTGGTGACGAAATTCCCTCTGTATAAAAATGACAAAATGTATATGATGACGAAATATTTTCAGTGACAAAACTCCTCAGTGACAAAAAAAACATAATGACAAAATATATTTGATGACCAAAAATCTAATGAAAATAGGTGACAAACAATAACAGTGACGAAATTTCCCGTTACGAAATGCCCTAGACCCTTTGGGAAGGAGACCCATTGTATTGTGCAATATTCTTTAATAATAATAATAATAATAATAATAATAATAATAATAGTTGTATTCATAAATTTTTATAATACTGTATAGAACAGAATAACGAAGTATATACTGTAATTTTAACTAGTAGCATTTACAATAGTGCTGCTCATCGGAGTGACTACTACCGCGGTGGAATCGGAGATTACGAATAAAGCTCTCCACCGGTGATCTCCGGTACTATTGTAGGTGGAACAGGAAACATACGGAGGGATGCAGTGGTTCGGAGCGAAGCGAAGTTGTAGGACGTAGAGCTCAAGTACGACCGGCGCGTACGGACTGACGTTAGTTGTGAGTGGAATAAAATGGCACCAAATCGTATATCCGTCCCATAGAAATTCTTTAATTTAGTTGAAGATAATAATAAAATCGCACGCTGTGAACTTTGTGGGCGAATTTACTCTAAGGGTGGTGGTACTTCGAATTTGTTAGACCATTTGAAGCGATCGCATAATCGCGAACTTGAAAGTAAGTAAGTGAATTTAACTGTTCAAAACATTATTGAACTCTTTTAAAAAGCGTGTTTATTTTGATTTATATATAAAAGTTCTAATAAATAATTTCGTGGTTTTGTGTGCAGACAGAGTAACATTGCGAATGAAAAACTGAAAAGCAGAAGAATTTCAGCAAAAATGGACCCTCTAAGATTGATGCAGCATATTGTTACGAGATGGAACTCTAAACTTCGGTGATGAGCCGCTTACTTGAAATGAAATATGAGTTGGTGATTGTGTTGCCAGAAAAACCAAACGCTCCTAGGACGCTAACAGGTCCGTATTTGGAAATCTCTATGGCGTGGACCAGGTTAGATAGATTCTCCGAGTAGGTCTAAATTTTGAAATGTAGGTATGTAAGGGCCGTATTCATAGACATTTTTAGCGCGGGCTTCCGGTGGATTATCAGCGTTTTTCGTATTCATAAATCAGTGTTAGCGATAGGATATGATTTGAATTCTGTACTAGTAACCAGTGGATAGCCGGGGCTAGCTTAGTACGCTCGTAGCGCGTGCTGTAGTGTTTAGGCTAACATTAAGGGCCGCGGTTGTGGTACTCGTACTTGCTGTCAAAAATAAATTATTACCATTCATATACACATTGACGTTTAATTAGTGATATCATCGTTTCCGTAGTTTTAAAATTACGCAAAACATTTGATACGATTTTTTTAAACTGCTTTAGTGCTATTGTTCCAAATGTCCACGTCTAGAAAAAAGTCTTGAAATTTCTATAAAACGTAACTTTCGAGGCAATAAAAATCATACATAACTTTTATGGAATATTGAAAAGGCAACTTGAGTTATTAGGTTAAAATATTGAGTTTCATTCTGAAACTGAAGAAACGTGTGGTAATAATATAATTACAATTACCCTCGAGTTGATATCCGCTTATATTTTTTATTACAGAGGAAGAGTGACGCTTTTAGAAGAGACAGTTCAAATACAGACACCCTTTAACACAATGATCACAATCCTGTCTGGTGAAGAATCTTAATAAATTATTTTGGACAGTAAACTTTAACACAATGATACCACACATTTCTTTTGTTCCATTCTGAAACTCATTTAATATATTTTACGTTAAACTAAACCGATTAGAATAATAATTGACATAAACTGTTTGTGAATAAACGAGTGTTTCCAGGAAAATTATAAATGTTTACATTAGCTACTGAAAAGCTTTACTTCGCGTTAGTTTTCAGTTAATTTTATTGATATTAATTTGATCAATGACATAAAACTAATACGCCTTTCCACATATACTATGAATTTCAAAACTGGAAAAAAAATCTGTTAGCTAACATATTACTTCAAGCAAAACAAGAAAGAGAAAGAGAGAGAGAGAGGTAAATAAAAAAGAGGAAATAAACAACAAAAAATTACACACTTATTTTAAAAGATACGCGGATGTCCGCGGACTCCAATCACAACCTGATCCGATTAAAGAAATGCTCAACGGAGAGTGTATGTCTGCGCCACAGCACATATACAACCTGCGCGGCATCAATCGGAGGTAAAAGGTCTCCGATTGAAAGCGCACAAACAACCGCTCCGGAGAAAAACCTAATCATAAGCAGCACTAATTTACAATAAAGAAAACACCCTGCAAGTGAATAATTGTGGAAAAAAATTACTTATGTGGTCAGTTTTACGGACCAATAAAGATGTTTAAAGTAAAAATAAAATGTATTGTCGGAAACTAATCACATTATGAGAGAATCAGAGCTTGCAGGCCTTAATATAAAAGCTGGTATGACCGAGGAGATGAGGGTGAACTCCGATTTCACAACTAGACTAACCGTCAATGAAAATGATTTCGAAGAAGTGGAATTTTTCTTATTTATATGAAGTGCGGTTAACAAAGCAGGAGGTGCCGAGGAAGATTTTTGGAGGTCAGCGCGAATATCCAGAAAAAGATTAAATTCGAAGTAATTGAATAAGGGGAATTATGCTGGTCGACAGAAACCTTTAGAGACAATAACAGCAAAAAAGTTTGGGATGATATGGATATTTAAGGAGAATGCCGGACAACAGAATACCAAGAGGTTACTGAATTTAGAGGTGGAAGGGAAAAGAGGAAAAGATATACCACGAGAATGTTTGATAGATGGGATGCGAAAAATCATGAAGAGAAAGAGTCTATGAGGAAGGTGTCATGGACGGAGACCGTTTTTGAAAGAAGAAGACCCATTGTATTGTGGAATGTTCCTTAATAATAATAATAATAATAATAATAATAATAATAATAATAATAATAATAATAATAAAGTCCTTTTCACAAAAAATTAGTATGGAATTCATTCGGCTAAAATAATAACAATTGCCAAATTGGCAAATCTTCATTTCTCACACTAGTTTATTAAACCGTGTCGGACTGTAAACAAAACTACTATCGCAATGTCCATATTTTATATGTTGTACATGTTGTCATAGTATTGTGAAATTTTAATTTTCCTATCAATTTTTTTCTATTGTTGTATTAAAATTATAGCATATAGCCTATTAACCTGTTGTATTCTATAGGATACTTTGTGAATGTAAAGGTTAACATTCTTCTCCAAGGATGGATCTTGCAATGTAATAGAACCGCGTGCTGTGTAACTACTGTATGTCCATTAGTCAAAGCTTCAAGATGTTCAGTTTTAGATTTTAAACTAGTTTTGATGTTTAAGTGACAGTCTTTCTGATTTTGTTTCTTCTTCTTCTTCTTCTTCTTCTTCTTCTTCTTCTTCTTCTTCTTATACACAAGCAGAGCGAAGGGATAAGATATGATCATGATCTCCTTCCCCTTAGCCATCACTTGTTCATTCGATGTTAAACAATTTGGATATCCTCACTCTCCTGAATCCTCTTTGCTGTGTATTGTGCGCTGCATTTTATATGGCGTAATTTTTGCCGATTACTGTATAGGGTATAAATTGAAGGGTTTATAACAAAAACCGGACTAGTTCAAAAATTCGAATTTTGAGCATAGTACATTTCTCTAGACTTCATTTCAAGCGGCATATATTGACATAACAAGTTTCTACAAAAACTGGATTTCTACCATTGGAATGAGTGTTTGAATTGTAGCGTTTCTAAAAAAAAGCGCATTAGTCCAACGTCTTTCTGTCAAAAGACGGACAAGTTACAAACTTATCCGATTCTTATTAGAAAATGTAAAGAACATATAAATCACTTTGGGAAACAGATTCCAACACTTTGTGAAAACATATATAAACGTAATAATAATAATAATAATAATAATAATAATAATAATAATAATAATAATAATAATAATATTTTTATTGAGCATATTATATTGTGTTATTAGAATAATTATTATTCTAACAAGTATTATAATTATTTTTCGGTACTTGATATTACCTGACGTGCCGAGAATTCAAAGACTGAAGGACACAAATTTATAAAAGGAAAAATATAAACATAATAATATTCTTTTTTTGTTTTTCTTGTTCAGTAAATTATTCCAACATTAAGTTTTTAATTTAATGAAACACTTATAAAGTATTTATTTTTATGTTAATACAGTTGACAATATGAACAAAACATGATTTTATCTCTTTTCTCAGTGAATGTATGTATATATAAAATTTTCTGCAATAAGTGGATATGTCCAAAGGTTTCCCCCCCCCCCAAGAAACCATATCACCAAATTTGGTAGATATATGGGATACCTATATAAAATATATCAGAATATTATATTGTATGAGAAACGTCAGTGCTTTTTTTTTTTTTTTTCGTTTTCTGAAAAATTAATATTTTGGATTTGTCCGGTTTTTGCTGTCAACCCGTCAATTATTGGAGAAGAAAATTTTTTTCTGGTTAAGGATCTAGGTCAATATTTTATTGTAGATAAATTCAAATAATAATAATAATAATAATAATAATAATAATAATAATAATAATAATAATGATAATAATGATATATCATTAAACATTACAACGGTTAGATTTGCAGCTTGTTTAAATGGACTTGATCATTGTTTGATTAAAAATGAAATGGATGTATATATTTATCGAACATCATGGTTCGATTAACGACAACACTGTTGTTTAACGTTCTCGTTTAAGACTTATTAATTCAGTAATACAGAAATGTTTACTTGACCGAATGGCTATAACGGAGTATTATTCGAGTAAAAATGATAGAAGATGTGTGCTCTCGGCGAACACCTATACCACAATAGTTTTGTTTGTAAGACTTCTGGTAGGATCTGCCAGGAATAGAACTCCTCAGTTTTTGATGAAAATAAATTGTCGCTGTTATCATTCGCTCTGTATTCATTTATTTATTGCGAATTATGCAGTTATAGTGGAAGAAAACATAAGGCACAATCAGGATATTCAGTTAAAACCTGCAATAGAACCTCTTTGTTGAGTCACATTTTCTCACAATGAAATGTGTGTAAGTTCTCCTTTCCTAATAATTCAGGTTTCTTCGTTAAATCCCATTCCACAACAAAGTTGTTCCATTGCCGACATATCATAATGTTATCGATTTTTCAGAAGTTCTGTAGTTTCATAGGGTTATTAAAGTCATCTATTGCGTTCCTATCTATTTGGTAACAATTCATGTCGTAAGTTGCACAGACTTCTTCAAGGACTGGGGACTATAGCCAAATTTATATTGCCTGTACGTACGGTTCTGAGTCCATGGGCGAAACTCTATGCTGAGCTGCTTATTGGTCTCGACTGCCGAGTGTGTACACAGGGATATCCAGCACAGCGGTGAGAGGTACTTCTGGGTGTTGAATTTGATCTCCTTCTTGTTTTCCATTACCTAAGGTCATTGTCAAATAAGATCATTATACAATTATGCTAGTCTGAATCACTTCCATTTTATGGTAGAATTAATTATATTTTGATGGTAACATCACAGTCTAGTATATACAGTCACGAAGCTCAATACGTAGTAAATATGCATCCATAGATAGTTGCTGACCACTAGGATCGCTAATAACGCCACATTACAGACAATGCCAAATAGTACCGGCACAGTCTTTTGTTCCTAGCATCCTCACAACTCAAGCTTCGTGACTGTATATACTATACTATGGTAACATGATATGTTGAAATGTAGGTTAGATAATGTTTTTACAGCCTTCTTTCTTATTCAGTGAAAGGGTTATTTTGCAACACGAAACATCTAGTTTTACTTTTCTCCAGGAGGAATCCACGATACAGCTTATTTACAATATCAGCCGGATTTAATTATACAAACTTCGCATAATAATAATAATAATAATAATAATAATAATAATAATAATAATAATAATAATAATAAATTTAGCTTCCCTTATGAAAAGGTTGCCAGATTTTACAAAGCGTATTACATAATATTTGGAAACACACCTAAACGATAAAATGATATACATTTGAAACGGTTACGGAATCGAATATACAAAATGTCAAAAAATGTACACCTAAGTAGCGTTTGTGCTCATTTAAAGTTAAGAAAGGGGGGAAAAAATATCATCAGATAGGTTAGAATAATTTGAATGCCATATACCGCGAAAAAAAAATAATAATAAGTACTTATTGACATTGTTATCTAAACCAATCAACAGCCATCGGTTAAGATAACTTGAAATTTCCATTAGCACTCCCATACAAATGAGTATTTACAAATATTTTAAACGCGTTCGAGTCCCGGTCAGGCCTGGGGATTTTTCATTTAAAAATCAATAGTGATACTTGTGGCGGACAAGGTCACAGTTGGGTCATTACTCTGCGTTCTCATATCAGATATCTGCATAATTCCTCCAAGATCTCCATATCATTACCATTTCATAGCTTTCTCCGATCGCCGGCTAGCGAAACGCAGAGGAGGCTGGTTCGGGCCCGAATGGGTTTACTTGCTCGCAACTCGAATACACAGCGAAACATAGAGCATTCAGCTGGTATAGGTTGGGAATGCTCTTACCTGGGGATATAGTACAATATACTACAGTTTTTCTTCCATGCTGTAGGACATGGACACTAAAAATTGAATACGAATATCATCGACTACGTTCTTCCTGAACTCTTGTTTTGTTGGTTAACTGCTCCACCAAAACAGGGGCCATATTGTTCGGACAGTTCAGCGAACATAGTTCTTGCCGCCACCAGAGAATAATAGATTTATATGAGGGCATAAAGGAATTTAAGAACGGATATCAGGTTAGGGTAAACGTGATCAAGGATGAGAATGTGACTTGCTTCCAGACTCTCATTCAATCCTGAACAGATGAAAAACTATTTTAGGCTACTACTAAATGTACATAGGCCAAATTGAAATGATTAGGACGAAATTCAAATACAAACTGCTGAGCCATTTATACCCGAACTCACACATTTTAATGTCGAAATTGTGATACAAAATCTGAAAAAGTACAAATCTCCAGGTATCGATCAAATTCCTGTAGAATTAATATAAGAGGATGGAAGCACATTATCTAGCAAAATTTATAAGCTTGTAGTTGCTATTTTGGATAAGGAAATTATACCAGAACAATGGAAGGAGTCCATAATCGTACCTATCTTTAAGAAGGGGCACACGACTAACTGTAGTAACTTTCGAGGAACATCACTTTTATTGACGTCGTACAAAATTTTGTCCAATATTCTTTTGAGAAGATTAACTCTATATGTAGATGAAATTGGTTTTAGGCGTAATCGATCGATTATTGAAGAGGTTTTTTGTATTCGATAGATATTGCAGGAAAAATGGGAGTATAGTATACAGTACATTAGTTATTCATAGATTTCAAAAAAAGGTTTAGGCCTATGACTCGGTTAAGAGAGAAAATTTTATATGATATCCTTATTGAATGTCGTATTTCTCGGGATTAATTAAAATGTGTCTCAGTGAAACATATAGCAGAGTCCGTATAGGTTAGTTTCTGTCCGATGCTTTTTCAATTCACTGTGGGCTAAAGCAAGGATATGCACTATCGCCTTTACTTTTTAACTTTACTCTAGAGTATGCCCTTAGGAAAGTGAAGGATAAAAGGCGGGGTTTGGAATTGAACGGGTTACATCAGCTGCTTGTCCATGCGGATGACGTGAATATGTTAGGAGAAAATCCGCAAACTATTAGGGGAAATACAGAAATTTTACTTGAAGCAAGTAAAGAGATAGGTTTGGAAATAAATCTCGAAAAGACAAGTATATGATTATGTCTCGTGACCAGAATATTATACGAAATGGAAATATGAAAATTGGAAATTTATTCTCTGAAGAGGTATTGTATAGTATTTTAAACGACGACTAAAAACCTTTCTAACGGACACCACATTCACTTCAGTATACTGTGTGGTATTCTTAACTTTCAGTACATATAAATCCGATGTTTAGATGTAAGAAATTTTCTGTCCGACCCATGACATTGTATTATATTGTAAACTGCACACCTTACTTACTTTGTAGATAAAGTTGTATATTGGCGGAGTAAAATGTGATTGGGTGGATGAATGCGACAGTTGATGGAAACTGAGACAGGTCCACGAACATTTAGGCGAGTAATCTGGACCCATTGATCCTCCTAAAAATTATATGTGTGTGAAAAAATGTATAAACATTTCTAAATGAACAAAAGTTGAAACTTCACGGTAGATACCTACATTCTACTTCAATATTAACTCATTTTCAGTTGTGAATATTAAAATTCTAATCCTTTCGATATATGTCTAATGATTTTGATCTATTCATTTATTAAATTATAGATGTGTACATGCATGAGCTATGTCAGCTACAAAGTTCACATGTAGAACAAGTATTTATAATGTATTCCTAGAATCTGGCATTAAAAACGATAATTATACTGAAAGCAAGTAAAGAGATAGGTTTGGAAGTGCATGGTTGTCCTGTATGGCATTGTATTCTTCACCTGATCATTTTTTTAGTATAGGTTATTTTACGAAGCTGTATCAACATCTCAGGTTATTTAACGTCTGAATGAAATGAAGGTGATAATTCCGGTGAAATGAGTCCGCGATCCAACACCGATAGTTACCCAGCATTTTCTCATATTAGGTTCAAGAAAACCGCCGAAAAAACCTCAAGCAGGTAACTTGCCCCGACCGGAAATCGAACCCGGGCCACCTGGTTTCACGGCCAAGCGCGCTAGCCCTTACTCCACAGGTGTGGACTTCACCTCATAATAATTAAGAACATTAAATCTAGACATTTTAGATGGGCAGGGCATGTAGCACATATGGGCGAATCCAGAAATGCATATAGAGTGTTAGTTGGGAGACTAGAGAGAAAAAAAGCCCTTTGGGAGGCCGAGACGTAGATGGGAGGATAATATTAAAATGGATTTTAGGGAGGTGGGATATGATGTGGAACTCGATTATTCTTTCACAGGATAGGGACCGATGGCGAGCTTATGTGAGGGCGGCAGTGAACCTCCGGGTTCCTTAAAGCCATAAATAAGTAAGTAAGTAAATACATGTGTAAGTCAAAATAATGGAGTAAATCACTTACTTACAAATAACTTTTAAGGAACCCGCAGGTTCATTGCCGCCCTCATACTACGTCTCGGCCTCCCCAAAGGTCTTTTTCCCTCCGGCCTCCGAACTAACACTATATGCATTTCTGGATTCGCCCAAACGTGCTACATGCCTGGTTCATCTCAAACGTCTGGATTTAATGTTCCTAATTATGTCAGGTGAAGAATACACGCGTGCAGTTCTGCGTTGTGTAACTTTTTCCATTCGCCTGTAACTTCATCCCTCTTAGCCTCAAATATTTTCCTAAGAACCTTATTCTCAAACACCCTTAATCTCTGTTCTTCTCTTAAAGTAAGAGTCCAAGTTTCACAACCATACAGAATAACCGGTTTATAAATTCTGTTTTATAAATTGTAACTTTTAGATTTTTTGACAGCAGACTAATGACAAAAGCTTCTCAACCGAATAATAACAGGCATTTCCCATATTTATTCTGCATTTAATTTCCTCCCGAGTGTCATTTGTATTTATTACTGTAGCTCCAAGATATTTGAATCTTTCCACATCTTCGAAGGATAAATCTCCAATTTTTATGTTTCCATTTCGTACAATATTCTGGTCACAAGACATAATCTGTGGATTTTCTTCTAATATATTCACGTCATCCCCATAAACAATAAACTGGTGTAACCCGTTCAATTCCGAACCCTGTCTGTTATCCTGAACTTTCCTAATGGCATATTCTAGAGCAAAGTTAAAAAGTAAAGGTGATAGTGCATCTCCTTGCTTTAGCCCGCAGTGAATTGGAAAATATAGTAAATCTCAGTAAAAAAAAAATATTTACATTGACTACTTGCTTCTTATCTTCTGCTTGAGATTCTGGCTGGTATGTACATCTATTATCAGGCAGTGCATCTCACTTTCCGATATGTGTCAGAGGAATGACAATATTTGTTTGTATGCATCTGAATTCTGATTGATGTAACATGTAGCTAATTGGCGATGTATGCAATGGAGGGGGAAAGGAACTGGCCATCCTACTCCATTATCTTCTGGCCTATGTGGTGCTTTTTGTAATCACTTGTGAGGGCCAGACCTGTCTTTGGACAGTTAACTAAATTATAACTTGTTTCGGCATCTTGACTGCCCAACTCACTTAAGCCAGACCTGAATTGTTTGTCTGGGGTTCAGTGCCACTGATCTATACCCCATACGCAGCTACAATGCTGCGAGTTGCTTGGTAACTTTAGATAATTAAACGCAGGACTGTAGTTATCCGATCACATATTAAGTAAATATTTGAAAACCCCTTTCCTCGAGATGTAATACCTGTACTTGTTTGTACAGCCCTGTGCTCTCGAGCCGGGGTTGTTAGGAGTATAAACCTCTTACGCATGACGATGTGAATCGAGTCAGGGCATTTCACAGGCCCATTCCTCGCCCCAGTAAATACTTCATTAATTTAAGTTTTATTATGTAGAAATGCATACGGAAGCTGAAGAGAAGGCACATGAGGAGATTATATTAACAGAGCGTGGGAGAAGATGGCATTTAAAAATCATGCGCTTTTACTCTAGGGATATTTCATATGAAAGTTTTGATATATGGAATGGTTCGTGTTCTCTAAAACTTGGTTGGTAGCTCTTTTAAAAATTATCAAGCAAACGAAGCGGAGAGCTAAAATGCAGGGAGGAAATCTGAAAGACACGTGATAATCGCTTCCTTTTAAAGTACGTACCTTGAAGCTGCTAAGTCGTTAATCTAACGTCACAGTTTGTCAATATTTAGTGTAGGAAAGACTATGATTTCCATAGCATTTTGAGAACTCATAAACCAATGTTTTTAACGAATGATTCCTAGTTTACAGCCATGAAGTATTGAAGAAAAAGAAATCATTGAAATGCTGTCTTCTGAAATAGAAATTTTAGTCTCGAACTAAAATTGCAAACAACAATGGCGTATTGTCAAAGAGAGATGTCAATAAAAGAGGGCAGATTTAGTTGTTTTAACAACTCCAATGAGTAGGACCATTTTTTCACCTGAAGATAAAGGTAGAGTTAAATTCGGAACGCTGTGAATTCCTGATTCAATTTAAGAGTAAAGGAAAACGTCAAATATTGACTTCTATCATCGCAGTGTTATATTGATGTAAGTCAGCCAATTTATTGTAATCACTTAAATTTAATTTAACATTCATAAGGCGTTTAAATGCAAATATATTATAGTTAGAATTTCCTTCTTAATAAAAAGTGGTCAACAATTTGCATTATAACGTGAACCAGTCAAAATACGAATAGCTTTTTCTGTATACCAAGAACTTATTGAATATCTCTACTGTTTCCCCAAAGAGTGACGTCATATGTCAAAATACTATTGAAGAGTGCACATTATATTTTATTATCTTTACAGACATGATGAAAATAGTTTGCACTAATTAAGATTCAGATTTAAATCTAATTTTTACATCTAAAATTTATCACTCCTCAAACTGACAGACCCAGCAGCAGCTTCTTTCCTCAGTAGGTATTGTGAAGTTGACGCACGTTAGTTCATAACGTTATGTTGTACAGGGACATCATTTTATTTTTATTTTTATTTTTATTGTATACCTGAGTTTTTAATGTACTTCACTCTCACCCCTTCTACTAGCAAACTCCCAACTGTCCTCCACACAGAACCAAGGCCGAGTATGCAGTCGAAGTCAGTAAACAGTACTGAGTTAGTGAGGATAATACGTTCCAGAAATATGTTCGCTTCTTTCGGTGACGAAAGAGCTTTCAATATTGAATCATATTTTCGCAAAGGTTCTGTCATCCATTTGCCTACGTCGCATCCCGGTTTCCCCCAACTGCTTCTGTTTGCCCCTCTATAAAGGCTAGTGGCTGGGCAGTCTTAGCTCTTTTCTGAAAACATTAATTTCTTTTAGGAATTTGAATTATCTTAAAACTGTTTAAAATAATTTAAGTAATAGGACCTCGTTAAGTAATTAACTATCACGTGATTTCTCCCCTTTCTACGACCCTGCGACAAAACCACTTGGACGGACAGTAGATAGCATGTCTGAGTAATTTTATCTTTTCAGATCGGGCACAAGTGAAGATTGAATTTACAGTACGTAAGGTACTCTTTTATAGAGTACTGTAACTACAGAATTATTTCAATATGAGTTACTAGTACAAAGGACGAAATTGGTAATTGGAATTAGGTACAATAATTTGTAGTGCGATAATATGCAAATATGCCTTTGTCGAAATGAACGGCCCCCATTTTCAAATTTGTATTTAAATATCCATATTATGATTATTTTTAATTTCACTTCATTCTCTATATTGTACGCTAATGTGCTATAGACAGTATAATATACTTTGCATAATGATTACGTCCGAATGGATAGCTCAGTTCGTGAGTAAAAACACGTATTGTTAATACAGTACTGTATTTCGGTTAAGCAAAAACCTAATGAAAATTATCAAACTCACAATCGCGATATTTCCTAGTTTATGTAAATGGATGAACTACGTTTCTTCCCTCCTATACCTAGTAAAGTGATTTATTTGTACTTTACGCCAGTATCATCGAACTCCAGTCGTAGAAGGGAATAACAAACGATGTTTTCGATTCTCAACCGTTAATCCATAGGTATAGCCAGGTTAATATTAGAAATGTTAGTAAAAATTAAATGATGTCCCTGTACTTTCTTAATGAATAAAATGCATTGTGTAAAATTTGTTTCATTGAAGTTTAACCGATTAAATTTGTGCCGGTACAGATTTATAAATATGCACTGTGTATCATTATTCATACCAGTTCGCTTTTAACTACCTTGTATGTTTATAGGCTCGAATGTCAAACTTTGCATAATCTTTTGGAGAGGACTCGGTTAATTGTAAGTGGTGACCACTGATGTAGAATGATATTGAGTAATACAGAGTGAACCAGTCAGGGGTAGTCTCCTAACCGCACTCATGGCGGTTGATTCATGCATAACGACGCTACCATTTGCGGAGGATTCGTTCCGCGCTTTTGCGGTTAGTATTGCGTAATGACGTACTTACCGAATTCACAATTCCTGTTGGAAATGACGTCCTTGTCATATCTGGCAGGCTGCACATCTCCTGAAGACATGTCCAGCAACTCGCCGCAGTTCGTTCTCCGAAATAGCTCGAATTTATGTCATGCAGCGGTTGTTCGTGGAAACGGTGTGGATTTTCACTGTCCCAGTAACGATTGTTTTTTTGAGTGTTCACGTAATCACTGATGTGGAACCATGCTTCATTGTAAAAAATTAAGTTAAGGTCAAGTAGTCCATCATACACTGACTGTTGGAATCACATGCAAAATATAAGTCTGCTCTAATAATCGAATTCCTTTAAACTCTGAACTACACGAATTTTGTAAGGTTTTAATTTTACGCGTAATTGTTTCGTACCTCTTATCACTGAAGACTGTGACATCCCTACCTGCTGAGCTACACGGCGGGATAATGTCGTAGGACTTCTCTCCAGTCGGTGGCCAGTTTCATCTAAGATCTCTTCAGTGAAAACACGCTTCATACATGTTCGTTTTTTATCCAATACTGATCCAGTTGTACGAAATTTCTTCACTAAATTTTTAAAATCCTTGCTTTAGAAGGGTCTGGCGAATCAAGGAATGACTGACAGAAGTTTGTTACAAACTTCTCCAAGATTCGTATTTTACAAAGTTGTTGTAAATTAACACTTGTCGCTCAAGGCTATATATCATAATGCACACAATAACTGCACTTTAAATTTACGGTATACAGCTGCATCCTCGCTGTGTGAACGTGTTTACGTAACTAAACACGAAACGTACGCGAGCAAGAGACCTGATCACTGCGATGGCGCAGCAGTTACTACGCATACGATTTTCGCTGACGCCGGTCTAGTCCTGGCTGACTCACTCTGTAGTAGTAAATAATAAGAGTAAGAGTGTGTGGGTATCTAATGCCTACCCACTTCACTTTCGTGATTCTGGTTCCGAATATTGCGGACACATGGCAGAAATGTGACCCATTTTCAAGTTGCACACCACTTCGGCTTGCCACGATGTGCATGATCAGTACCTATCTGTGGAGAGTTATGTGGTGTCCTAGGATGAGTGTGTGTGTGTGTAAGTGTTCGTGCAAGTGTAGTGTAGATAATGGTAATGATGATGATGAAGATTAGGGCGGGAGAAGAGGAAACCCAGTGTCGGCATATAGCCTAATAAGAGTAAAGTCTCATTCACAATGAAAATTAAGCGTAACATAAGCGTTAACTTAACATTACAGTAAAATCAAGAAGTCATACCATCATTCACGATGGGAACATAAACATAACAGCAAACATACTTGGTAACCGTGGAAACATAACAACGACGCCATTTTCTCGTATTCTGTCGTATACTTCAGCGCTCCACGATTGAGTTCTGTTTGCAAATCACGTAATCATAAGCATGAAAGTTTGGAGTTCGCAAACTTTCATGTTAACGTCTTACGGTAATGTTTATGTCAATGTTTATCTGAATCATTGTGAATGATCCCATTTGGTAGCCTGGGCGCAAACTTCTGTGTTTATGTTACGGTTATGTTTAATTTTCATTGTGAATGCGCCTTAACAGTAAGTAATGTTATGTAAGTTGTGTACCTTAAGTGAAACATTAATAAACATTGGTAGAAGTACTCGTAGTGCTAATGATGGTGATGGTGGTGGTTGTAGCAGCAGCAACATTAGTAGCAGTAGTCCCTAGTACAAGTACTGGTACTCATAGTGGTTGTGGAACTGGTGGTGGCGGTGATAGTGGTAGTTGTAGTGGCAGTAGCAGTAATAAGATACTTAGCTTACACAAATTGAGATTATGTGTATTAGGTACATTTTTATAAACCTAATTATGACAAGTATTTTCACGTTATTCCGTAATACGCTCAGTCCTGTCTTGTGATAACCGTTTATAATTCGAAGAAGTGGAACAAACTAGAATTAGAAGTTACCAGTTATAGCCTGTGGACCTGTGCTTGAAGACAATAATAGCACATGACTCTGAGAATCAGATATTGAACAATAATCAACTAAATACTCCAACAAAATCTCAGAATATGCATGAAAATATAGGAGAAATTGAGGCCGTATAATATGTAGGGCCTATGTATGTATGTATGTATGTATGTATGTATGTATGTATGTATGTATGTATGTATGTATGTATGTATGTATGTATGTATGTATGTATGTATGTATGTATGTAATGCATGTATGTATTCATACTGCAAATCGGTAAATACCCGGTGGCAGTGGTAACTAATTACACTCAATAATGACAATCTATACTAATAATAAATTTGTAGCCAAAACTTTTCTGCTAATTTTCGATTTTCCAAAATTAATTGGTCCTAACATATATAATGAACCACCCTGAAACCGAAAATCGCTTTTTTGAATTTTTGTTTTTATGTCTGTCTGTCTGTATGTTTGTCACCTTTTCACGCGATAATGACTGAACCGATTTCGATGAAAAATTGGAATATAAATTAAGTTCGTTGTAACTTAGATTTTAGCCTATATGGCATTCAAAATACATTATTTAAAAGGGGGGGTTATAAGGGGGTCTGAATTAAATAAATCGAAGTATCTCGCTTATTATTGATTTTTGTGAAAAATGTTACATAACAAAAATTTCTTTAAAACGCATTTACGATAAGTTTTATTCTTTGAAAAATTTTCATAGGACTGATATTTAATGAGATAAATGAGTTTCAAAATTAAAATAACTGCCATCTAAGGCGGTGTAATGAAATAAACAAATGAATTCGTCTATAAAGGGCCTTGGTCAACAACAATCGAAAGCTATGAATCATAGCCTACAGAGAATGTTTCTGTGTTTGTATGAAGTAATATCGGAAGCTAAATTAACCGATTTGTGTAATTAATCATTAATTCACCATTGGAAAGTGTAGTTTCTCTATATGGACATAATGCTATAATGTTATTACAGTAACTTCGGAGTGAATTGAGGGCCGGTAAGATTAAAATAGCTTCTTATGCACAAACAACTTAATAGGCTATTCTGTGTATTCGTTTCCTGTATTTCTTAAAATAATGTTTATCTCAGAGAATTAACGAACCACAAGAGTGTATTGATTTAGTATGCAGTAAGAATATCCAAATTTAACTATGCTCAATTGAATCGTGTTAAAATACATAAAATACATATGCATTAAATGCAATGCAAAAAAAATGGGTAATGAGCCAAGCAGATTATGTTGCGCTGTTGTAAAATAAAATTTGTTCCTCCTGAGATTCAAGAGCCCCCATAACAAATTAAAAACTTACTTATCGGTGTACATCCGTTATCAACACATTTTTTATATAATATAATATAATATAATATAATATAATATAATATAATATAATATAATATAATATAATTAATATAATATAATTTAAGTTATTTAAGTTATTTGAAGGGTTCAGAACCATAGTGGCCCAAGCGCCATTTACTGAATACGTAGAAAACAAGGGTTAAAATTAAGTAATCATAATTCAATGGAAACATATAGCAAGTAAAATAAAGTATACACATTAAATCTAAATGATATGTCAGTCTTCATTAAAGTATGGATGTATGTAATAAAAATTAAGAAACATGTTAAAGGAATTGTCATTGCACCAAATGAGTGGTCTCTGGACAAAAATGATCGCATTTTAATTATTTAAATACAATTTAAATTAAGTAACATATTAAACGATTTAATTATCCTTCTATCAAACACGAATCTTCCCTGGATCAAATGTCCTATTTTAATTATGTAATTACTTTATATTTATTTCTAACGGGTGCAGCGGAGCGCACGGGTACAGCTTGTTAATAATAAACACAATTAATAATAGATACGATTAATAATACTAATAATAATTTATGCTAATAATAATAATAATAATAATAATAACCATAATAAATAATAAAAATAGTAGTCTACATTAAAATAAACAAGGCGCATCCTAAATTAAATGAAACACGATCACTTAAAATAACATTTAAAGTAAATCTAATTTGTATCTTAACCCTAAGTTCGAACTATAACCCACGAGTATATGTTCATACCTGCACAAGTACCATTCAGCAATACACTCATTTCGCTGTCAATTCACTCACTTCACTGATACTACGACACATTTAACTGATACTATCCTGTTTTCACTAACACTTCAAAAACATTTCACTGTTCAAATACTTTGCTCTACCACTAGAAATTATAAAAATTCACTGACACTACACACTTCACTGACATAACACACTTCTTCACTGATACAAAACTTCAAATAACAGAACATTAATTACACCCTTTAAATAGTGTGCATAATATACAACCGGCTATTAGTAAAGTCCTTAAACCTATTTTTAAATACATTTTTGATTAGTAAGTCTGCAGGTAAAGCATTCCAGTCCCTGATAGTACGATTGAGAAAAGAAAACTTTTCAATGTCCGTCCTCTGTCTCTTTTCCCTCAATTAATGGAGTGGTTGTTCCTTGAAGAGTAATAATAATAATAATAATAATAATAATAATAATAATAATATAATAACATCCTGTAATTTATAGAGTAATATTGTCTGATAACATAATAGCAGGAATGTTTAGCTCCAAAACAATAGGGATGCTCAGAATCCAAAAGATGCACAGATGAACCCACTGTTTGATGTCGTTAGAGGCCAACAGAAAGACATTATGTTATACGAACAAAAATAGTACAAAATACTGTAGACATATTATTCTAAATAAAATCTTACTGAGAAAAATAAACGCTACACCTTCACAACTTAAAAACTGCTCCGTAGACATGACGGTGGTGGTGGTGGTGGTGATAATAATAATAATAATGAAATTAATCTTAAAGATACTAGGCCTAAATGTTCATTAAATAAACCACTCAATTAAAACAGTTGTTATTTGTCTGAAACATGTTAATAAATTTCTTTTCTTTAAATTTGCTTCCTTTTCCTTCTTGATGTCATGTCTCTGTAGCTCTTCTTCAAGAGCTAATGCTGTATAGAAAAACGTTAAGTGACGCAATATGTATTGAGATATATTTTAATAGGATTTCGCAGCAATTAATATTTTCAATAGGAGTTCAGACTTCTTGAAACGAAGCCAATGAAGAAGTAGGAAGCAACCTTTATTGATTATTTTAATTACCGGGAATATTTGAAGCGGAATCTGCAATTAATGTACGGACTCTCTTGATGAATGCTCACTTTCCAAATTCAATCAATCTGAAGCGACCCGAAACTCGCTGCAGCCAACCGATTACTCCATTAAATTGATTGTTCATTATTTTTATGCAGAGTCTGTAATTATATAGCTATGTAGCATTTGTTTCCAGTCATTGACGTTGAGATTATAATATTACGAAAGTAGAATAACGGCGAAATAAAACTTCTACCCAGAACTACAATATTCAGAGAAAACCTGCACTTTATAGGTACGATTTTTCCCATTATAAATTTAATAGGGTTGTAGGCTAAGTCGGTATTACAGGAGAGGTAAAACTGATAAGGAAAGAAAGAAAGAAAGAAAGAAAGAAAGAAAGAAGGAAGTAAAGAAGAAATGAAAGAATGAAGGAATTGAAGAAGGAAAAAAGTTAAGGAAAGAAGAAAAAGAAGGAAAGAAGAAAAAGAAGGAAAGAAGAAAAAGAAGGAAAGAAAGATGAAAGAAAGAAGGAAAGGAAGATGAAAGAAAAAGAAGAAAGAAAGAGATGAAAAGAAAGACATAAAGAAGAAAGGAAAGAAGTTAAGAAAGAAAGAAGGAAAGAAAGACAAAGAAAAAGAAGAAAGAAAGAAGGAAAGGAAGAGAGGGTAAGGAAGAAATTAAGAAACAAAGAAGGAAAGAAACAAAGAAGAAAAGAATGATGAAAGAAAGGAGGAAAAAAGAAGAAAAGAAAGACAGAAAGAAAGAAAGGAAGAAGGAACGAAAGAAAGAATTAAAGAAGATAGGAAAGAAGGAATGAAATGAAGAAGAAAAGGAGTTAAGAAAGAAAGAAGGAAAGAAAGTAAGAAAGCGAGAAAGAAAGAAATGAGGAAACAAGAAAAGAGAAGGAAAGAAAGATGAAAGAAAGGAAGGAAATAAAGAAAGAAAGAGGGACAGAAAGAAGGAAAGAAGAAAGAAAAGAAGAAGGAAAGGAGTTAAGAAAGAAAGACGGAAAGAAGCAGATAAGGAAAGAAGGAAAGAAAGATGAAAGAAAGAAAAAGAAGGAAAGAAAGAAATAAGGAAAGAAGAAAAAAATAAGGGAAGGAAGATGAAAGAAAGAAGGAAAGAAAGAAAGAAAAAGAAGAAAAATAAAAAGGAAATAAAGAAAAAAAATGAAAGAAGAAAAATAAGGGAAAAAAGGAGGAAAGAAAGGAAAAAAGAAAGAAATAAGGGAAGAAAGAAAGAAAGCAAGAAAAAGAAGGAAAGAAAGAAATAAGGAAAGAAGGAAAAATAAGGGGAGAAAGATGAAAGAAAGAAGTAAAAAAGAAAGAAAGAAAAAGAAGAAGGAAAGACAGAAAAAGAAGAAAGAAAAAGAAGACACAAAAACAGAAAAAGAAGAAAGAAGGAAAGAAAGAAATAAAGACAGAAAGAAAGAACGAATGAAATATAGAAAAAAGGAAGAAAAAAGGAAAGAAAGAAAGAAAAAGAAGAGAGAAAGGGGGAAAGAAAGAAATAAAACGAAGAAAGAAAGAAGGAAAGAAAGAAATAAAGATAGAAAGAAAAAAAGAATTATAGAAAGAAGGAAGAAAAAAGGAAAGAAAGATAAAGAAAGAAAGAATGAACAAATTTAATTTAATTGAATATACTCGGAATTAAATCACACCTCATCATCATTTACTTCTCCTCTTCTTCTTCGTCGTCGTCTTCTTCTCCTTCTTATTCTTCCTCTTCTTCTTCTCATCAACTACACATAAAATTTAGGCTGTATGACCCATTCTATCCCTTTAAAAATTGGTCATACCATGTTTTATTCTTGATTCTTATAAATGATTTCTTCGTTTCGGTTCACACTGTGAAACATTTTTTGTTATTCTTATTTCTGGCATTCATCCTTTGAATCTACAAAAAGTATTGCGTCATTGCGTTTCAAAAAACCGCTACGTACAAAAACCAAAACTTTTCAGGAGAAGGAAAAAAACATTAAAAAGTTACAAAGCGGTTATTAAAACCGGTTTTTATTTATCCATTAGCCTACACTGTACAAGCGAAACCATTGAGTATTCACATACCGCATTATAAGGGACGATTCCCAACAGATTTCTGATCTCTTTGCACTGCACAACTCATTTTTTACTAATGTCGCATAGGGGTTTTTCGAGGCACAAAGACGATTTTACATAAACCAAATAAAATAATAAATCTTAAAAAATTCCAAATAAAATACTAAAATAATGGTGTTTAAAGGTAGATATCTAATGATAAATAAATTCGAAATAAATGAACAATTAATATAAGTCGATTTTAATTACCTGAAATACTATATAATATAGGAATTAATGGAAATCAAAATATAAATATAAAAATAAGTAGATATCAACAATTTTGTGGAAATGGTAAGTGAAATATATCAACCCTTTTAAAATTTTAGACCCTTACTTACATACGGAGCAGAATGCTAAACATTAACTAAGGCTCAACAACGAAGAATGGAATCCACAGAAATTTATTTTTAATTGCTGTAGCAGTATATAGAAGAACTGATCAGAAGTGAAAGTTATTGGGGCATAATTAAATATAACTGGAATATATGATAGGATCAAGGAAAATCGAAATAAATAGCTGAAACACTTCAAATATTAGAAAAAAATTTAATTCCAAAAAGAATAAGTTTTTAAACTTTGGAACATTGGAACATTTCAACTTGGCCTAGTCAATGCAGCTAATGAGAATGATTTTATAATTTCTCTTCTCATCCACTATATAAATAAATGAATAAATGAGTAAATAAATAAACACAATACAATACATTGTGAACCGAAAGTAATCTTAGGACCTTAATTTCACATGCTACAATTCTTCACTTTTGATATTTGTTCAACACTCAGGTCTCATTTTCATAAATAAATGCTGGTAGGCCTACTTTATAAGACTAATAACAATTTCCCTTTAACATACTCAACATAATCTCTTTGGTAAAATTATGTCAGCTGAAACACTGATCTAAAATTCGATCATAAAATAATTATGAATAAAATGTAATATGATGGGTTTAGATACTAGTTTAAATGAAATGGCTTGAACTGAGTTGAATGACTTGATTAGGCTGAAGTCAAGTGGATGAGATGAAATAGTGTGGCGTGGGATATGAAAGGGTTGAATTGAATTAATTTAAATTGAATTAGATTGAATTGAATTGGGTGTAATGAATTTATATTGCACTAGTGACTATTGGGATGGAGAGTGGAATTGATTAGTTTGAAGGGAGATTAAGTGAGATGGTATGGAAGGGACTGGATGAAATGGGCTAAAATTTGACGGATGGGATCGGATGGGATAGCATAGCATGGAAGAAGTAAAGTGGGATAGCTTATAACCCATCGGCTTGGTCCGGATTAGATGTGATGAATTAGGACGACATGTGATAGGATTATTAAGGTGGAATAATAGGGGGTGGGATGACATAAAGAGAAATGCAATGGATTGGTATGAGATAGAATTAGTTAAAAGTAAATGGAATGTAATTAAATTTGAAGGTACACCAAGGGATTTCTTGGGATGAAATGGGATGGAATACATGGAAAATAGTGGAATTGAGTAGAATAGAAAGAGATGCGATAAGATGGAGTACGATAGAATGGGATGTAGTAAACTGAAATGAGATTGAATGAGGTTGCATGAAATGGGATGGCATGGCATGGGGTAAAGTGAGATGAGCCGTAATGGAAAGGAATGAGATTGGATGAGATAAAATGGAAGAAATTTTTATTCAGTAGGGTCAGATGGAATTTGATGTGACTGGAATACAATAGAATAATACAAATTTATGCGATGAGATTAGGTGGAGTGGAATGGGATGACATGAATGGGGTTATACAAAATGAGATCAGATTAAATGAGTTAAGAGGAAATGGGAGTGGAATGGGCTGGAATCGGATGAGATCGAATTTTAAATCTGTTATTTAATGACGCTGTGTCAACTACATGATTGTCTAGTGTTGATGGAATAAGTTGTTTATTGTTGTTAGTAAAATAACATGTACAAAAATACAGACTTAATTCTTCCCTGAAGGAGTAAAAGCTCGTGCTCAGGGAGTTATCTAACACATACTTAACACAAACAAATATAATTATTTGACACAAAGTGGGTCAAGGAAAAAAAGTATAGAAATATATTAACTTTAAAAATTTGATTTCAATTTTAACAATTTAACCATGCAAATACATATACATATTAAATCAATATATATTCTTTAAAAATTAAATTCCTAACGCTATTTTTTTTAATTTCTGATACTAAAACTTTCCAAATATGGGTATTTTTCAATTGTTTTATTATATAACCTTGGACCAAAGTAAGTACCATGGCTAAATGATAGGGAGATAGAATTTTTGCGAAATGATTCTGACATTTTCTACGGGATTACCAAGCATTCGTTTTACATTTGAGCAAAACTTCAAACAAAACTTAGTCAGGTAATGAGCACAAGAGGGATTTGTATGTACGGGTGCACGTAAATCCTTACATGATCAGGGGATGATCCGCCTTGAATGTGTAAATTGCTACACATATCGGGGTTAATCTGAATTACTAAAAGGTGTTTCATATCGTCGTTGTTCCTGCAATAACATCTATGTGACATATTTATCAATTTTCAGATTTTTGCTCTATTAAATAACTTAAATAGTGATAGAGCAAATAACAAAATCTTCTATATGTAATTACATTTCTTTATTTCGAAAATTTAATAATTCACAGTCTCCTACTGTACTCCAACCACGAAAAAGTCTCCAGGGAATGAAGGGAAGCGGGGTGATGCTGTGAATGAATGTTGATGTCATAAGATGTCATAAGGTCACACACGTGGATACTCATATCTCTATTGGCTATCTCTCGAAGCACAAACCATAACACATTTTTATACTACCCTAGTTACAAAATTAGGTCACTGTTAATCTTTTGGTTTTTTAATCCCTCCATACAAGAAATAACATATGGAGGAGAGCGCATGATTTTTAAACTGACGTTATAACTGTAATATTATCTATCTACTTCGCTCCGATAGATGACGCACTAGTAAGCACATTCCTTCCACTGTTTTTCTCCTGGTTGGAGAACAGTATGTACGGCTGCCATAGGATGAATAAATGTGTTTTTTTTCCTACTGAATTTTTTTTTTTTTTTTTTTTTTTTTTACACATTGGAGTTATTGCTGGAACAACGACGATAAGCTCCTATACGGTAATTTAACATGAAAATGAATATTGCTGTTGGAGATATAATGCTTCTAGAATTTAAAATTGTCTACTAAAAGTAACTGATTATTTATTTCACTTATCATTAACTATATTATGTCCACGGTGGACGTTCTGCCGACTTGATACACGTTGTACTAACGCTTGCTCAAAGATTTTAGGTCTTTTATAGCGTAAGTCACGTGTGTTGTTCATTTTTAATCGTCCCCTCTGGTGAGAAAAGTTGGAGTTGAGGGACAAATGAAAGGATTCACAGAAAGTGGTATGAAAAAACAGTTAAAAGTACAGTATGAACTTCCTTTACTCCACCCAGAAGAGGTAAGGAAGTACTTCACTAATGACTGTAGAGCTGGGATTTATATGTAGTAACGGTTAAGAATGACACGAGTATAGTTGATGTGGTATCGGTTAACAGGGCTTTTAAGCCTAGTTCACAAGGCTACGAAAAGTAACAACAGAGAATTTAGAGACTAGACAATGCACCTTGTAAACCGCGCGCTGATTTGTAAGTGGTGGTTAAGAGGATTAAATACTATTAACGATATAAAATGGAATGGCATGTAAAAACAGTGGGGGAGGAGGGGCATGACTTGTATGTTTATGAACTATACCGACTGAAAATATTAGCTTTTATTATTTATTAATCCCATCTCCAGTAGAGCTGGGATTTATAGTAAGAGTTAAGAATCACTCCGAGTATAGTTAAGTGGATGTGGTATCAGTTGAGGGGTTTTAAGCCTGGTTCACAAGAGTACGAAATGCAACAACATCGAAAACACTGTTACATGGACTAAACAATGCATCTTGTAAACCGCACGCTGTTTGTAAGTGGTTAAGAGGATTAAATATCCATAACAGTACCAAATGAAAGTACTGATTGACAGGAATGGCATGTAAAAGGAGTGGGGGACATGACTTGTACGTTTATAAACTATATTAGTTTTTACTATTATGAATCTCAGCTCTACAACGAGTTAATGGCTATAAAACCATAGCGGCAAAACCTTGGCGAGTTTTGTGACTGTTTAGTAGATAGGCTATTTATATTAGCGAAGATACTATTTTTTTCACATATTCACATACATTACTAAATACCACTAAATACCTAAATTTCAACTTTTACCATCATCAGCCACAAAAGTTTAATTTTCTGTAAGTTTTGAAGTCACTACAGACATGCACATACTTCAAATCCTTAGTGTCCGATTAGAAATTCAGTCCAGAAGATGCACGAAGTCGCCAAATAATGTTCCAGTACTCTTCAGAGGCCGAATATGACGATATCATTGGTTTGAGGTAGTTTCATATGAAACAGAATTTATCTTTGAGTAGGCCAGTTTCTATCGGATGCTTTTCCAGTTCACTTCGGGCTAAAGCAAGAAGATGTACTATCACCTTTACATTTTAACTTTTCTCTAGAATATGCCACTAGGAAAGCTCAGGATAACAGAGAGGGTTTGGTATTGAACGGGTACATCAGCTGCTTGTCTATGCGGATGACGTGAATGTGTTAGGAGAAAATCCACAAACGATTAGGGAAAACACAGGAATTTTACTTGAAGCAATTAAAGAGATAGGTTTGGAAGTAAAACCCGAAAAGACAAAGTTTGTGATTATGTTTCGTGACCAAACATAGTACGAAATGAAAATATAAAAATTGAAAATTTATCCTTTGAAAAGGTGGAAAAATTTTAACAAATATAAATGACAACAGTAACAAATATAAATGAGAGTAGGACGAAATTAAACGCAGAATAAATATGGGAGATGCCTGTTGTTATTATTAGGTTGAGAAGCTTTTGTCATCCAGTCTGCTATCAAAAAAGCTGAAAGTGAGACTTTGTAAAACAGTTATATAACCGGTTGTTTGTATGGTTGTGAAACTTGGATTCTCACTTTTAGAGAGGAACAGAGATTAAGGGTGACTAAGTCCGATGGAAATGGCGCACTGAACTGCATTGAAACTCCGTATGTACTTAGGTACATCATATTAATATGATCAAACGTAAGTAATGACTTTGTGATTCAAGACGGCGCGGCGCCATGTTCCTTCGGACCCCGGCCACTTAGTCACTCGTAATGAGTGCACCTCTGCACTTATAGTTGGACATTGTGTCTACTGTTACACAAACTGTGACACGGTACACGAGGGTAGGCCAACAAAGGGGAACAGAGTGGATAGAACTTAAAATGATAGGGATTCAATCCGGCATCGGAACTTGAATCCGGTGTGGCTTAGCGGATAAAACGCCAGCACGTAAAGCTGGAAACCCGAGTTCGAGTCCCCGTGCCGGAAAGAATTTTTCTCCGTTCTACCGATTCTTCACCATATGGAAATTCAGAATTACTGCACTGAAACTCTGTATGTACTTCGGTAAATCATTGCAATATATTTGGTACATTGTATCAGATGTGTTTGCAAATTTTCAGCTCAATCGGACTGCTAGTTTCGAAAGTAATTTTAATTATGCAAATTAGCGATATAGGGTAAAGTTGCCTAATTCCGTGATACTCCTAATTCAGTGATAGGTTTTTTTCACTGAATGTTACGGGATTGGGTCTCTTTCTATGAAGTTCACCAATGTCTCAAAAGTAGGAGAAAGATGTTTGGAGCTATGACTGACATTCAGTTTTAAAAAAGTATCTCGGAATTAAGGATATCACGGAAATAGGCAACTTTACCCTACCTAAAATTACAGTGTTTCAGGCGCATTAAATTTAAATACAGCAATATCTTTTTGGTATGGAACCTAATTCACGAGCAATATATTAATGTTGAGAAATTCATTATTTCTATGTTAGTTGGACCTCAATAAAGTTTTGAAAATCAGACATTTATTCATTCATGTTTGTAATTTACATAATATCTTTAGCTCTGAAAAGGTACTTAAGATTTCTCGACGTTACAACACAGAAAATAGATGTTTAGACACTTACGAATATTTGCATAAAATTTGATTTAAACTGCATGCGTATGGAGCATTTTTAACATCTGAAAGTGTAGCTTCAAGAAAAAGAATTTATATGTCAAAGGGGATGCAATACTGATATTTGGACCAGACTTTCATTAAATCACTATTTGACCTTAAAGTAGATGTAGAGGGAATAAAACCCTCTTATTACAAACTTCCTAAGCAGTCAAAGAATATTTTCGCACAAATAATAAAGATAATGTATTTTTATCCTTTTTTTAATGAAAAACTCAATCCTAGTGTCGCTTAATGATTAACAATAGCGTACACCTTTTATGATCTTAATTTTGGTGCTTCTTAGACGCATCTTTCAATCCGACTCGTTTTGAATAGCAAATATCTGGCCCAATATAAAATTAATTTTCAATACGTTATTTTATGACGCTGTATCGACTTCGTCATAGATGCGCGGTAGCGTCTCGCTTAGAGCATGCGTTGCAAGCCGGAAAAACGCGGGTTCGATTCCATTGGAGTCATAGATTTCTCTCACTGATTCATTTCTTCCGGCCACACTATGATGTTGGGGTTCACTTAAGGGGTCAGGTAGGGTTAAGTTGTTTAATTCCGTAATATTCCTAATTCCGTGATACGTTTTTTTCACTGAATGTCACGGGATAGGATATCTTGCTAGAAAGTTCGCCGTTGTCTCAAAAGTAGGCGAAAGATGCACTCTTTCGAGAAAGATGTCCGGCGCTATGGTCGAACGGCAAAGCCTTGACTGATATTCAGTTTTAAAGAAGGTATCACGGGATGAGGGGTATCACGGAAATAGGCAACTTTACGCTACAGCTTAAAGCAGTAAAATTTTTGGAAATATTCAACATTTTTCTTCTCCATTACTGTTTCTTGTACAGTAGTGAAAATTGGTATGTGTAAAACAATTACCTTCCGCTATATGAAAAAAAATATTTTACGATTTAAAAAAAAAATATATATATATATATTTTTTTTTCAAAATTCAGAATGGTGTGAGTTCACTGTGCAGTGATGAAGCGTTTCCCTCATAACTCATAAACTTGTTAACTTTTTCATATTCTATTTTATTTTATTGCTGAAACTCATGTTTACAATATCATGCTCTTTCAACTACATGCCTGAATAAATAATATATATTTTTTTATTTTATGTTGGAATAAGACCATTTTTTTACCATTTTTAAATGAATTTATTTTTTATCAGGTAATCTACCAAAGATAGAGAAGTAATGTTGCATCATATTGTAGATATGACATGCATAAATACACACACAAAATTTCATCATAGAATGTGGGATAGTTTTTGAGTTATGTGGGAAACGCTTCAACACTGCACAGTGAACTGAATTTTGAAACAAAAAAATGTAAATAATTTCTGTTTAATCGTAAAAATATTTTTTTTTCATATAGCAGAAGGACGGTGTTTTACACATACTAATTTTCATTATTGTACAAGATACAGTAATGGAGGAAAAAAAAATGTATAGGACTGACATACCTTTTCCTGTTCAGTAGCGATTGTGTTATGAGTTGGAAGACTTAATATTTCGCCACAGTAAGGATCTTTCGGGGCCCGTAATGGGTAACTTTGCTTGTATCAACTGCAAGGTTATTTAGCATAACTGGAATTCGTAATAACGAGATGAGTCCAAGTATACCACATGTGATTACCTGACACTCGCTTTACAGTTACCAAGAAGGTAATCAGGCTAAGCGAGATTCGAATTCAGTAGTATAGCGCACTACCACCTGAGCTAGCTGATAGCCCAACAACTTTGCAAGTGCGATGTTCTCTTTGCGAAACACTGTTCGGAGTAAGATGAGTGGCCATAGACTTGGAGCTCGCACAGGCGTTCAGTCGCCATCCCTTTGCAAAAGATCGCGAATTTACGTACAGTACTTTGTGAGTTATTTTCCTCACGATTTATCTCAGGCCTGGGCGCTATTACTTCGATTCAGTCACTACAGATCATCCCTTAACTCCCCATTCCACGTTCCCGGGCCGAGACAGTTTTGCTTTGGTGCGGTACAAGCCGACAGGAAGGTCAGTGACGGATTGTATCAGGCTTTTACGAACTTTCGGCTCCCGCTGGTCACCTAAAATCCGTCACTGATGCACACAGCCTTTTTTTTTAATTGGAGACTTTAATTGAAGTGAATTTATAATGGTAGGCAGAGTAACTATCTCGTGCCCCCATGTTTTATGTTGCTACCAGTGCACTTTATTAGAACCAGGTACCCAGCTTCGAAGCCATTAGTCCTGTGAACTTACATTGTATTTATTTTCCCCGATTATCATATTACAGGATTATCTAAGAAATTAGCAATTGCTTTGTGATAGTAGAAGAGAAAGAATGGGGTAAGAGAAGAGGTCCGTGGCCCACTTCTTTTAGGTCTCATCCCGACATTTGTCTTATTACTCAAGGAAAACCACGGAAAAACCTTGAGCAGGATGAGGTGTCGTGCTGACGACAAGCCAATTGGTTTCATTGGGATATGTAGCCTATACAGGGTGTTTTCGAGGTGGTGTTACAAACTTTCAGGGATGATGGGGAAGGGCACATGTATCAGTTTGAGATAAGGAACCCTGGTCCGGAAATGACCGAGTCGAAAGTTACAAGCAAAAATAGTTGTGTGGAAATGAAATAATTTCATTCCTCTGTACACATTATTTATGTGTATTTATCTGTACATCTTACACATACTGTATCCATCTGACGTTGTTTACGTAGTCTACTTACAGTATTCCATTCAGTGCGCTGCCTGACGGATGGGGACAGGAAACTACACTAAAGCAATGCAGATATCGTAATGTGTAACGGACATGGTCGGTCCTGATATGCACGTCTGTAGACAGCAGTGTATGTGTACAAGCTGCAGTGTCCAGTCGATCAGTCCTAGTGAAATGGAGGAGTACACGAGAGCGGAATAAGCAGACCTGATTTTCGAATACGAATGAGCCAATGGGAACAGTAGACAAGCTCACAGATTGTATCGGGGCAAGTACCCACGTAGGAGACATCCGGCCCATACCATCTTTCCACGACTGTTCCAAATGTTAAGAGAAGGTGCCAAATTACAATTCCATTTCCACACAACTAACTTTCTATTCAGGCATTTCCGGACCATGGTTCCTTATCTCAAATTGATACATGTGCCCTTCACCATCATGCCTGAAAGTTTGTAACACTACCTCGGAAACACTCTGTATATTCAATAGGAAGTTTGCCTTTTAATCATTATTAAAAATATAAATATATAACAAATCCATACAAATATTTACAATAAAAATATTTACAATAGATATATCTAGGTAGCCAATAATATGATGACCCTGAAATGGAGAAATAACATTATTAGTGGAGTAGTATACTTGTGTCTGTCTGCCGAGTCATGTTGTTGTTTAGTATTTAAATTGATTTGCGTCTTGTACGTTGTCATTCCAAGTAGAGGATGGAGTACGCTCTTAGGTTTTCTGTGTTTCTCTAAAGCAGGGTTGTAGTTACCCAGGGAAGAAATTAGTGGGTTGTTGCTGCTGTACGACTTGGTGTACGTGCAGAAGGCTTGATTATAAATTTATTCTTGAATAGTCCAAATTTCGAGTTCTGTATGTATCAGTCTAACAGGTGTTAGTTCTCTGGGAAGTCCTGTAATGAATCTTAAAAGTTTGTTTTGGAAAATCTGTAATTTTTTAAGAACTGTAATAGGTGCATGCTCCCAAGCAGGACAAGCATACAGTATTACGGACCTTACTCTGCGTTTGTTATAAGGCGGTGTAAGCGAAAAGGACATGGACGGGGGTTTCTCTGACCCTTTCACTTCCCCTCTTACGCCCAGAGCTGATTTACCCTCTTCACATCAACGTTGTGGTGACAATGTGGCATTCTACACATAAAGAAATGGCTTTATGTCTGAATTCGATTGAAACGTGAAGCTATAGTTGCAGCATTTAAACAAGGACCGCAGTTCCGTCCCACAAAAGGTCGGTCTCTAACCACTGATGTATTGGGTAATTACACGGAAAACAATAACGTATTCAGAGCTCCGCACTGGCTAATGCAGGGACATAAGCTTAACATACATAATTAAACCGAGGATTAAGGACCAATATGCATTAAATTAAGTCTAAATATTAGGTAATTTCACCGCATATGTATTTAATAATAATAAACAACATACCAGTAATAATGGAGGATTAAATAGAATTAACAGTAACAGAGATTTGAATCTGTTCTTTGTTTAAACAACTGAATTGAATATAATACTGGAAATTACATATATTGAAGTAATTAGGGGTAGGAGGGTTCTGTGTAAGCTTTTGCAAGAGCGAAGTTCTTCATACAGTCCTACCCTCCGTAACTACTTCGGTGTCTACACAACTCTTACGAAATGTTTGTTCTGTTTTGAATGCCGAGCGCTTTAGAATCATTAAGTTACAGACTCTTCTCGACTGCTGTCAAACTATTTGATGCGGATTTTGAATTTGTACGGTCTTAGACAAAAACATGACTGGCTGCCACACGCTAAGTCCCCTTCGGAAGACTTCGGATGATTCCGTGACAGCTTAGGTTTATAGTCCGGGTCAGCTTACTTAATACCGCAAGGGTGAAACCTAACCATTTTTCTCCTATTACTACATATGCTAGTGGATTATAGTGATTTTCTAGCTCTCAGGTTGAATTTTCTTTTACCAACTTCGTTTTGAATTTCGGATACTGACAAATACTACAACTGGCATTTATTTTCTTACTGTTATGTTGGCATCAATAACTTTGGATTGCAGTAAAGTAAATTAATGAAAATGCAAGTACCTCGACTTGTGAATTAATAATTAATTAGTATTATCGGTATTAATGTTAATATCAATACACAATTCAGTTCTGTTTCGTTGTGATTCCAATTCAACTCTACATTCAGGTAAGTGTAATTAAATAAGAAGTAACTTATAGACCTACTTCGTATGAAAGATGCAAGTAAACATTTAATGAAATTCTTTTGTATTTAGATTTTTATTAAAATGTCTTAGAGAGAGGAAATAGCATGGTAGCGACCTCTCCAAGAAAGAAAGTGCTTGAAAGCATTTTAAGTAAGCTATAGCCTACATTTTAAAGTGGTGTTCTGTTTTGGGAATTCGTACTAATCATTTCACGTGATCAAACAAGATGCATTTTTAGGTTAGGTCTCGAGAATCGTAAACTGTTTAAGTTAGAGCAATGAATTTAATGTTGGCAGACAAAATAAATTGTAATATTAGATCATACTAATCCTAATTACCAACATAATATGCGAGAATTCCAGAAGGAAAATATACTATTTCGTATAGAAAACATCTCGCAACATAAAGATGAGATGTGGTAAATAAGTAAGACATGTAGTTATTGTTAATTACTGTATTATTATTATTATTATTATTATTATTATTAGGCCTATTATTTCAGTACGTAGCATTGTGATCTTTCCCTCTTTGGTGATAACTGGTATTAGTTGGCAACACTGAAGAGACGGCCAAATTAGACTTTTAGGATGCTATTCATAGACCTTTCGCAGCACGCGCTACGAGCGTACTAAGCTAGCCCCGGCTATCCACTGGTTACTTGTACAGAATTCAAATCATATCCTATCGCTAACACTGGTTTATGAATACGAAAAACGCTGATCATCCACCGGAAACCCGCGCTAAAAATGTCTATGAATACGTCCCTAAGGAACTACACTTACGTGATCCTCACTATATAGGCCTACGTGAAGGAATGTCTTATGCACGACTCCATTTTGTTTTCCTTTGTTTTGTGTGTTTGTTACTTTTTCTGTCTTTTTATAGGTCAAGTGTCATGAATAAGCTATGAACATATATTCAAGGAGTAAATTAGATACAAAATAAAACATCCTTTCCTTAGTCGTGTGAATCAGGCGCTGACCGAAGTGGTCTTCAACAATTCACGCTACAGGAGAGCGGTCATTGTTTGTGTCTAAGGCTGTACATCTCTTATTAGTAATCCCTAATAAATAGGTAATGTGGAGTCGCCCTCGGTAGCGCAGTTGGTATAGCGCTGGACTCCTATGCTCGAGGTTGCGGGGTCGATCCCGGCCGAGGTCGATGGCATTTAAGTGTGTTTAAATGCGACAGGCTCATGTCAGTAGATTTACTGGCATGTAAAAGAACTCCTACGGGACAAAAATTCCGGCACACCGGCGACGCTGATGTAACCTCTGCGGTTGCGATAGTCGTTAAATAAACCATAATTTTTTAGATAATGTGGACATGTAGACTAGGAATAGTTGTCTCTCTGTGAAATAAAAACAAACTCCGAAGAAATATAGCGAGAGTGAAACCTTTAATTTTATACAGATAAATTTATTTAATTGTGAAATTGTACACAATTAACATTAATTTGAGAATGATTGTTACCTTGTAATACTATTTAATATCGGACGAGAGCGAAGTGTTTTTAAATAGTAAATAAAATTTTATTATTTAGTTGTTGTCACTGAAAAGTCCCAAATTCTAACTACTTAGTACACTGTCAGTCGTATAAAAATTGAGACCTAGGTTATACAAAAGATAGAAATAAATTTATACTGTGATGCTTGAAAAAATGAGAAGACTCTGAAGTACATATAGACGTCATACTTTGTGTAAGTAATTTTGAGTATGGTTGCCCATGTAATTAACAACATTATAGAAGAGAGATATACAATGTAAACTATATATATATTAGTAACCAAAATCCATACAAGTCACAGGGTCATTTTGGGAGATCTCGACATTTGAGAGATCTCGACACTTTTAAGAAAAATAGCTATTGCGAACACTGTTGCTGGTAAAAAAAAAAAATCGAAGTACGTGAAATCTGTGTTGACTGTGCTTTTAATCTCTGTGTAAGTGAATCACTTGACCTCAACTTGTGTTTTATGTTCACTGAAAGCAATAAACGCAATGAATGTGAATTAAACACTTTTCTTTTCGGTTATGAAATATAATATAACATCTTTAGTTTATTGTATTTTAATTGGATGTGCGTGATATTAGAGATTCACAAATTATTGTACATACATTTTACAGGTTAGTAAAGGCGTCAGAGTGTTTACCCCCAAACAGTTACATTTGTTTCGAGTAGGCTCTTAACTTTTGAATGAAGATGTATTTTTTTTATTTTAGTACGTTATTTTACGATGCTTTATCAACATCTTAGGTTATTTAGCTTCTGAATGAGATTAAGGTGATAATGCTGGTGAAATGAGTCAGGGTCCAGCACAGAAAGTTACCCAGCATTTGCTCATATTGAGTTGAAGGAAAACCCCGGAAAGAACCTCAACTAGGTACATTGTCCCGACCGGGAAACGAACCCGGACCACCTGGTTTCGCGACCAGACGCTGAAGGTGTATCTCTGGGAGATTTCGACACTGGGTTTTTGGAAGATCTCGACATGTGTCGAGCTTTCCCTGATTTCGCTTGTGGTCCTTCTGGGAGAGACTATCAAAATTGTTGTGTGTTTGGTCTTTGGAGAGTTCGCTAATAGCGAGCTCTATACTATACTGGAGGCACAACTCAATGCTTTAAAAACATTATGCGAATGCTGGGCGCCTGAGCGTATAGCTATCTCTTTCTAACATAGTGCTGTCCTTGTCTCTCTTGCAGTGAATGCTATCGTACAGTAACAGTATTTTTATTACCTACTGCGCATGTGCAACATGAACCTCAAGCAAGACTCTTTGAAAAACACTAGTTAGAAAGAGAAAGCAATACCCTCTCCAACATGTGTCTACAGTCACGCTTTCAGACAGGAAAGAGCATTGCGGTGGTGTCTCCTGTCGCTAACTGAGGCTTCGCCATTTTGCTTCCGTTCTTCACTACGCGGCAACAATAAGAACTTTATGGCGGTCGATTCAAACTCGAACAGATTAGTTATCGTTTGATGCGAACTAAACGTTTTTAGTTTTGATACTACCAAAACAATCCCGCGCCGTGGCCTACGTGGTCTAAGGCATCCTGTCTAGGACTCGCGTTACGGAATGCGTGCTGGTTCGAGTCCTCATGGGGGAAGAAATTTTCCTATGAAATTTCGGCCAGTGTATGGGACCGGTGCCCATCCAACATCGTGATGCACTTGAGGAGCTACGATAGGTAGCGAAAATCCGGTTTCGCGAACCAGCTATAACGGCTGGGGGGATCATCGTGATAACCACACGATACCTCCATTCCGGTTGGATGATCGTCCACCTCTGCTTCAGCATGTGGACGCGAGGCCGGCAGCCGGCTGGTTGGTCTTGGCCCTTCAAGGGTTTGCAGCGCCATGGATTACTACCAAATACCGATATTCATTCTGAATGTCTCTATCAATGAACGAGGTTGTCGAATTTCCTTTTCATGATTTTCGGATATTCACTCAATTTATGAAGAGCTATGATGTGTCACGAAGGCAATCCTGCAACTTCACTAAGAACACTTTCACCAGCGTCGGTTTCCTGCATGTTTACTGTTTATTGCTGTTATTCAAATATTAAGATTAAAATGGAACGCATTACCTAAACAGTGGCGACTTTTCATCCCGCAAACATGAAATTTTCTACAGCGCATTCAACTGAAGTTGTGAACAGAATTAAACCACCTCAGTTATTGCGGATATAAGTATACTTGTCTCTTTCAGCATGTATGTAAGAAGCTGAATGTTACTATCAATTCAGACTAAAATAGGAGACTCAAAAAAATAGAAATAGACTTCTTGAGATCAAAGGCGGATTTCAAAAATTTATCATAAGGCAATTAAATTAGGAATAACGAATACAAACACATTTTTACATGGCCATTGAGATAAAGTCAATATAATTAAATTTGTTGTAAGGTCAGTTATACATTATGAAATTTATACCCCAAACGGATTATCGAAAACAAAAGACTAATTATTAAAAACGGAGATGAAAATTCTGAAAAAAAAAAACAATACTGAGTAATCAAAAAACCACACAAGCTAAATAATAAAAGCAACAGTTATGAAAGCCAAATCTAGAACTTCGGGAAATGTTGGGAATTACCCAGGGAAAATAGAACAAACACGAGAGAAATATAAAAATTAAAAAACAATCGACAGGCACACAGTGGGCTAAAAAAGCATTCTATCGCGCCAAAAATAAAAATGTTTCCTGGAATGACAGAATAAGTGATTTATTTAAAGGAAAAATCAATGTAAATCAACATCTTAACCCTAAAGTACATGGGTAACCTTATGATAAAGAGATTCTGGGTTCGATTTTCGATGACTGTGTTAAACTTTTCATCTCTTCCCACTGAATAACCTATTGCGCAGGCTATCCTTTGTATTGTACAAAATTTTACTTAAGATATTTAAGAAAAACATCTCCCCATGCTTTAATGTTTAGTTCTTGTATATACAGGGTGATTCACGAGGATTTACCGTTCTTTACGGACCTTATTTCTAAAGACATTTAGAACAAAAAATCCCATATAAACATAGTTCCTATTCTCAATATTTTCAGAGTTACACTAAATAAAAGTTGTTTGTAAAACACGTTTTTTCTTTAGTTTGAATGTAAAAGAATAATACAAATAGAGAATGAATCATTTACAAGTATCATTTCTTTAATTGGCAAGTATTATGAAGCTAAAAATGTGCTGTGAACTCCTTAGTTGCTTCATACAGAAATCTTTTTTTCTAATTTTAACGAGAAAATTACGTTATTCTTACTCACTTATCACAACAATTATTACAAATGACTTCATTTCCACCGACTTAATTATTTGCAGTTCAATTTTTCATCCTAATTTGCAGTCTTGGACAATTTAAAACACATTTTAAAAATGTCACCGTCCGCTTGAGTACACTTGGCCGCATGGTTGTGAACGGCACTCGTCGCTCTACGTAACTGCATACGGCTGTCTTTGATTTCCGTAGCGCTCGCGTTGGCTGCTGACTGCACGCTGACCAAGATCACGCGTTCACAGCAATGCGTTCCAATAACGAAACGTAACTCTGTAAATATTGAGAATAGGACCTATGTTTATATGACATTTTTTGCTCAGAATGTGTTCGAAAATAAAATCCGCAAAGGACGGTAAATCCTCGTTAATCATCTTGTATATTGGGAGCTTATACTATAGAATTTTAAGTAAAGATTGCTACTCTACTGTATAAAGTATAAAAGTCGGTATCGCGAAAATATGAAATAAATTAACACGAACCTTACTGTATATGAAACCATCTTTGCAGTCTATTTAGCTGTATAACACTTCCTTCCCCCCCCCAAAAAAAAAATAAATCGGCCTATTACATGATATCCTCTTTGTCTGCATCTCCTCGTTACTATCTTTTCTTCCTACATCATACTTTTAAAATTACAAAGAGTGCTTGAATTTCAGTCTAGAGCTCGTTCATTTTCTTTTTAGGTACTGATCTTAAGCGTGGAATAAAATCAATCTATCATTCATGTTTATTTGTCAGAATTACAATAGCGTAATTATAGACAATAGTCAATAAAAACAAACATTAAAATTCCAAGTTCACAATGGTCGTCAAAAAATTTATTAATATGATAAAAAGGATTATCTAAAAGCCATTTTTAAAACAACTTTAAATCTAAATAAGCTAATTGATTGGGCATTCTTAGGCAATCTATTAAGAATATCTAAAGAAATAACATTGAACAATTTCTTGGTCTTTGTCAACTTGGCCGTAGGTGTTAAAATATAGTGTTTATTTCTAGTATAATATTTGTGAAGCTGGGATTGAGAAGCATGAGTATTTAAATTAATCTTGGTATAGACTAAACAGTCATAAATATATTGATTAATTACAGTAAGACTATTAGCATTACGAAATGAAGGTCGACAATTAGCATTAAAAGATGAACTACTAATAATACTTGATAATTTTTTTTTGCAAGATTAGAACACTATTAACAATAGCACCGTTACCCCACAAACGAATACCATAATGAAATATACTATGTAAAAATGCATAGCCTACTAGGCTTGTTTCAAATATGAAAATTATGGCCCTCGCTTACGCTTGTTTCATAAACATACTACCATTATAGGCTCTTTGCATAATCTATTACTCCACCTCTCCTCAGACTGTTAATGAACTCTATAATATGGATAATAAACTGTGTGGTTGAAATTTCGAAAAATATCTTCACCGAAAACAGTTTTCTCAAAAATTTGTTGAAATGTGTGAGGCTAAACGGAACGTATGTGGAACTCGCTACACGATTATGTACTTATCATTTATATTATATATTACCGGAAAAATTTTGGTTACAGATATATTATTAGTATATATTTAAAGAGTAACATACAATTGATAGCGAGAAACAAAACATAAATTTATTTCTCCCAATATACGAGTAATGTGTTAGAAGATTTCAGATTTTTTAAATCTGATGTGGCGAAACAATAAATGCATGTCATTAAGTGTGTGAGTCGAGACTAAGTCACATGTATTATTATTATTATGATTATTATTATTATTATTATTATTATTATTATTATTATTATTATTGTTACATGTTTATAAGTTAAAACAATAAATGGAATACCTGGAATACGATTGAATACTTCTGATTTGCGTACAATTTGTTAGGGAAAACAGAATATGCTTACAAGTATTTTTGTGAAATTCTGAATATATTAATAATTTTCTCACTTTATAGTGTATGTATTTTTTAAATTTTGAATATAAAGGGATTTATGCAACATCCGATGTGACGCCATTACTTTTTCTCACTAGAATATTTCTCCTATTTTCTATTTCAATGCCGACGGAAGTGGGAAAAGCGTTGGAGTTCTGCATTATACTTCACAAGGGAATCGTACAAATAAACAGGTAAAAAGACAGACCAGTGCTTTTATGCGGGAAATTAAAAGGCTAAAAAAGTCTGACAGAAGGCATAGAAAGAGCACTGGATGGCTGAATTCAAACTTGGAATACCTTCCATGTCGACATACTGCTGGCTACACTAATAAAGAAATTGATGCCGCCACGGCTGTCATTCAGGAGGAAAAAGAATCGTAGATTTGTGTATTAAACCAACTGCAGATTCATTCTATATATGTTTGAGATAGAAATGAAGAAAGATTCTAAAAAAAAAAAAAAAAAAAAAAAGACACATTGGGAATGAATTGAATTTTAGCTGAGTTTACTGTTTCAATTTGTGCGAAATAAGATATTAGATAGACGTCATAAAATCCGCAATACTTACGAAATGGCTGTCCACCCTATTGAGTAACAGCACGTCTGACAGTGGAACGATCGGGCCCGGGTTCAAATCCTGGTTGGGAAAAGTTACCAGGTTGAGGTTCTTTCCGAGGTTTTCCCTGAACCAATTTTATCAAAATTTCTGAGTAACTTTCGGCGTTGGATCTCGGATTCATTTCACCATCATAATTACACTTTTCCTCTTTCATCATCATCTCTATTTCTTCTCTATTTCTTTCCTAGGCTTCGGGCTTGCTTCGATGTAGAATCGGCTACGGGCCCCCGCCGAATTTGGACCCAGTGGATATGTTGTCATTCGTTGTTCAAGGTAGTGCTGTGCACCATGGGCTTTCCACTGCCGTCATGGTAAATTATGAGATCGGGGTTGAGGGGCCGCGGTGAGGCCTACGTGGAAAGATAAAGGGATCATGTAGGTTGTAAGCCTTGGTTTTTCTGAACCGACCATGCGACGTGCGAGGTGCGAGGCCCGCCTTTGCACAAATCCGGACTATACGAGAGATGGTGAGTGGTTTCTATAGCTGCGAGATGCGAGGTTTGCGCACCTCGCAGCCATAGAAACCACTCACTGTCTCTCGTGTAGTCCGGATTTGTGCGAGGCGGGCCTCGCACGTCGCATGCGTCGGTTCAGAAAAACCAAGACTGTAGGGGAGTTCGGAGGCGGCGCGCAGGAGAATCTGTAGCACGGGAGGCCTTAGGGCATGTCAGTGTTGTGAACCATGAATTATTATGTTGGGCGATGTTTTAGAAAGAATTTATCACATTAATGAAACACATTTTAATTTATTCGGTTTTTTCTAACTCTCTCGACAAACGTATTAAATCTGTCCCTCATTCCGCCAAGATTCTCAAAGTAGAGACCGATTCTTCCCTAGTTAGTAACAAGTTCGCATCATAGTTTGCTAATCAGTTAATCACAATGATGTGTTCGTAGCTGCCGTTGGTGCTTCTTCTGTGCGAGAAGTGACTAAAAGTTTATATAATGCCGGTATTGTGTAAACTTTTGATAGTCTATGACTAGAGACGAGAATTTCATGCACTATAATATCCCAAAATATGCATGCATTCATGCACTATCAAACTATGATACATGCACGATCGAGCGAAAAATACATTAAAATATGCACTTCCATTTTTGTTTCAAATTTCTTATTTCACTTCACTTCAGTTTATTTGTTTATTTTTTTTTTTTGCACAGTTGACTAACAACATTAATTCTAAATTGGTTTCTATGAGGTTCCTTTGCTTGTCAGGCAATATGTTTTTATAGACAGAGAGTGACTTCTTTACATCGCAAGAAGTTATGGGTGCAAACTTAAATGAACATATTTGTGACAGTGTCAGGTCAAATTCTTCATTCAAGTTTTCGCCACAAATAACCTAATTCACTAAACGAAAGAATCCGTAGTCCGGGTTCGCGTTCTTGACCCTGTCCAGTTTATTTTAAAGAAATTTTGTAATATTTTACAAAGAACAACTGTCGTAGAAAATATTCGGAAACAGAATAGCAGTGCTTACCTCTTTACTGCAACAATTGCAGAATACGACATCCCCATCTGATCTTCTCCTTTAATTGGAAGCATATTAGAACCACATTAACACACGCAAACAGAATAAACAAGCACATTAACCACTTAAGAGGTTCACACACTATAAAGACAGTTTAGCGAATGATTCTAATTTTAGAAGAATCTAAATTGCTACTGTTACTGAAAAGGAAAAGAAGAGTATTTACAAACTCCCTGAAAGAGGGTGCATTTGACCTAAATTATTTGTCGGCAGTTTCCTTGAACCCTCTATATGAGACGTTCAGAGTTAAAGTGGATCAAGTCCACGACACGTAGTTTTGAGATAATAGGACTTAAAATTAACTTGCTCTAGTGGATTATCTAATTTGACTAGCAATAATTTTATTGCTCCATTCTCTAATTCTAGATTTATAAAATATAAACAATTGTGATGTTAACTGATGCAGCGCTTTGGTTACTTGACTCACAATAACTCAGAACATAGTGAACAAATAATCTGAGCCGAAAGTGACTGGTGTCACCACCGGCGAACGCTTGGAATTAAGACTTGATCCATTACTGCTCGGAAAAGATCCAACTTCAGATAATCAGAAAATGAATTAAACTCAAGTTACGAAAATTTGTGATTTGATCCACTTTAGCTCTGAACGTCTTATATTTCCTCTCTACTATTCTCAAAATATTCAATGTAATAAATCCATTTATTGCACGCCGTCTGTAGGGGGTCATCGGTAAAGTGTTGTAAAAGTGAACTTCCTTCCAGGGAAAGGTTGTCTAGTATCGTATTGTGAAAATCTTAATATTTTATTTATTTTTTTCTGTTATTTAGTTTTTTTCTTTTCCTTCGTCAATCCTGATTCCTGAAGCTAAAATAAGAGACGTAAAATTGAGAAACTGCGGTTTTCACTTAAAACATTAAAACATGTATTTATACTGAATATTATGTATATTACATGCACGGTTAAGCTAAAAATTGCTTACAATGCATTATGCATGTTTTTATACCCAAAAAGGCCAAAACATGCAAGTATGCACGGAAAAAGTACACATATTTGGAACCGGAATGTAATGAAATGGATAAGTACTAAGTTTGAGCTATGTCCTGTGTTCCTATAAAAACATGCATTTACATGGAATTCTCGTCTCTATCTGTGACACTATTATTAATATTGTATGTTTGCTATAATTTTATGGAAAATCAGATAATTTTTAGACTGTATTTCCATAATTTTGTACTTGAAGGTTTGCAACACAGGGGCATGCACACCATTCCATCCCGAACGGTCTGCTTGCGAGGACATTCCCAGTCCGTGCCCTCCCTTAAAAAGGAGGACTAAAAAACCAAAAGGGCGTGTCATCCTCACTTATCGGACCAGATCCCTTTATAAAATATCTTCTTCGTGTTGGACTTAATGCATTAATGGACCTCTTATGAAATTCAGGTTGGATTGGAACAAATCATTAGCTTTGATATAAGCTAGATTTCTCACTGAGAGCTAGTGGTCTGATTTCTGTAGATGTTGTTACATGAATAGATTACAATCTGTTTCAGTATAGTGGCAGGTCACTGTTGTCAGATGAGGGGCAAAAAAACCATAGTCGTCATGATGATTCTATACGTAGGTAATGCTGTAAGAAAGATGCAATATCCTACATTGGATTAAATCACACATAATTTTTTCATCTACTCCTTTCGAGGGTTTATATAGGATTAAGGTAGGTCATTTATGCAAGTTTATACTTGCACCACTCTTAGCTGTTTAATCCCTGTGAATGGGGGACACAACGGTCCAAGTTAATAAACTAAAGTGCTTCAGACCACTTTAGATCGCTGTAAGGAAGAAGAACGAACGGAAGATTTCCCTTCATGTCAACTGCGAATTTATGTTTTAATACTGACCCTGTTTCTTAGGTCCATCCCTTGATTAGCACCTACGTAACGATTCTGACACAGTTTCAACGCTTCACGGAAGCCGCCTCTTGGATTCGAATCCCGCCTAAACCATTTATGTATTTGCCCGGTGTCAATATTCTACGCTACATCATAGGCGGTCAGGCGGGCAAGAATCGGGCAGCCTGGGCTAGGTGGGCGAGTACTGGGCAGTTGTTGCTCTTTCCTCATGGCAAGAGGAGTTCATTGGTGGCCACTCAGTCGCTCATCTCCTGGTACAGTGGTTCTTAACCCTGGGTTCATGGACTCCTTGGAGATTCATGATGGGCTTCAGGGGGTTAATGGAAGTCACTAAAAATTAACATGTATTTATGTTCACTTTATTATTTTAACTTAAAAAGCAAAAGCGTATCGACCATTTCTGTGGTGTAGGGGTCAGCAAGCTGGGCTCGGGTTCGAGTCTCGGTTGAATTTCCTGGTTGAGGTTTTTTAGGGTTTTTCATCAAATGTAAGGCAAATGCCAGGAAATTCGGGCCACAACATCCCTGAATATCACCGGCCTCATTCATCACCAAAATCATATTCATAACAAATCAGTAATACATACAGTATACAGTCACCAAGTAATTCACGACAATGGAACCAGTCTCAACTATAATACACAAGCCTTCGGATTTCAGCCAAAGATTAACTCGCGGTATGACCAAAGACGTTAAAGCGAGTATAAATAACAGCGAGAAAAAAAAGCGTATCTAAAAATGTTTGTCACTTTTTTTAACTTTTCTATGGAAAGGGTCCGTAACTTTCATCAGATTTTAGAAGGGGCCCTTGACTCACAAAAGATTAAGAACCACAAGAATATTTTATCATTTTATTGCAATATGTCTAATCAAATTATAAAGTTGTATTTATAGTATGTTTACATCATAAACACAACAAAATATGTTTATTTAGTAATTTTATTTTATAATTTTTGACAATAATATTTCATTACTTAATTTCCATTTCTTTTCAAATTAGAGAGTTATTTTACTATATATATATATATATATATACATATACAATATGTACACAACGAAGTGTTGTTATTATGATTTTCCTTTATGTATTTTCTTGTATGTGATTTTTTCTTTTTTTTTTACATTAAGCAGGGAAATGTCTGGAACAATACTGTACAGTACGATTATTTAGTCCTGACAGTCGTCTAGATCAGGCGAGTCCTAGTTACGCCCAGGGGTGTTTAGGTTGTTCACTCGCTTGTCTTATGAGTGATCGGATGTCATGCGTGCGGTTTAGCGATATGTTTCCAGTACAATTAAACTCTACTGCGTTCCTTTACCGACCGCTCGTCCTTATCTCTACTCCGGAACTCTCCCCACTCCTCCTATTACTTCCCCTCTTTCGCGTCGCTGAGCTGTCAGGACTAAATAATTTAATCGGTCTGTACTTTCCTAAAACAACTTGTCTCATTGACGATGGATTGCATTAAATTTTCTATTAGTTGCATACACTCATCTCCAACAGTATAATTATATGTTTGAACATGTCTGGTGTTGTAATGTGGCTCAACGTTATGTTTCCCCCCCCCCCATGACAGAGTGTCCAAATACTAAGCGTTTGGCTCGTTCGCCAGTTTCAACAAAAAGGGTCACTTTAAATGTAGTGCCGGTACTTGTTCTGTTCTCTTTGTAACTAGCTTTCTTATTGTAGCATAAAGACATACAATATTCAGTCATTTTATCTCTATATAATGTTTTACATTCAATTTGTACTTCAGTAACTAATTATTTCTTTGTTCTTAACTTCTGTAATAAATTGTTCAGTTTTTATTAATCAAGTAATGTTTAGTACTTCGATTTTATTGCAATTGTAAATTTAACATTATTTATAATTTTAATTTCTTGATAATTATAGTTATAATACACTGGTAGAGAGGAAGAGAAGGCCTGATGATCTTATCTCTACCAAGTTTAATAAATAAATACTAAACACTAAATACTAAATACTGTATCAGTAGACCTATGTTACTGCTTGGTTACGATAGATCTGAGGCTGCTATTACACTATCAAAGTACTTTGACAAACGATGTGATAAAATATTTTATCAAAGATCTTTGATAAAATATATAAATATTTTATAAAATATTTTATCAAAGATAAGCTAAAATTATGAACAAAAGCTCTCCTAACACTTGTTCTACAATAGTTAACACGTGTTCCGAGGATTTGTTGATCCTACTGTATTATTTACGCGTTAAGTTTATGATTTGTTGATACTAATATTTATGCGTTAAGTTTATGATTTGTTGATACTAATATTTACGCGTTAAGTTTATGATTTGTTGATACTAATATTTACGCGTTAAGTTTATGATTTGTTGATACTAATATTTACGCGTTAAGTTTATGATTTGTTGATACTAATATTTACGCGTTATGTTTATGATTTGTTGATACTAATATTTACGCGTTAAGTTTATGATTTGTTGATACTAATATTTACGCGTTAAGTTTATGATTTGTTGATACTAATATTTACGCGTTATATTTATGATTTGTTGATACTAATATTTACGCGTTAAGTTTATGATTTGTTGATACTAATATTTACGCGTTATATTTATGATTTGTTGATACTAATATTTACGCGTTATGTTTATGATTTGTTGATACTAATATTTACGCGTTAAGTTTATGATTTGTTGATACTAATATTTACGCGTTATGTTTATGATTTGTTGATACTAATATTTACGCGTTAAGTTTATGATTTGTTGATACTAATATTTACGCGTTATATTTATGATTTGTTGATACTAATATTTACGCGTTAAGTTTATGATTTGTTGATACTAATATTTACGCGTTAAGTTTATGATTTGTTGATACTAATATTTACGCGTTATGTTTATGATTTGTTGATACTAATATTTACGCGTTAAGTTTATGATTTGTTGATACTAATATTTACGCGTTAAGTTTATAACACCATGAATGAAGAACAGTATTATGCTTGTTTAGCTACAATTAGTTCAGTTATTACAGAAGCATTTTACCGAAAAAGAAACAAAAATAAACGCCTATGGGTTAAACCATGGATTGCAAAACGTGATAAGAGACGTATCCATCAGAACTTATTGAAAGAGCTACAATGCGAGGAATTGAAAAGTTATTATTGTACAGTTATATTTGCGTTTCGCCATATTTGTTTCGAGGTATAGAAATCTTTTATCAAAGATAAGATGCACTTACATTTTATAAAAGATCTTTTATCAAAGAACCTTTTGTGAAAGAAAACCCATTACACTGTCATATATTTTATAGAAGGTCTTTGTCAAAGAACATTGATAGTGTAATAGCAACCTGAGTGCGCGACATTGTCTGTTTACATGTCAAGAGATTTCTTGCGCACGTTCGTCTTCTGCACCGGGAGCCCACTGGAGAATATGCACTTTGTGAGTACGTCTGGTCTACATGAAGGCCTGCCGACGTACCGAAAGAACGTATCTGGAATCCCTTAGTGCGTTCGTTTGGTTTTAGACCTCAAAAAAGTTAAAATATGGAATTAGTCCAACTACTTTTCCGGGACTACAGCGCCGGAAAAGGAGGATAAGTCTTGTTCATTCAGTTGAGAGTTCCCCCTACAAGAATTGAGTATCAATCCAAAGGAGATTATCTGGGATTTGTGGTGATTAAAGAGGTTTTGATGGAGGGTTTGTCAGAATACGTCTGTTTCCCTTGACATTCTCAGCTCACTACTGTTCCATTGTGCTACTCCATCTCTTAGTCTCTTTTGAATGGTCTCTCAAAGTCTAAATTACGTTAAGTAAAGAATTTGTAATTACTGTTCATTGTCTCCATTCGCTCTCAACCTGTTCTATATGGATAACGCTACAGATCTAGACAGTCATCCTCACTATTATATTTGTAAGTGTTGTGAACCAACACTGTACGTTGCCCAATACTTAGAAGCCCCTGTCATTATATGAGCATCTCGTAAGGATGTACACATATTATTATTATTATTATTATTATTATTATTATTATTATTATTATCACAATTGTTATCACTTTTATTATTTATTTATTTATTTTTTGATGAGCTTTTTGGACAGTTCTCTCTGCATTTCTGTGAATATTAACCATTAACCACAATTTAGACATTTAAAGCAATCATTAATTCTCAGCAATATGATTATCATGACCAGGCAGCGCATTTTTGTTCCCAAAAAAGTTAGGAAATTTATCGGTTAATATATCCTGGAGTTTTAGAGTTCAGTCTCTGACACTAAATGCTTAGGTCAGGACGCTACGAAAGGTATAACCTAGCTTCGGTACATAATAATAATGGAGCATGACAACTGTAAGTGGGATTGCTACTAAATTGAAATGGTCTGTCCAGATACTTTTTGACCATATTATAAACACACTAACGTTGCGAAACTAACACTGTACAAAAATTAGTGCTACATATTACAGAAAATATTATTAGATTGTTAATACTACTGCACTAGTATACACAATACATGATACACATTACCTGTAAATACTATATATATATATATATATATATATATATATATATACATACATACATACAATTAATTCATTTAACGTAATCAACTCCGTTACGATAAACAAAAACATATATTCCGAGATTATGAAATTCATATCTTTTACTGTAACTGCCAGTAAAAATTTGACGTTACAGGGACAAAATAATAATAACAAAAATCAATATAGAAATTGATAATACACTCAGGGACAAAAAAAACCGGACACTTCTATATTTGCTTGTATTTTGTTGCCAATTATTTCAAAATGAAACAAAACCCATTTAAACAAAATATTGTTTCATTTAGCACCTTATACGACAATATTTAAAAAAAAAAAAGTCTCTGATGAGAAAATTTACAAAAAATTACAAAGGGCGTATAACTATGGCATCGTTTAGTCTAACTGTTTTTTCATTTTATGGTGCCTTAAACATTAAAAACTCTATTTAGTAACGGGTAATACCCCCTCTGGCTTGAATAACTGCATCCATACGTCTTGGCAAGCTCTCAATTTGGTTAGCAATGTCTTCTTGAGGAATAAGTTCCCATTCTTCGCCAAGTGCTCGCCTCAACTCTTGTAACGATTCTGGTCTCGGTCGTCTATTCTTAACACACCGTCCCAGCATGTCCCACACGTGTTCAATTGTGTTCATGTCTGGACTCCTTGCTGGCCAAGGAAGAACATGGATTAACACTTCTTGGAGATAATCTCCGACGGCACGGGCAATATGCGGCCGTGCATTATCATGCATTAAAACAAAATTATCGCCTAAAAATTGGCCAAATGGCACAACATGATCAGCCAAACATTCATTTATATACCTATCAGCTGTTAGTCTTCTATTTTTAACAAAAACCAACTCTGTACGAGCATCCGTACACACTCCTGCCCAAACCATCACTCCACCACCTCCATACGGCACATTTTCGGAAATGCAACACTGTGAAAATCCTTCTCCCCTCCTTCTCCAAACTCTTTCACGTCCATCAGGTGAGCACAGATTGAAACGGGACTCATCGGTGAACAGAACACAGCTCCAATGTCCATTTCTCCAATCCCTGTGATCATTTGCAAAACACAGTCGTTCAACTCGATGCATCCTGAGAAGTGTGGGACCAGTTGCAGGTCTACGTGATATCAGTCCACTTGCTTTCAACCTCCCTCTAACTGTTTTGGCCGAAATTGGGCGTCCATGCATGTTAACAAATTGCTGGGCTACACTAGTAGCTGGCAGGTTGCGCTCCCTAAGAACTCTCAACATCATATACTTGTCTTCATTTGGATTTGTAGCTCTTGGACGACCCGAACCTGGTCTTCTGGTATATTCTAGGGTCTCTCTATACCGTTTTATGGCATCATGGGTTGTGCTTCTAGCCATATTCATAACATTTGCAATGTAACGTACACTGCGTCCATCATCGTAAAGGGCTACAGCTCGAGCCACATCTTCAGGTCGCATCTTGTTTTAAGACAAATGTTACAACCCCACTTAAACTCAGAAAATGTAAAAATAAAGAAATAACGAATGATTACGATAATGAAGCACGAAATGGTTGAGACAAAATTGTTATAGCTGAGACTCCGAAAGCAAAATTGCAATATTTGGTTGTAATGGCTTGTTTATAAAACAAAAAACAATCAACAATGTATACACGTCTCCATAACAACAGATGGCTACCATAATATTGTATGAGAAGATAATGTTTTGCAAAATACCAGCAAATATTAAAGTGTCCGGTTTTTTTTGTCCCTGAGTGTATTTACATTTTACATAGTATATATACAAATAATTCATTTATCAAAACCTGTCCCGTTACAGTGAACAAAACATATAAGTTATTTTGAGATTATGAAATGCATACCTTTTACTAACATCACATAAAATTTGTTTAAACTAAGAGAATGTTCATTCTACGTCACATGACGTTACAGGGGAATATTTATATAGGGACATCATTTTATTTTTACTTCAATTTTTATTGTACCTGAGTTTTTGAATGTACTTCACTCCCACCCCTTCTACTAATGAAGTTCCAGCTGTCCTCCACACAGAATGAAGACCGAATATAGGCCTAGTAAACAGCACTCACTTAGTGACTATAGTACGTTCCAGAAATATGTTTGCGTTTTCCAGTGACGAAAGAACTTTCAATATTGAATCATATTTTCGCACTGTCCGTTTGCCTACGTCGCATCTCGATTTCCCCCACCTGCTTCTGCTGCGCCGCTCTGTAAAAGCTGGGCTGTCTTAGCTCTTTTCTGAAAACATCAATTTCTGTTAGAAATTGGACGTTTACGTAATATTATACAACTGTTTAAAATAGCTTAAATAAAAGAGCCTCGTTAAGTAATTAAATGTCACGTGATTTCCCTCCTTTCTACGATCCTGCGGCATAACTGCTTGGACGGACAGTAGATAGCATGTCTGAGTAATTTTATCTGTGCGGGTCGGGCAGAACTGAAGATTGAATTTACAGTACGTAAGGGACATGAATAGGATTAGAAATTAATTTATTATCATTTATTCCTCTAATATCAACTAATAAAAATGTATATACAACAGAAGCCTACTCTTTTATAGAGTAGATAAAGAATTATTTCAACATGAGTTACTAGTACGAAGGACGAAACTGACAATTGGAATTAGATGCAATAGTCTATAGTGCGATAATATGCACAAAAGAACTGAAGCCTGTATCGAAATGAACGGTCACCATTTTAAAAAATGTGTTTAAATATTCATATCATGATTATTTTTCAATTTAACTTCTTTCTCAATATTGTACGCTAATGTGCTGTAAACAGTAGAACATACACTGCATAATGAATACGTTCGCATGGATAACTCAGTTCGTGAGTAAAAACACTTATTCTTAATACAGTACTGTATTTTGATTAAACAAAACCTAATGAAAATTATCGAAGTCAAAATCGCGATATTTCCTAGTTTACGTAAATGGATGAACTAGGTTTCTTCCCTCCTATATCTAGTAAATTGATTTGTTTATGTTTTACGCCAGTATCATCGAACTCCAGTCGTGGAAGGGAGTAGCAAACTGTGTTTCCGGTTCTCTAAAGGTATAGCCAGGTTAATATTAAAAATGTTAGTAAAAATAAAATGATGTCCCTGTATTACATTACATCATTATTGTTTAATTACCCCATGCGTACCTGCTTGGAATTCTACCTTGCTTATGAAATGTTAAATGTTATGTTTTATTTGACGCTCGCAACTGCAGAGGTTAAGTCAGCGTCTCCGGAAGTGCCGGAATTTTGTCCCGCAGGAGTTCTTTTACATGCCAATAAATCTACTGACATGAGCCTGTCACATTTAAGCACACTTAAATGCCATCGACCTGGCCCGGGATCGAACCCGCAACCTTGGGCACAGAAGGCCAGCTCTATACCAACTTGCCAACCAGGTCGACTTGCTTATGAATCCACTTGACGTAATAGATGTAGCTACCAGAAGAAGCACTCGATCCGCTGTATGTTTGGGAACGAAAATATGCTGCCTGATCATGACACAAAACACCCGCTTAAAACAACACGGGACAGAGAAACGACAAAAGCACGCACCCAATCCAACTGGACATCAACAAATCGGGAATCGAATCCGAATCTGTTCGGTGCATTATAATGTATAGAAACTGAAACGTGACAACCTGGTTTGCGACAATTTGTTCGTAGGTTCCGGTTACGCAGATAACTATCTACAAGTATTTACTCGCGAGATGAATAGCGAGAGATGAGGCGGCGGGGGGAAATAATGCTTATACTAGTATTATGTGATGCAGTAGCGATACTATTCATTGAAACGTATGCAGACTTCATTAGTTGTCGGTGATTGCTCTTGTGCTTAGGAAGTGAGAAGTTAAGCTATTAATTAAAATTCGTACTAGATTAAGCACTCATTAATAGTTACTTTATTAAAACAGTTCGTATCCTTTAATTTTATCATACGCATATTGTTACTAATATTTTTTTGACTATCGTGCGTTTTTGTTACTTACCATTAGTATTGCCATGGCACGGAACTTCAAATTGTCACACGATTGCCTGTAACTGTAGCTACCAAAAAAAAAAAAAAGTAAGTTATGAAATTTTCCCGCACGCCGTACGATAGTAAAAATCATACATATTATGCTCCTTCATACCTTCGTTTCGATTTCTCCAGTATTAGTGTAGCACAACTTACTTTCCATACCTCTTCTATATCACTACATTTCATCGCATCATCACAATCATTATCTACAATCATTTCTGCCATAAATTGTACGATTGATATCAAAACTTTCAGAAAATTACAACTTATGCAGAAAGACAAAACACAATAATGAAATTGTATGTAGGCTTACATAACAACAGTACTATTATATAACCCGTCTGACGAAACATTGCAGTTTTCAGATGAGGGCGCTCGTGTGTCGCGAATACGTTCTTCTCAGTCTCGATGCGTGGGCGAGTCAGCTGGAGAAATGTTGGTACAGTCTGACAATAAAAACATCAACAACTGTTATGAACATAATCAAATACAATTACCAATACCATAGTTAAATTTACTTTTTCTGTCATATGTACGGTATATACACGTACTTTATTCTAGAAGTAGCTGTATGCCCGTGGCAGAGGTCTCAATTTCATCTGCACTATCATTTGAACTGCCTTCGTCTGCTGTATCTGTGCTGCTACCTGGCCTATCATAATCCATCTCATCTTCATCACTACTCACAATGCCTATGTTTATTACTACCCTTTCTACTTCCTCTTCCATTAAAGCGTCACGACGCCAATATTCGTCCTCGATATGTTTAACGGATTGGCAGCATTTTATCCAGACTTCTTTGCTGATTTCGCTTATTGATTGTGCGGTCATTTGTTTCACAACTGACAGCCTCCAGAATGTATCTTTTCCGTCATTAAACGGTATCTTTTTCTTAACAGCATTCAGAAGCTTGCGTAGGGTCGGAATTTCTTTTCTCTTCTCATAAAACTCCAAAAATGTTCTGCGGATGACACATTTTTTCAAAATAATCAAGTACAATTTTCTTTGGATGTGGGCGGCTTTCACCAGGAGTTGAAAATTGTCCTCCAATGCGCTTTGCTTCCTCGCCTCCTTAGCTATAGTATGTATTGTTCTTTCACTCTTCCCCACCACCGTTGCTGTTCTTTTCACAGCTTTCGTTAATGGAATGATAACACCTTTCTTTTTCTCTTCTTTACAAAATTTTAGAACACTGTGTATAATCATTCTGCTTTGCGAGTGTAAGACTTCACGTGACGAGTGTCTCGGCGGAGTTTCTATTCGCTCTTGTGTACACACACACACACACACACACACACACACACACACACACTTTTCCGATACCGACTAGCAGACTGAACGAACTAAACTGAGGCATTTCTTTACTGCAGCGCTGTGCATAGTACGTCAGAAGAGGGTGACGTAATGCATTATCGATCGCATGTTTATATCCAAGCTTACTCTACCTGCCGTCTGCAATGATTCTTCAGACAGGTTATAGCAACAAAATCCAAAGCCCAATTAAAATATGAATCCAAAAGAAGAGAAAATCAATCTTTATCTAAAATCAATATAGGCATAATATGAAAAACTTATTAAGTAATGTATTTATTTATTTACCTCTGATTGCTGTCTTGCTGATATGTAGGGTAAAGGTTGGTAATATTGTGATATTAATAATATTGTGATAGTACATTTTGAGAATTTTTTACAATTTTGCTGAGCGAGAGAATGATCGGTTCTGTGCAGAAACTTGTCTACGGACATTCCCTTAATACGTTGATGCAAAATAAAAAAAAAACAATCTTCCTCTCGCTCAGTAAAATTATAAAAAAATTCCCAAAAATAACTATCACAATATTATTAGTATCACAATATTACCAACCTTTACTTTACATCTATTATCAGGCAGTACATCTCACTTGATGATATGTGTCAGAAGAAGAATAATTGTTTGTATGCTCCTGAAGTCTGACTAGTATGAAACAGTATGTACCAAGTCGCGATGTATGCAATGGAGGGGGAAAGGAACTGGCCACCCTACCCCGTTGTCTCCTGGCCTAGTGCCTTATAAGTGATGCCTTCTTGATGTCACTTTTCAGATTCAGACCTGTCTTTTAACAGTTTACTAAACAACAACAAACAACAATTAATTAATTAAAATTAACGATCGTCCAAAAATAGAATCCAATACGCCTACACTACATGCTTGTGAAATGCATAACAGATTCTCGGAAATTGAAAAAACTTTTCCTCGATTCTGTTATAATGCACTTCCCACACTTGTATCGCATTATACTATTTCGGCACGAATAATAACCTGACTACTGGGATGCTTATCTGAGTGATGTATGTAATAATCAACACCCACGCCGTACAAGAATGTCACTTAATATTCTCTTGACTCCTAAAACTGCAGAATATTGCCAAGTAGGTTGGTATACCAACCCAAACTTATTGAGATGTGCACATTGTGAAACACACTTCTGTCCAGACCTCCTTTAATTCGTACAATTAACATAAATAATAACAGTGACCCATATACTGGCATATACAGGATGTTAAAGTATCCAATATTTTAGGAGGTGATAGTATGCATCAAAACAAGAAAATAATGTCTAATAAACATGGGTCCTACAACGCATACTTTCCGAGATCTGAACGCTTGTTCATAGAAGGTGCTCAATGTGACGTCCATTCATGGCAGTGCATTTTTCTGCCTTACAATACAGCAGACTACCAGATAATCATACCGTAGTTGACACCCCTGGCATGGAATAATGATACGTCGCAAGGAATACTGAAAATGAAAGTTTGGTTGCGGATATGAGCGGGGTTCAGCAGAGATGGTGTTGTGAATTTTCGTAACCACCATGTTGGGGCTGATGAAAATTCCCATGCAGTTGAAGAAATAAGGCATCAACACCGATTCTCAATCAACTAATGGGCAGGCGTTCTTGGTGATAGATTAATAGGACCAAACGTGCTACCACAGAGATTAACTGGGGGGTCGATATCAGGACTTTCTTATTTACGTATTAAAACAAATTTCAAAGAGTACGTAATTCCTCAGCCGAGGGGCAGAAGAATGCATTGCCATGAATGGAAGTCACATTGAGCACCTCCTATGAACAAGTAGTGTTCAGAGCTCAGAAAGTATGTGTTGTAGGACCCGTGTTTATTAGACATTATTTTCTTGTTTTGAAGCATACTAGCACCTTCTAAAATATTGGGTACTTTTTTAACACTCTGTATATGGAAAATACGCTACAAATCTAGACAGAAAGAAAAAGAGAAATCAAACAAACTAATATTCGAACGTAGGTACTTAATTCGACAATAAAATGTAAAAAAGCTCTTTTCCTACTAATTACGACAGAGTTACATATTATGCACTATAATTTCTAATTCCAAGAAGTTCACAATATGAACTTCCTCCAGACATCAAAGAATACTTCAGACGGGGTTCTGTCATACATACAGCGCAGGAAAATTGCTTTTGTAGGAAGCAAATTACGTAAGTTGAATCTGTTACCATGGTTACAGACTTAAGAGTGTAGTAAATTAAGGAGTCAAGGGACAATCGTTTAGTTGTCATATAATATTGTAGGTCATACGTGAAAGAAAACCAAATACCAAAATATGTATGCAAGTATACGAGTAGTCTACACAAATTTTCTAAACCATTAACTCCAACTATGTAATTGATATTAATTCCTAGTATGGCACATAAGGCCAAAAAAATTACAGTATATTCTGCTGTTTCAGTATATACAGATACAGAATTAAAATTTGGAGCGAGTCTTGATGGGAGTCCACCTGTATGTAGGCAACAGTTTCGCACGACTGTCCACAAGTAGTATAGACTATATACTGCAAATTCACTACACAATATAGAAACTCCAATTTTATTTCCATATAATGTACTTAATGAAAGTCACTGTGAAATATCGTTTTAATAAGTTTTCGTGTATAGTGATGAAAAATGTTTCTTATAGTGAAACTATTTCCAGATCATAAGATGTTATTTTAATTGTCATTCTGAAAATAGAAGGCAAACCTCTACCGCTACGTCTATCATATCGAACTACTACGCTAACTCCCGGCTATACTTGTTTCTTACACACATCAGCCGCCCGTGCTAAGACACGCTGTGCATATCCATGTTTTTCATACAGGCATCCCAACATGTCCCTACTCGAGCCCCTTCTGCATGTAACAAACCATTGACTGAAGAAATCCTGTTAATATGAGAATGAAATGGTAATTCATTTCATTCATTTAGTGTTCTGCCCAAGGGCAGGTCTTTCACTACAAACCAAACTATCTCCAGTCTTTGCTATTTTCTGCCTTCCTCTTTGTTTCCTCATATGATCCAGATATCTTAATGTCGTCTATCATGTGATATCTTCTTCTGCCCCGAACTCTTTTCCCGTTCACCATTGCTTCCAGTGCATCCTTCAGTGGGCAGTTTCTTCTCAACCAGTGGCCCAAGCAATTTCTTTTCCTCTTCCTGAACAGATTCAGCATCATTCTTTCTTCATCCACTCTTTCCAACACAGCTTCGTTTCTTACTTTGTCCATTTCACACGCTCCGCCTTTCTATATAGCCTATATCCACATTTCAAATGCTTCTATTTTCTTCTCTTCACTTCGTCGTAATGTCCACGTTTCTGCCCCATACAATGCTACACTCCACAGAAAGCACTTCGCTAGTTTCTTCCTTAGTTCTTTCTCCAGACTTCCGCTGGAGATGCAACTTTTCCATGTTTGCAGTTTTTCTTGGGGAATGTAAATGCTGTAGCTTCCCGTTGCTTTCCGCACACCACTCTCTCTTTCACATCTTAAAAGATCCCAGGAGTCCGCAGCGTGGAGGTGAGGAGAGTGGATTTGACTAATTAGGTCCTCAAAACTTCACCGAAATTCACTGCAAGGTTAAATATCAGTTCTATCAGACTTTTTGACCCGATCAAAGACCGGGAAATCCCAATTAGTCTTTGCCTCCCTGAGTACCTGTAAATTCTGAGATTTTTCATTCGGAAAATCGATAACGACAATTTTGGAGGGCAAAGTCGCAATTGAGGTTTTCTGGGAATTTTCCTCATTTCTAAATATTAGGAATCTCACCGATCTCCATTCCACTGTCATTCAATAGCATTCCTCAAGCAGCGGCTGGCGACGAACGTAGCTAGATTGATCTCGGGGTTGATGGGTCGAAAGCTGGATACTCATCGAACCTGAGTGTAGTTAACCGGTATGTGTTAGAAATGTTCCTAACTGGAGGGTAAGCGCAATACATCTACCCATCTACTAGGTCGTAGTGACCCCCTCACATACATATATACACACACACGTACGCATTTGTCACCATGTAGATGCCTGGTTGTTTACGTGCACAGGTAATTCGATGAACAAGTGGATTGCTGTCTGACAGTGGCGTGTCGTACATGAAAGGCAAGGGAAGCATTGCTTCCTCTGTTCATAAAGCGAAAAAGAAGAGATTACAGAAATTATATTTTAATTGTGGGAACTATCAACTCTCTTATCTTAAAATGTCCCTTCTCTGAGCTCCTGTCCTGATCAAGGTGGATTCGTTATTCATATTCTTGACTTGAGGCGCCCATACTGGCCAATACGGATTCGTTTATTTCCGTTCGATGATTTTGCTGCTAAAGAGAGGAAAATTGTTTCAGTCTTCAAATACATTTACGTGAGTTCACTGCTATCAGTTTTGTACTATAGCCTACATATAAAAATTAATATTACCGGTATTTTTTCCCTCACATAAAATTGCATCGCAAGCCACTGCTGTTTGTCTTTCAGATGTCCGAATATGGGACGGGTCCTTGTGCCTAAGCACTCATTAGCCCATTATGTGCCTTAGAGGCGATGAGTTTTCCAGTCATGCAGGTGATCTGCGTGTCATTTATAAATCCGATGCTGACTGGCAGGCCAATCTGGCTCAGACCTGAAACATCTATGTTCCGTCCCTAGACTAGTTAGTATATGATAAACCCCAGCGCAAGGGCCCCAAGCCATTAAATCCTATATTTTGTCCCCTATTCTGTTTTAACTATTGTAGATGACAAGAGAAATGAGAGGGAAATTGAGGATGTTGGTAGGATGAAACAGAGAAACGGAAGTATCTCGGGGAGATCTTTGAAATGCATTCTTTGTCACTAAAAATTCCGATGTGGCCAGGCTGAGGATCAAAGGCTTCCACGCTGGGCCACAGGTACGGCTTTGCACGTCGATATTTGGAAATGTAAATGTTACAAGATAGGTAAGTGTATAAACAGGTGAGAGTAGAGATGAACAAAACTAACTGCCGCTCTCGCTCGCTGTGTTCATTGCATTTGTCTTTCGAGTCTCGTCTCGTCTCGTCATTCTCGTGCGCTTCGAGTCTCGCTCATCATTCTCGAAATAGCATTTGATCGACGTGGAAAGATTTCGTAACTTTGAATAACATACATCATTGAAATAAATAACATTATAAATGTTTAAATGAGACAAAAAGACAAAACAGAACCGTATCTTAGTTATCAAAATGTTTTGGTTCTATTAACAGATATTACCTATGGTTATATAAATAGAAAAAAAAAAAACAATTCTCAAATAAATTTGCATTTCTAAAGAACATAAAACATAACGTTAATATCTTTTTACTTGAGAGTGCACACTTGATCTCAAACATATGAAAAGAGAATTCCTAGTATTTTAGTAAGAGCCTAGTAATGAAATAAAGATTTGGGAACGGATTATTATACACTGAAAGGTAGAGATGTTGTTTCAAATAGGCTACTTGATTGTTTATACACATGTAACAATTGCCAAAGTAGACAAAAGTTCAGTCAGGTATAAACAACTGTGGCGATTCAAGGCTGCTTGACGTTCGGGACTTCGGGAGTGATCAATCTCGACGTCTCGAAACACTCACAAGCAGTCTTTAAGTCAACGACGGATACATGTAGAACATTGTCGTGCGGGTTTTCGGCTTTGCGGGCGCTGTTAGTCTTGCTTTCTCGATCGTTGTTCATCTCTAGTAGAGAGGTGTTTGGGCTTAGGTATTTTTTGGTAATTAAGTGTATCTACGGGCATATTATGTATATGTCATATGAGTACTTCTGTAGTTGTGCATGAAAATGTGTATGGCGTGTTCTTTGCGGAAACAAAATTAGCCAGTGTAGTTTATGAATTTTGTCTCCTCCCGTTATAAGACCCATCATAACGAGCGTATTGGCTTGACGGTAGCGTTTGAGACTTGCATTCGGAACGTCCCTAGTTCATACCCCGTGGTTGACCAGTCTGACTGGGGTTTTTCATTGTATCCCTCAATTACAAAGGCAAATGCCAGATTGGAAATTTATATGCAATGATTCATCACTACCTCAGTCACGAATATCATAAAGATTAATCAAAATCTATAATCAGTTTTATGAACATAGGCCATCTATATCACACAATAGAAACAGGAACTCAACAAGAGTGAAGACGGCCTACTAGTATACCTACATATCCTAAACATGCTATATGACCACAGATGTTAGAGCATGTACTGTATAAATAAACTTAAAAAAAAGAACCATCATCAATCTTCCAATGTTTTCTGCAAAGTTAATGGTAATAAAATGAATAACGAATAAATGTTAGAATAATGGAGTGATTTTATATATTCACAGTGACTATAGAACGTACCTCCAGTTTTTATTATGTTAATTGAAGATGAATTCAGCGAGCTTTAAAACTAAGAACAGGTTGTAGGAAATATGAGAGTTTTTAATCAGACAAGCAGAGGATCTCATCTGGCCATTTTCCAAGACCTCCAGGCAGTCTGGCCGCGTGAAGGGGGTGTGTGTTACTGGAGTTCTTTTTTATTGGCACGGGTGATTATATTAAACCTGCAAGTTACACATGTACTTGTGTTCGCTGTAGCCCGAAGTTTGTGGAGTAGAAAAATGTCCAAAAACAAATGGGTATTGGTTAATTTTTTTCGGAATTGTTTATAGATCTGATATTAATTTCAATTTCCATCATCATCATCATCATCATAGTCATATTGTGAAGGATTAAGCCCATTGGCCTAATCTATCTTCATGGGATTATCAATCGATACTACATCTTAAAAATAGCACGATTTTTTCTTAATGTGGTAAGGATTATTAAGATCAGTTTTAAAATATTGCAGACAACATATACGAACTGTCTTCGTGTGAAGAAATATACATTTCGAATTGCCTCGTTGAATTGGAACACTTGCGTTAAAATTGCACCAAATCGGCCTACGCTACTGCTGAAACGACAGAGAATGGCAAGTCTTTGTTTACCGCTCCCCCGCTGTAGTTGCTAAAGATGTGATCTAAATGCGTGGGAAAGCGACTGTGCATTGTTTGGAAATGGAAAAGTTTGGATTTTTCCATTGCTGTTAATGAATTATGAATACACAACGTTTTAAAGTTTGGTTCTATCTAAGTATTGGTGTTTATTTCCAGTACACTGGTCTAATATTAAAATGTCGAAAGCACGAAAATTTCCCAAAATGTGTTAAGGCCGAGATAAGTAAAAGATCTAATGGAGAAAACATCCCATCCCATAAAGCAAAATTTTAAATATCCAACCTGTACAGAAATCCTGATTTCGAAACATCTAATCTGCAATTACCTAGGTAATATACTCCAGTACCGAAATTGACCAGTTTCAAGAAAATCATTTTGATAATGCCCTAGATGTGATTTTTGGACACGTCTTCGTATTAGAGATGGGGTGTGACATATGCTTTCTCTTCTTAAGCACTGCGGAGAGATTTAGGATATAACCCAGGCATATTGATTAACAATTTAGCGATTAGAAGTTGTGCACCTCCATATATCTCCTAGTCCCGATGTAGAAATTTTATATAATGTAACCCGGATAAAATCGAGCGGTTTCATTTGTGACTTTTCGTATGACAAATTGTTTTGCTTAGAGAAGCTGTTCATATGTGTCATTGAGATTTTATTCCATGTCTTTTAATTAATTAATTAATTTATTTATTATTTTGCTAATAATTGTAACATAATAGTACATTATGCAACGAGCCTATAATGATAGTAATTAAGAAGCGAGTATGGATGTTTATGAAACTCGCTTGCGCTCGTTTCATAATTTCCATACGAGCTTCTTAATTACCATTATAGGCGAGTTTCATACGACTTTTTATGCTCGACCATATTTCTAACTTGAAATTATTCAGATGTAACTTATACATTTTATTTGTATCTGACAAGATCGGAAGTGACCTTGTTCTAGGTCGTGAATTGTAAGATGTACGCAAACGCGAAAGTATTGATTTTTTCCGAGGAACAATAATGTCATTGACCTTGCGTAATCCCGTTAAACTTGGTATAACCTTGATTATTGAATTCGACATTGAAAAACGAGATGACAAATTGAATTTATTTTAATATTATTTACAATTAACGCTAATTATTATAGTAACAGAACATAACCTTCTGCGACAGTATTGGATTTCCAGCCTCCGTGACTTTTCGCTAATTCTCTTTCGATTGCATATCCGAGAATAATCGATACTTGCGGTTTTATAACGGTACAAAGCTGACTTGTTATTGGCTGAACACCTGTAAGCTGAGTTGTCATTGGCTGAAAACACCTGTACTTTAATGAGTAGGTGTACTTTAATGACATGCATTAAAGGACTGCTACAGGTGTATAATTACTACATTTCGGCATGGTCGAGCATAAAATATAATATATACAGAAAAACTTTAGCTCGCCCCTGAAAGAGTAGAACTCGTGCTCAGGGGCGGATTCCTGATCGTTACGTATTTAACATCGCTGTATCAATTGTGCGTGGTGATGATAGAATTCTTGATGGCGTGAATTATAATGTGTAAAACCATCTTTAGACAGCTTTAGCTTCTTGAAATCCTACTATCCTGTTTTTTATTATTATTTCATTGGTCCTATGGAATTAATCTCAACACTGTCTTCAACATTTTCCTGTTCTTCAGTAATGTGGAAAGAGTCGATGAACTGACCCCATACTTATTCGCTACATCTCCCTTTTCGTACCACTGTCCATTTTATTTGACTTAGGCCTACCAGTTCTTTCTCACGCATAAGTCGATACGCGTTCATAATTGGTATACACCAACAGTGTAGTCGGCTTAGATACAAAGGCTAAGGAATAGAGCCACAAACTAGATACCAGTGCAGTAGTCTGACACACAGTAGTTTTTATACACCCACAGTATCAGACGGCTTAGGTTCAAAGGCAATTCAGTGACCTTTGATGCAGAAAGCTACACGATAGTCACAACTAAAATCGTCATGGATTGATTGGATTTCAGCATGAGAATATTCGATTTTTCCTTAGAAACAAATTGTTATAACAAATACTTTATCTGGATCAATTTTATATTTGCTAATCTAGTCAATTCTTTATACCAGCCTTCGTTATAAAGACATTCTTTTTACACTAAAAGTAGGTATAGAAAACTGGAGGGAACCAATATTTAAAAGTTCGTAAAACTGAAAAATTCGTTATTGTGTTGTTCGTTATGACGACATTTTACTGTATCAAGAAGAGAACCATGTCTTTTATTCAGGGTGATTCACTATAATTTACCGTCACTTACAGAGCTTATTTCCGAAGACATTCTGAGCAAAAATTGTCGTATAAACATTTGTCCTGATATCAGTATTTTCAAAGTTACATTAATTTGAGGTTGTTAGTAAAATACTTATTTTCTTTAGTTTTAAGGGATAAAAAATGGCAAATATAGAATAAACTGATAAAATACAATGAAATTGGAAAAATATGTATATAACTGTTGTATGAGCACTATGTCTTAGTGCTCATACAACTGTTATATACTTTTTCAATTTTATTGTATTTTATCAATTTTAATTAAGACTGTTATAAAATTGACCAAAAACGTGTATTTTATCATTAGAGAATGAACTACTCAGAAGTGTCATTTCTTTAATTGGCTAGAGTTCTGAATATATTATTTTAATTTACCGAAGTACATATGATATTTCCATGCAGATATTCTGCGTCATCATACGATGAAAGAGTAATGGAACGGAGAAAAATTCCCTCCGGCGCCGGGATTTGAACCCGGGTTTTCAGCTCTACGTGCTGATGCACGTTGGAACTTAAAGCATCAGCACGTAGAGCTGAAAACCTGGATTCAAATCCCGGCGCCGGATGGAATCTTTCTCCGTTCCATTACTCTTTCATCATAGAGTTCTGAAGCTAAAAATGTGTTGTTAATTGCTTTGTAGACTACAGATTTCATTTTTAAGTTTTGAAATAAAAATTATACCATTATTACGTACTTATCACAAAAATTGTTACAAATCATACGACTTAGAAACGTGATTCTTTACAGTTTAAGTATGTACAGTCTTGATGAATTTATAAGAGTTGCGTGATTTGTAACAATTGTTGTGATAAATGTGTAAGAATATGTAATTTTGTAGATAAAAATCGAAAAAAAAATCTGTACGAAGCAACTATGGAATTCACAACGCAATTTTAGTTTCAGAAAACTAGCTAATTAAAGAAAAGATACTCCTGAATAGTTCATTCTTTATCTGTAATATTCTCTTACCCTTAAAACTCGAGAATAATTGTAGTTTACAAACAACTTCGTATAAGTGTAATTCTGAAAATTTTGAGATTAGGACAAATATTTATATGACTTTTTTACTCAAAATGTCTTCGAAAATAAGCTCCGTGAGGAACGGTAAATCCTCGTGAATCATTCTGTATAGGCGTAAGACTTTCTTGTATGTTCACGCAAATCGGAAGCCAACTTGTAGGCCTGATACTAAAAACGGAAGCCACATAATCGATGCCGTAAATAACACCGAAGAAAAAAATGTTACGCACAAACATTGAGGCTCCTAGGATTAAAGCTAGAGCTAAGAAGGATGTTATTAGCTTACTAGACTATACGCAAAGCTCTTCCCGCACACTTCCGTGAGAGATGCAATAACTTACAGAGCGGGGCAGTGGAGCAGTGTTGGAATAAGAGTGATAGGCGAACAAATGATTTTTACTTCCTTTGCGAGAATACACAAGGTGATTTAGACACTGCGAAGTGATAACCGTGATATTCAGGAGATGAATTCCAGTTGGTCAATAATCTTCTATGAATTTATTTTTATTTTAGTAGATTATTTTACGACGCTTTATCAACATCTTAGGTTATTTAACATCTGAATGAGATGAATGTGATAATGCCGGGGTCCAGCACCGAAAGTTTTTTTTAGGTTATTTTACGACGCTTTATCAACATCTTAGGTTAGTTAGCTACTGAATGAGATGAAGGTGATAATGCCGGTGAAATGAGTCCGGGATCCAGCACCGAAAGTTACTCAGCATTTGCTCATATTGGGTTGAGGGAAACCCCCGGAAAAAACCCTTTACCAGGTAACGTGCCCTGACCGGGAATCGAACCCGGGCCACCTGGTTTCTCGGCCAGATGCGCTAACCGTTTCTCCACAGGTGTGGACTCTTCTATTAATGCGAGGGAATAAAATAGTTACTGTTACCATAGTCTAGTATATACAGTCACAAAGTTTGAATTGTGAAGGTGCTAGGAACAATAGACTATGCCGGTACTATTTCGCATTGTCTGTAATGAGGCGATATTAGCGATCCTAGTGGTTAGCAGCTATCTGTGGTTGCATATTTACTACGTACTGAGCTTCGTGACTGTATATACTAGACTGTGCTGTTACCCTGAAGGGAGAGGGAGAAACCTAGCACTAGGCTCATCTGAGAGAATTTTCTCTCCAGCCTCCAGTTAGAAACATTCCCAACCTTCACTAGCTGACTACATTAAGCGCCGATTTCACCGACATGTGACTAATCTACAGTTAACTAATTGTGACTTAGTTTAAATGCGGAAGTTAAATCTTATTTAATCCATTTGAATTTCACGAAAGTAATATGCATTTAAATTAAATTAATTGATGTAAGTCAATTCCAATAAATTCATCACTGCCTTCGGAATCATAATAAAATCGCAATTTCGAAGGCCATGTGCAGTGACCTTTATAGTGAGTTCATTTGTTATATTACATCATAAACGGTGTTAACCTCAAAACACATTAAACTCATCAAAAACAAAAAGAAGGATGACCAGACTTCAGAAGAAAAGAAGAATGGTTGAAAATAAATAAAAAGAGATTTCTATGCAAAATAAAATCTCATCCCAATGTCTTCAGCAATATTGCAGAAAAACGGGATAATAAGAAAGATGCAAGGAAATGTCATGCAACAAGCAAAATGGAAAGACTTCACACATTTACGCTATTCCGATGTCTTCAAATGTAATATTAGGCCTACATGATAAATATGTTATTCATATTATTTTAGTCGCAGTATTTTAGGCAACCGAAGATTAATTAAACGTGTATTTAATAAAGCTGATGTACCCAGGGACAGTTTTCTTAATTTCAATTTTTTATATTTTTGTATAAGCTTTCATAACTTTTTATTATTAACAACAGTACCGTTGAAGTGTAAAGTATGATAGAAAAAAAAGTTTTAATTGAATAATTTTTGTATAGATTTTTTAAATTTTTATAAAGTGCTACATACTATCCCTAGGTAGGCTACATAATGGTGATGTACCTTGGGATACAGAGTGATGTACTTTGGGACATAGAATGACATACCTTGGGACATGGTTCAACATAATATTAATGTAACTAATATTTTACAATTTACTGTTGTCTAATTATTATTATTAAAGATCAATTTTACCTTTAAATTTAATGTAATAACATTAGTGATAATGTTGTTAAGTTTTAAAATAATTCTCAATTTTCTTGACAGCAAACAATATTAGGTTTTCCAATTAAATGAATTTATTATTATCCAAGGGCTTATCCTTCAAATAACATTTTGAAAACATATTTCTTAGTGCCCCTTAGGCTTGAATCTTTTCTTTGAGAATGTGGGGAAGTTTGATCACAATATCCACTGAAGGAAGCTCAACAATGTGTGATTGCTCATCATGTAAAATAAAATAAATTGTTATATTTAGTAAACTTCTTTAGATACTGAACTTCAAATTCTGTTTTACAAATCTTCTTACAAATTTTACTCACAAAAAATGTATAATTAGTCTCCCTTTCCTGCCACACAAATGAGAACAAAATTTTCTTCTCTTATTTCTTCTAAATTCGAATGAGCAATATAATTTACAGTTGAAATGGCATCTTCATTATTATTATTATTATTATTATTATTATTATTATTATTATTATTATTATTATTAGAACTAACACATTCCTCGGCTCATCTGCAGTCTCTTCTGAATTATCTTCTGGAAACAGAACTTGTGGCTTCAACTTTTTCCGTTTCTGAACTTTATTCATCATATTTCTCTTCTCACTCAACTTTCTTTTGCTTTCTTATATTTCGGTTTTCTGTTAAAGCGCTTGTCTTTTCTCTCTCTCTCTCTCTCTTTTTTTTTTTTTTTAAGGATTATGAGTTATTCTTATCATGGGAGGAGAATAATTTAGCTTTGTCGGGGTTTGTTTCTTGATTTCTAATTTGCTACATGGCATTTCCACCAAAGCTGAAATCCCATAAAAGTCATTACTAAATACTATTTTTGATTACTCATCATAAGAGTAACTCATTTACAGAAATATTTAAAATCTAATACGGTCCACCTGAAGACAGTTGTCCCCAGGTACACCATCCCTAGGTACATCAGGAATTAGTAAAATATATCTCAGCAAGTTTTCAAGACAGAGGTACCGAAAACAAGCCAATAACCACATGGATTCGTAGCTAGAATAACAGGGTTTAAAAATATAGATTTAAGTTTTTAATAGTGTATCTAAAGAATCAATTAGAAATAATTAATTAATTAATTAATTTGAACATTACTTGTTAGCTTCAAAAACAGATATTTTTAAATAAAATTTCTCCCTAATTGCTTCAACAAAAAGTAAATCATACATAGAACAGCTGAATGATGCAATTAAAGTGGTCAACTGCGAAAAATTTGTCCCTAGGTACAACAGCTTTCCATAAATGTAGGCTATAATTTAAGCGTGTATTTCGTAATTTTTAAGTGCATATCTGCATGCATATTTTGGGTTGTTAGTGCAAATATCCTCTACAACAACAACAATAATAATAATAATAATAATAATAATAATAATAATAATAATAATAATAATAATTTACTTACAAATGGCTTTTAAGGAAACCGAAGGTTCATTGCCGCCCTCACATAAGCCCGCCATCGGTCCCTATCCTGTGCAAGACCAATCCAGTCTCCATCATCATATCCCATCTCCCTCAAATCCATTTTAATATTATCCTCTCATCTACGTCTCGGCCTCCCCAAAGGTCTTTTTCCCTCCGGCCTCCCAACTAACACTCTATATGCATTTCTGGATTCGCCCATACGTGCTACATGCCCTGCCTATCTCAAAGGTCTGGATTTAATGTCCTAATTATGTCAGGTGATGAATACAATGCGTGCAGTTCTGTGGTGTGTAACTTTCCCTAAGAACCATATTCTCAAATACCCTTAATCTCTGTTCCTCTCTCAAAGTAAGAGTCCAAGTTCACAACCATAAAGAACAACCGGTAATATAACTGTTTTATAAATTCTAACTTTCAGATTTTTTGACAGCAGACTAGATGACAAAAGCTTCCAAACCGACAAGAACACGCATTTCCCATATTTATTCTGCGTTTAATTTACTCCCGAGTGTCATTTATATTTGTTACTGTTGCTCCAAGGTAATTGAATTTTTCCACCTCTCCGAAGGATAAATCTCCAATTTTTATATTTCCATTTCGTAGAATATTCTGGTCACGAGACATAATCATATACTTTGTCTTTTCGGGATTTACTTCCAAACCTATCACTTTACTTGCTTCAAGTAAAATTTCCATGTTTTCCCTAATTGTGGATTTTCTCCTAACATATTCACGTCATCCGCATATACAGGAAGCTGATATAAGCCGTTCAATACCAAACCCTAATAAAAATAATAGTAATAGTAATAATAATAATAATAATAATAATAATTTAATAGTGCATCGGTGGTGTTCTATTGCGTTTGTATGATTTCTTTATACTATTAGCACTTGTTTGTTGCTTCTTACTTACAATTCACCATTAAGCGTAATACTGGAGATGACTCCGCTGGCGCTGTGTTATTTCTCGACAACGGTACTTCTCACGATGTTGCTAATACAATAATTCTTGTCTTTACTGCCTTTTTTCGCGTTTCTAAGCTGCAATAATAATTGACCCCCCTGTATTCGCGGCTAGAAGTGCTGAATAGAAGCAATTGAGAATTCTCTTGTTTGCTGAGTGGTCTTGTTTCCCTGGTAACTGTCAATAATGGAGCGTTTGTGGCCACGTAACAACTATTTGCAGCTCACAGCGATGAGATCGTTTTATTTAAAGTGTTCCTGGAATATGCAACTATTCCAGCTCTAGTTTCTAGGAACCGTGCCCATTATGACACTGTATTAGGGTTCAGAATGCTTTTATGCATTATTTTTTCCCCCTCCCCATATATTGCGATTATACCAGTCTATAAGCAGACACATCATTAGCAATGCTGTTTTGTTCGCTGCAGAATTGACTGTCATATAAACAGACAATATACAGCCTGAGTTATGTTAAACAGAATGGAAGTTCTTGCTTACATTTTGAAGTTATGTCGAAGAATATTTTTCTCCATTCAATTTTCATCGTGACGAATCGGTTCTCTAATGAAGCTGGCATGGTGTTGTGATTCGCCTACACGTGTCATCTGTCTGGGGTAGCCGCATAGATCTCAAAGATATTACTTCATCAGAAAAACAAACTTGCTTAAGATAGTCATTGTGTTGTTCAATTCCTTCCAGAATGTCCGCAGCAAATCATCACTTCGGACAGATCATCCGGCACCAAAGCTTGCATGATTTGCACTTTGTATGCGTCGGACTGCAGACATCTGTGCAAAACTTGTCATACCACCGGAAAAGTATCATCATCATCATCATCATCATCATCATCATCATCATCATCCTTGCATTTTTTGGGCCTAGGGGTCCGTTACAGTCTCTATCCAACGTTTGAAAGGTCGACCTAAGGATCTCATACCCGCAAGTTGGTACTTTAGAATCTGACGAGGTATTCTGGTACGGTTTATTCTTCTTAAATAATATTTCCAATTTCTTCCATAGTTTTATATACAGTAGCGTGCAAATTAATCCGAACAACGTAATTACTTATGCAAAATCACTCAAACGGGATAAAAAAAAAGGATCTAAGATATACCTCTGTAATCTATGTGGCCTCCCTTGTTCCTAATAACAGCTCTGAGACGATTTGGCATGGATTCCACTAATTTCCCACAAATATTCTTCATTTCTTCATCGCAAAACCATATACCAATGAGGGCAGAAATCATCTTCTCCTTTGTAGAACAATCAATTTTTTGCATTCTTCTTTTCCAAATTGACCACAAGTTCTCAGTGGGGTTGATGTCGGGTGAGTTGCCTGGCCAGGGGAGTACCTGAATATTCTTCTTGTTGAAGAATTCTGTAGTTTTTCGAGACGTATTGCATGGTGCCAGGTCTTGTTGGAACACACCTCTGCCATCCGGAAATGATTTTTGCAGCTGGGGTACGATTCTGGTTTCCAATAAGTGAATATATTTGTCAGAATTCATCATTCCCTTGATAGGTATTAATGCTCCAGGCACTTCATGTGTAAAACAACCCCAAAACATTACTTTAGGGGGGTATTTGGGTGCTTGTTGGAGATGAGCTGCTGTTACTTTTTTGGATCCTTTCCGTACATAAGAAACACGGTGGCCGTGGACCTCGAAATGAGACTCATCGGAAAAAAGTACATTCTTCCAGTCATTCACTGTCTAGTGTTGATGTAATTTTGCCCACATTAAGCGTTTTTTGCACATAACAGGAGTTAACAGTTGCTTCTTAATAGGCTTACGAGCCCTTCGTCCAGCTTCCAAAAGCCTACGCCGCACTGTTGTAACGTGAATATTCGCCCCAGTGGTAGCCATTAATTCGCGGGTTAAGTCGACAGCAGTTAGTCTAGGATTTAATTTACTTTTCCTGACAATTAAACGATCATCTGCAGGTGAAGTCTTCCTTTTCCGGCCACAGTTTCCTTTTTTCTGGGGTGTGATGGATCCAGTCTCCTGTATCGTTTTATGATCGAATTAACAGTAGCCAAGCCGATGTGACATTCTGCAGCAATTTGCCACTGTGTCATAGGAGAATGCTCTGCTAATGTTATAATTTTAGACCGGTTTCGTGGAGTTGTATCCATTTGTGAAGACGACAGAATGTACACAGGATTGCAGTATTAAGTCTTCAACATAATTGAAATGCTTATAAGTACAAAACGACAGGCAAAATGTCACATATTATAAAAAAAATAATGACGACAGACCTTCAACAATGGAATTACACGTACTACAGATGTCAATTAAAGCGGTATGAGCAGCTGTGAGGCCAACAATGACAGAAACTGTAAAAATATGTCGTGTTCGGATTAATTTGCAAGCTACTGTATAATCTATGATTACTTCATTCTAGTTCTTTCATGATGTCAGAGTTTCTCTTACGAGTATGATCTGTTCTGGAGTAGCCTGATGTACAGGCCGATTATTTAGTCCTCACAGCTGAGCGAAGCGAAAGAGGGGAAGTAATAGGAGTAGTCGGGAGAGTTCCGGAGTAGAGATAAGGGCGAGCAGTCAGTAAAGGAATGAAGTACAGCTTAAGTTAGCTGTACGGGAAACACAACGCTATACCGCATGCGTGACATCCGATCGCTCTGATTGCAAGTAACAGACTAACTTGAACATCCCTTGGCGTAACTTAATGGACTCGCCTGACCCAGGCGCAGATTGCCGGCGACTGTCAGGTCTAAATAATCGTACTGTAGGTCTCAAATATTTCATTTCTGTCGCGGTCAATCTTTGTATATCACACTGTGGACTGTCCAGACCCCACTGACATAGCATAGTATAGGGCTGGCTGAAGGTTTGTAGATTTTAGTGCGTGTGTGTTTCTGTACTGGTTGGTTTAAAAATGTTATTAGTTCCCATTGCTCTGTTGAATTTAATTATTTTTCGATTGAGGCCTATTTCTTCTTCATGTGCTATTTAATATCCGAGGTAATTAAGTTGTTAAATTTGTTCTATATTTTATTATTATTAACAATTTCTTTACGAACTGGATCTTTTGCTGAAAAGGTCAGAACTTTATATTTTAATGTTGAAATTTCCATATTGTAATTATCTTCAGTTCGGTGGAAAGAGTGGACCGAACGTTAAATATCATCTTCTGAGGTCGTTACAAACACAACGTCATCTGCAAATAATGAGATGTCTAGATGGTATAATCGATTGAGTGGTATACTGCCATATAGTTTCTTTTATAATAGACTCCAGAAAAATCAACAGATACAACGTTCGGTTATTGGGGGTCGGAAAATTGAGATGTTTGCGAAAACGGGTATGAAATCGAGTTTTGATCTGACGTTCTCCGGCCAACAAATGGAGCACATATTGAGATGTATGCATGAAGATCTTTTAAGTTGAGGTATCATTTGCTGACATCTGGGTCCCTTTATCTAGAGTAGTTTTTCAGTAATGAATGTTTATAATCAGGGAAAGACTTTATGTTCACCCTGTAATATGCAAAGGGGAAAAGGAACACCTGTGTATGGAATGGGAGAAAAGGTAGAAGCGAGAAAATTTATGGATGTAGAATGTATAGACTTGAGATCTTTGACGATAGACCGATGAATTATAAAGTCCCATGAAGAAATTCTGACAAATAAAATGAAATTTGCCTGCAGCTATTTATTTCAACCAAAAGTGAGAATAAATATGTTAAATATTCCTTGTTTTACGGATAATATCTCTTCATATGAATGAATGTAAAACACCCCTACATTCATAGACAGTCCGAAAACATAACCTTACATCTAGCTGAATGTAACTACACAGATTTCAGTGCTTCCATTTTTTTTCTTTAAATTGCATTCATCTCCGTTCCATGCAGTTATGCCGTTTTATGTTTTAATTCTGTTAAAAGCCATCGTGAATCATTGGAACGAATACAGCGGAACAAAATAACACAGCGAAATCCTATAAACCCAATTCAAAACAATATTGTAATGAGGAAAATGGGAAGTAATAAATGTTGTTTTTTCGTTTTTGTCTGTACAGTCTGTTTGTTTTCGCAGTTCTGATAGAGATGGCGGCGCTAGTGTTTTGTTTTCTTTGGTATACGGGTTGTGAAAAATGGAAACCAGAGGCAAGGGAGGAAAACAACGGCATATCATCTACCATCCCAGCTGAGTTAGTTTCGATTCCAGCCTTCGGCATTCTCACAATAAAACAGTTGCACATGAGTGTTTAGTTTCTTGTTTCATTTTCTGATCTCTTTATTTTGGCTCTCTGGCAACATTTTTGTTTTATTTTCACGCTATACTTTCTGTTGATGTATTATACACTATCGTGATAGATCGTAAGAAGTAAAGAGAGAAATATTGTGTTTCAATTTAATTTACTTACAGAATCTACATAGTATAGGTTTGCAGTATCGATTGCACTAAGAAAAAATTATTTTAACGTGAAACATTTGTGCTCGAAGATCAATTAAATTGGCTGAATCGTCACGAAAATTTCAACACCTCACGTCTTTGCTTAGCAACAGCAATGGATTAGTACGTCACACTATCTGACGTCACTTTCTTGACAACGGATCAAACTCTTGTACTGATATGGTATTTGCTAGAGCGATAGACTTGCTTTCTTATTTTTCTTATATGATTATGTAGGCTATATTTATTGTCATCGAAATTATGTACAATTTGTATATCATTCGTTAATGGTGATCCTGATACATTTCTGTTTTCCAGAAAACCATCTTAACTACATTTTACTATTAATAACTATTACTATATATTCCATACTACGTACAATCATTCGAGTTATTTCATAACAAAGCTCTTTCCCTTTAATTACTATTTTTCATTTATACGCACCCGTTTATATCTTACTTTCCCCTTCCCATTTGTTCTTTATTATATTATAGAACATTTTTCAGAGTTCCCTTCATTTTCTTCCGTTTACTATTCTATAATTATAATTTCCTATAGTCTACGCTATTTCTACATTTAGTTTTAGTAATGGCTCCTCAATAAACATTGTTTTTGTTCTTTCATTTTCTGGACAAGATAGTAGAATGTGTAACTAGTTTTCTTTTTGATGACATAAAAGACATATACTGTGTATCTTTTCCTATGTCTCTTCTTCTATTTTTAAACTCTATTTCTCTTATCATACAGGGTGTTTAAAAATACGGGGCATAATTTCACGTATGTATTTCCCACATGTAGACAATCAGATTACAACATGTGTCCGGAAATGCTTTATTTCCGAGATATGGCCTTCAAAACATTGAAATTCACCGGAACGTTTTTCTTTCCGCAGGTCGTTGCCGTCAAAGGAGACATTAAGAGGGCACTCTGACAGTTCATTCCGAGGCGAAGGTTACATTCAGTGTTGTGTAGGTACTTGGATCGAAGGTTTCCTGATCGATGGATAGGTAGAGGTGGGGCCATTTAAAATCATTGGTTTATTCGTCTCCGGTGCCTGATTTGGAATCCCTTCGGAATCGAATTGTGGCATGTTCTGAGGACATACGCAATACTCCTGGAGTTTGGGATCGTGTTCGCAGGTCAATGAGACATCGATATGAGGTCTGTATTCAAGCAGGAGGTGGACATTTTGAACATCTTCTGTAATGACAACGACCTGCGGAAAGAAAAACGTTCCGGTGAATTTCAATGTTGTGAAGGCCATAACTCGGAAATGAAGCATTTCCGGACACATGTTGTAATGAACTATTTTGATTATCTACATGTGGTAAATACATACCTGAAATTATGCCCCGTATTTTTGAAACACTCTGTATATTACCCATACTAACGGCTTTCAACAAACCAATTCAGATAAAACACAGTTATTAAATTTGAAATAAACATTTTCTTTTAAGTGCGCTCTCTTAGAGGAACCTACCCTGACTCATGCAAAACACCAAAGCAGTGTAAGAGTTTTGTCCATTTCTAAGCAAGTGAGACCGTAATAGTGTGACATATTATTGCCGTTGCTAAGCAAATGACGTCACATATTGAAATTTTCGTTACGTTTTATTCAGTTGACTCGACCATGAAGCTTGTGTCTCAGAGTTTGGGCTTTGTCTGGAAGCATGACACTCTATATTGTAACTGTGATTTGTGTCACTGACTTTCGGATTTGATTAGGCAGAAAAGCTACTTTCTTCGATTTGTAAGAAGAGAGGGATATCTAAGAATATGGTCATTAATAATTTGACAGCCTTTGTTTTGGAATATTTATTGATTGAATTCCTGCCGAAATACAAAATGTATCACTTAACGAAGCCTACTTGTATTTTCAAGAGTTAGACATTTTTTCTCGATGATCATTTTAATGTGTTTTATTGTAGCCTACATCATTCGATAAGATAATTTATGTGATACTTGAAGAGTTGATTAAAAGTTTTGTGTTTTATTGTGCTGTGTGGATACAACGCAGCATCTGTCAGTACTTGGCCTAATATTTTAACTTGGGTTGGATATGAAATGTAAATTACTCTGTTATATGAATCATATAGCTTCTAGGATTAAAAAATCTAGTTCATTGTTCATTAAAGGTCGTGTGAAATTATTGTACAGGTAGCAAAATGTGTTAAACTTGTTACAACTACAACATAATATTAAATGACGTTCAGAGAAATCTCTATCAGGAAAATACATTTTCCGAAACAAACTAAAAGGGCGTTTCATGTCCTGTGATTCAGTACAACTTTTCGACACAATGTTACGTTAGTGGGGTCATGGCTATCCACTAATCATACCTATGGATTGATTTATTTACATTAACTTGTTTGCATTTTATTTGCTAATAAATTTCTCACACCATAAATTTTAATTACGATTCTCTCCACTACGAGCGCTAACCACGCTATTTGCTCTGTCGGAGCGGATGCGTTAACTTTCATGGAAGAGGTCAGAGGTCACGAGTGGGGTTTGGGAGTGTCAAGTGGTACCCGCTAATTGGGGGGACAGCCCAATTACTGGGTTTGATTGGTTTTGGGTAATGACAGGTGATCTGACGTGTTGCATTGCTGAAATTTGTTTTTGCATGGTAATCGAACCCGCGCGCTAAATGTTTTAGAGAGCGCTTGTCCCTATTAACTCTTGGTTTGTATCCCTCTCTTCTGTTTACGGCGGACGTGTGATCGATTCCCTCGTGGGGTCTCTTAGTGGTTTTAATTAGGCAGAGTCATTACTCTGGAACGTTTACCACTAAACCTCTAAGGGATACGCAGGGAATGACAAACAACAGAAGGGAACTGCAAGTATTCACTGAAAATGTAGCCCTCGTGCCACCATGTACGTCAGGAATAAAGGAACGGTTCTGAGGCTGCATGGTTGAATGGTTCGAAGCCCGGTCAGTTGTTGTATACTTGTGCACTGTTAGTAAGCTCTTGTCTCATTTCGAAAACTCGGCCGCTGTTCAGCTATAGGGGAACAACTTACAAAACTCCGTTGCTCTGTGCATGCATCAATGTTAAAAAGTAACACAATATACTATTCAACTCCTCCTTCCTAATTGTCACTCAATAGTAACAGGACTGGCAAATCTATATTAAACTTTATTTAAAGATAGAGTGTTTGTATGTGTGTATGAGGTAATCTCAGAAAGTACTTAACCGATTTGGATAATTTTTTCATAATTTCTCCATTGGAAACTGTAGATCCTCTAGGTGGACATAGGCTATGTCAGTACTGTAACTCCAGAGTGAATCGAAGGCTGAACACAAATGCGCCATAACGTAGAGTTAAAACAGATTCTTACGCATAGAAAATTTGATTTACTGTCGAAAGATTTTAACGGTTTTTTTTTTTATTTTGGTTCTGGTTTTAAGTATTATTTTCTGAGAGATTGTGTCTGAAAAGTGTGTGTGTGCGTGCGTGTGCGTGTGTGAGTGTGAGACTAATGCCTACCCACTTCACTTACGTGATTCGGTTTCCGCATACTGCGAATACCAGATGGCCCGGGTTCGAATCCCGGTCGGGGCAAGTTACCTGGTTGAGGTTTTTCCGGGGTTTTCCCTCAACCCAATACGAGCAAATGCTGGGTAACTATCGGTGCTGGACCCCGGACTCATTTCACCGGCATTATCACCTTCATTTCATTCAGACGCTAAATAACCTAGATGTTAATACAGCGTCGTAAAATAACCCAATAAAATAAAAAAATAAATACTGCGAATAGAAGGCAGGACTGTGACCCATTTTCAAATTGCACACCACTTCGGCGGAAAGTGTAGAAATGTTCATTATTCCTCACAAACTTTAGTTTTATGATCGAGACATTGATCTTTCATAAATGTTTATAGGCGACCAATTTTTAATTTTATTTCTTATTTGTTCTGTTTTTATTATTTTACAGCTAGATCTAGTGCCGAGTGTATTAGAACAAAGTATACCGTCGTTGTTCCTGCAATAACTTGTATATGCAAAATATAAAATCTTACAGGAAGAAGGAAAAACATATTTATTCATCCTATGGCAGCCGTACATAGGAGACTGTGAATTCTTACATTTTCGAAACAAAGATATATAATTACATGCAGGAGATTTTATTATTTGCTGTATCACTATTTAAGTTATTTAATAGAGCAAAAATCTGAAAATCGATAAATATGTCACATAGGGGTTACTGCAGGAACAACGACGATACGCTTGTTCATTAACATAAACTATCCAGATTATATATTTATTTATATTTCAGAGATGACACCTAGAGGATGTAAGCATCCGGCAGATGCATTTTGCTATGTTTGTGGCCAGTTCACTGTGGGGGTGAATAATGTCAAGTGAAAATCATTGGTGGAATCCAAGAAGATGCTACTGCCACCGGTACATATCAATTTGGGACTTACAAAACAGTTCGTTAAAGCTCTTGAAAAGGAATCGGGAGCTTTCAAGTACCTTACCAGTTTGTTCCCTTAGCTGTCTGAGGCAAAGATCAGAGCCGACCACAGATTAAGAAGATTATGGAATTCCCAAACATGCTCTCTAGGAAAGAGAAAGCAGCTTGGAATAGTTTTGTTGCAGTGGTTCGGAGTTTCCTGGGCAATCATAAGGACGAAAACTATGTGCAGTTGCTTGAAACTCTGGTAAAGAAGTGCTGCATAATGAGTAGTAGGATGCCCTCAAAGTCCATATTCGGATGTTCGCCTTAGTCAATTCAAGGAGAATACGGGAGCATATTTTGAGCAGCAAGGTGAGCGATTTCACCAGATATGACAGGCTTTGAACGCCGTTACCAAGGACAGTACAATGAGAACATGATAGGAGACTAAATTTGGGGGCTAATTCGTGAAAGTAATGTTGTGTATAAACGCAAGTTTCGAGAAACCACTCATTTCTAATCTAGTGATAAAATTTCAATTGACTGCCATGAAGTTGTGGTCTCTGACTTTTAAGTTTTTGAAATACCTAACAGACGCCAGGAGATGTCTTCTTTTCAATTCTATTGACTACCCGCCTTTTGAATAGAAGTAGTCGACTGCAGAAGCTTTTGTTCAGTGAAAGGTGGTTGACCAGTAAGTTTTTCTTTCTCTTGTGACCGCTCCTGAAAAAACATTTTATATTTGAGATAAGAATTAATATAGCATTATAAAAATGAAATATCACTGTAGATTATAGTCAGCTGAATCAATGTGTATGATTATTTAAACATTATGAGGCAATAACAATGCTACAGGAGCTTTCCCATTTTCGGATTTACTTTCATATTTCTCCTTCCTGGCTCACTCGACCAGTGATGCCAACGCTAAATTGTGAAAATTAATGTCTATGAAAGAAATTAATTCTTGAAAAAATAATAACATAAATGCTATAAAGACATCAATTATAATTATAATAAAATAATATGACATGTATTTAACTTAATTACTGCTGTTGTTAGAAATATAAATAATGAGAAATAATTGTGTTATAATTCAATTTATTCAAAATTAATTTCGTATTGAATTTAACTTTCAGTTTATTTTGTTTATAATATATTAATATGTAATATGTATTCCTATAGTTACACAAGTATTTTCTATGAAATTTGTCACTTGGGCCCTTTTGCTATGTTGTAATTCCTTGCTTAATCCTTTATTAAAACAATATACCATGACTTTAAAGTGTTTTTTCCAAATACACGTTTGTTTTCTGAGCAGTTAATTAGGATTATTTTAGTATCACGGAATTAGGAAACCACTATAACGGAATTTGGATCCCTGTCACGGATTTAGGAGCCACTGTGTAGCAATGAAGAATCGAATATTCTATATCAAACTTATGAAACTGTTGACACTGAATGTTGTAAAAACTGTAGTTAAAGGTCCAAATAACGTCATTTAGATGTTATTTGAAAATGTTTAGTATAGTTTTGGCATACATATAGTCTTTATTACATATGTCACGGAATTGGGCAACCTTACCCTATAAGCTGAATGCAAATACGTTCTAATATTGATTCAATAAACAATTAGAAATCGTCACTCATTACCCAGAAACAAAAATCATGATATACGTGTGAATACGTTATAATAATTATTATTAGGATTTTGCCTGAAATTGTGACGTCTAGTTTATATTATTATTATTATTATTATTATTATTATTATTATTATTATTATTATTATTATTACTGTTACTTAAACTACTACTACTAGCACTGCTACCGCACTATTACACTACTATAACATTATTGTAATTGAAAGACATAGCAACGTTTTTTATCACGGAGACTTGTTGTCATGGGAATAATTGCAATCTGTTGTAATTTTTTTTTTCACCCGCTTGTGCAATCACCAGCAGGGCAGTAATTCGATTGTCGATTGTTTCACGCCCCAACAGAGCACGTTATCGCGATGAGCACGGATTCAAATATTTGCCAGCCACATCACGTGGTCGTGCCCGCCGGGATTCGACTCTGCATTTCCAGACTGATGAATTTCATCTTTCACGTGAGGTACTTGGTACAAAATGTGTACAAACCTGGAATCAACAACCCTGATAGCTTACTTTCTTTTCTGCTTGGTAGATAAATGCACACTGGCACATCAGTGCAGATAGACAGGAAATCTTAATCCAAGTAAACGTGACCTGAGTATATTTAACTTTATTTTAGTTATCAAAATCATATGGAAAATTCACTCTCTCGTCTTTAATGTTTTTTCTTTCTTTATATCTTTGTATTTTCCTTTTTTCTAGTGTTCTTCCTCTCCACCTTTCTTCCAATCTATGTTCCTTCCTTTTTTGAAAACCCTCTATTTTAAACTTCTTTCATTCTGCCCTACTCGTGGTCTAGCGTTTACTATCCCCGCTCTTGGCTTCGAGGTTCGCCAATTCGAACCCATCGTTGAACAATTGATTTTGAAGGACCATACAATTCTTACCATGGTCTCCTCTGGTAGGAAAATGGATGGACTCCTGGCATACATCCGTAGTAGAACATTCAGTGCGTAGAGCTGAAGATCCTGGGTTCCATTCCCAGTGTCGGAGCGAATTTTTCTCATTAAAAGTATATAATAAACATAATATAGTATTCTGTTGACATGAATAATTAATTTCATACAGATCCAATTGTCTAACAGTACATAACTGTTGGCTCCCAGCCGCCCAAGGCACTTATTTATATTGTGCCTATACTTTTCCGGCACCCTGTCCTTTCCTTCGTTTTCATTTTATTGATTTTCTTTATTGATCCTTTGTTACCGGTTTTGTTGATTTCTTTCCTACTCCTATAGATGTCTCTCTTTCAGTTTCCTGTTTGTAGTAGAAATGTGCATTAAGCAGTGGATACAGTGTGATTGTGGAAAACGTTTCTTCGCCGTCATGCTACAATCAGATAAGTTTGGATCTGAATTAATGTATTTGCTGTAGAAATCATTAGAGTCACTTGGGCAGTTAAACTGTTATGCTATATTGGTACATTAAATATTTTTCTCCGCGTAAGCATCACTTTTTCGGATATTACCAGTTTCCTATGTTCCGTGTCGGGATTTTTAATGGTTATTATTGGTCACATGTATAGGCAACCAAATATTAGTGTGTTAGGTTATATTTAGATATTTATTTTCTTTATTGTTATTACCTTATTTTGATATTAATAAATTGTTTGTTAAGGTGAAAGTTTTAGTTTTATTGTTCAACCCAGTTTCCAGCAAGGTTTTCATCTTCTCCTAAACTTTCTGGGTTTACCATAGGTAGACGTAACCCACCACGGTTCAACATGAGTGCGCTCCTATCTATGTCGTAATGCCAAAACATGAAGTATGACAGAGGAAACCAAGCACAGGAGTTCGTTCCGGTGCTATGGAAGGAGTCCCGGCGTAGCTCACTGGGAAAGCATTCAGTAAGTAGAGCTGAAGGTCCTGTGTTCGATCTCCATTGCTGAAGCGAATTTTTCTCTGTTAATAGTAAATAATAAACATAACAGAGAATTCTGCTGACTTAAAAATTAATGTCATGTAGAGGAAAACATATCTCAAAGGCCCGTGTTCCTAAGGGAGGGCTTCATGCTGAATTTTCCATCATAGATCCATTCTTCCTTCTTTTTCTGTTGTAAATTTTTTCTGTACTTTCTTCTCATTGTTTCAGTTTTCATTCTTCATCTTTTCACCTTCATTCATTATTTTATTTCTTCATCTCTTGCTCTATTTATTTTTCTATGTTTCATTGCACATACAGGAGGAGTTACCGGCACTTACGGAGCATATTCCCGAAGCCATTTTGAACAAAACAAAATGTAATATAAACATAGGTCTTAATCTAAATATTTTCATGGTTACATTAATTTGAAGTCTTTAAAAATATCTTTTTTTTAGTTTTAAGAATAAAAGAATATTAAAAAAGAGAATGGACTATTCTGAAAGTATAATTTCCTTAATTAGCTAGAATTCTGAAGAAGGATGAACCCGGGTTTTCAGCTCTACGTACTGACGCTCTATCCAATATAAAATAATATAGAGTTTGAAGCTAAAAATGTATTCTTAATTTCATAGTTGCTTCGTACAGAAACTTTTTTTCAATTTTTAACTACAAAATTATATTTTCTTAAGCACTTATCTCAACAATATACATCAACTACTTCCCTGTGGGTTCGCCGTAACTGTCTGAATGCTGCAGAATTCACAGAGAGTTGAAATGTAAACATTCACACCATTTGCGTCTATTCAATAATGCCACTATGTCAAACGAAAGAACGGGAATGGAGTCTGTTTTTATTTTTTTATGTTGTAATTTATTTTTTTCCATCAAAAATTACAGTTACACATCCCTTGAAATTCTTTGAGCTGTTCTTTCTAATGGCACCGGTATGAATTTCGTAATAAGCATAATTACAAAATTATAGCAGTTCATAATCACGGAATGATTAAGTGTGCATAGTATACAGCAAGTAATTTTTGTTGCATTACTAACATACTTTCATTGCTTCGATAATGTATTTAAATTAACTTTCTTTACTGTCTGGACTTATACAGGATGATTCACGAGGATTTACCACCACTTCCGAAGCTTATTGTTATTGTTGTAGGTTATTTTACGACGCTTTATCAACATCTTAGGTTATTTAGAATCTGAATGAGATGAGGGTGATAATGCCGGTGAAATGAGTCCGATGTCCAGCACCGAAAGTTACCCAGCACATGCTGATATTGGGTTGAGTGAAAACCCCGGAGAAAACCTCAACCAGGTAACTTGCACCCACCGGGAATCGTATCCGGTCCATCTGGGTTCGCGGCTAGACGCGCTAACTGTTACTGTACAAATGTGGACCGGAGCTTTTTTGCGAAGACATTCAGAACAAAGAATGTCATATAAATAAGTATCCTAATCTCAATATTTTCAGAGTTACACTAATTTGAAGTTGTTATATGGCTCATTCTAAGAAAAAATGGAACAATAGTGTCCATCGTCTTGGGTATAAATTTGAGATCTTGTGTTTAATTAAAAATTATTCAGGAGTGATAGAATTTTCTTCAAGAATAGTATGCATGCAAATTTAAATTAAAAAACTAACAATTTATAGAAGTACAAAAGTGAGATATAAGCAAACAAAAAGAAATTTCTCATATCCCAGATTACATTTTCAGGTAGGCTATGTATATCGTCATAACAGATCTATTATTCTGATTTTTTTGTTATATATACCAATTTATGAACAAAAGAGTGCTCTGCAAATCTAATATATACTGTTACTATGAAAACATTACATTTAATATTGTAAAAAATTAAATGAAAGTGTACATAGCTTAGTAAGTTATTTTACGACGCTTTATGAACATCTCAGGTTATTTAGCGTCTGAATGAGATGAAGGTGATAATGCCGGTGAAATGAATCCGGGGTCCAGCACCGAAAGTTACCCAACATTTGCTCATTATGGATTGAGGGGAAAACCCCGGAAAAAACCTCAACCAGGTAACTTGCCCCGACCGGGAATCGAACCCGAGCCACCTGGTTTCACGAACAGACGCGCTAACCGTTACTCCACAGGTGTGGACCCCACACATATATGTGTCATTGGTACAACAGAATGTTTATAGCATTTATAAGTCCCACACTTGCTATGTAGTACCCATAGTCACCACCAGTTTCGTCAAGATGTAAACAGCTTCCAAAATGGCTGAAGAGCTGATCTAATGTGTCTGTATGTAAAGCGAAAATGATGTTTATTCTGTCTGATAGATGGTGAGTAGTAAAATTCTTGTCATTGGTGCAACAGGCATATTTGTTTTGTAATTGAAAAATAACTACGATTTTTTAAAATCTGCTTGACCATTATTCTTCCTGTCATTTATATGTATGTAACTTTAATTTAGAATATTAAAATTGCATTTTCCAAACATTCCATACTTTTTTTATTTCTGTTACCATATTCCCACATTTTTTATAATGAGCCATATTATGAAACACCATATTTTTTAGTTTTAACGCTCAAAGAATATTACAGATAAAGATTGAACTATTCAGGAGTGTCATTTCTTTAATTAGCTAGTATTCAGATGATAAAAATATGTTGTGAATTCCATAGTTACTTCGTATAGTTTATTTTTTTCGTTTTTTAACTACAAAATTATATTATCACAATTTAATACGAGAAAAATTCGTTCCGGCACCGGGAATCGAACCCGGGACCTCTCAGCTCTACGCGCTGAGTGCTCTTTCCAACTGAGCTATGCCGGGACACGATCCACGGTGCCGGCCGAATTCCTCTCGTAGGAATTGGAAAGAGCACTCAGCGCGTAGAGCTGAGAGGTCCCGGGTTCGATTTCCGGTGCCGGAACGAATTTTTCTGGTATTAAATGATGATAATAATTACACATTGGCTACTTCATAGTAGTCATGTAATATTCAATGATGAGGTAGGCGAGACCTCATATATAATGAATATGTGATGTACAAAATTATATTTTTCTTACCCATTTATCACAACAATTATTGTAACAAATCTTGTAAATTCTTTAAGACTGTGCATTAGGATGCATAATTAAACTGTAAAGAATCAAGTTCCTAAAATCGTATCATTTGTAACAGTTTTTATAAGTGCGTAAGAATGATATAATTTTTAGTTAAAAATTGAAAAACAAAATCTGTACAAAACGATAATTAACAACACATTATTAGCTTCAGAACACTAGCCAATTAAATAAATGATTCTTCTGAATAATTCAATCTCTATATCCTATTCTTTTACCTTTAAAACTAGAGAAAAGAGACATAGCTATTATTAACAACTTGAAATCAGTATATCTCTAAAAATATCGAGATTAGGACACATGTATATATGACATCTTTTACTCATAATGTCTTCGGAAATAAGCTCCTAAGTGGTGATATATCATCACCCTGTACATTCGTCTCTATAAAAATTAAACAGTCTGATTAATATAATGCGCCCTAATATCTGCTTTGGCACTTAATACGAACTTCATATTTGAGCTGAACGCAGAGAAGTTCTTAACTTAATTATCCCACTCCACCGTAGCTTGTAAACGAGTTTTTTAATACGTATTTTATTTGTTATGTAAAAACGTTGCTCTAATATTCCGGAGATGAATTCCCGATCCCTTTGATGATAATCCGTCAAGTAACTGAACTGCGTCCGGACAGGTATTCTATGTAAACAAGGCTGTTGTTATAGAAGAGAATATTCTGTCTTCCTGTTTACTGAAGCTCTCCGATGTATAAAATCTTGGAAGGATTAAAATGCCTTTGCACATTAATCAACATGAAATTTATTAAGGCGAAAATTCTTCTTTAATTTATACTGACGAAAGATTTAAGGCACGTTTTAACGGGGTTTCTTTGTCTCCTTTTCATTGGGGGTGACATTTTAATATGTTTGATTTATCATGCGATATCTCTGCTGGATCTGCGGACTCTGCTAACGTTGAGTCCCTCCAACTCCCTCAGCCCCTTATCTTATTTATTACTTCAGGTCTACATCGTTTTAAGGAAGACCACACAGTATTCTTGGCATCACTGGGAAAACTTGAGTGTATTTAATTATATTATCTATATGAGGTGTTATTTGCAAAGAGAAAGGGAAATATGAGAGATGGCTTTCATCTGCAGTAGCTTACAGGAACGTCAGAGACGAAGAGAAATATTAAGAATAGAAAGGATAAGGAAGAAAAACAATGAAAAGAAGAAATAATATGAGAATGTTAAAAGAATTAGAAGTTTAAGAATAAAGAAGAAGAACATTGAAGAGAACAGGAGGAAAAGCGCGAATATGAAGAGGAACAAAAGCAAGAAGGAGACAAAGCAATGGTAATAGGGATAGGCCTATCTTATGCCAAATTTTACCGTTAGATGACAGGAGTGCTCCATGCGGCACAGGGTTATATTATGTCATATGTTACAGATCATTACGTTGTCCCGCTTGTTGGTTTTCTGTTCGTGTCAAAATTATATTTATTATTATTTAGTATAATCTAGTATAATTGAATATAATTCACTATTTCTTACCTCATAATCTAATTTAATTTAAAATAAATAATAGCTTAAAGTTGTATTATACTGACTTATTCTCCTTAAGAGATGAATGCGGAAATCTACAGTATGCAGAATATCGATGTTCATATTATTGAAATTTTTTTCTTTGCCCTCTTCCAAAACTAAACTGTAGCCAGAAATTTCTTATTTGAAGTAGTTCTTTTTGTTTAATAGGCGCAATTTAATTAGTTATATTTTTTTAACGTTGAAAGCATATATTTAGAATCTTTCGGGACTTGATTGAAGGCAAAAAAGCTTTTCCTGGATTTTACACATAGGAATACAAAAAAAAAATTGGCATTTTGAGTTGTTTTTAATAGTATACAATATACTAATACACTACGTAAATCCTCAATGTTTATATATTGGAAAACACATGCACACGCAAAGCACATCCCTCAAAGTACACGCCCGCTATCTGTTGGTGCTAGTTCAGGATATTCCTATAGTGGAGACATTGGTGGTGGTGGTGGTGGTGGTGGTGGTGGTGGTGGCGGCGGTAGCAGTGGTAGTAGTGGTAGTAGCAGTAGCAGTAGTAGTAGCAGCAGTAGTACAGGGTCCGGCATTTGGTTCTGACGAGTTTCAACATGCTGTTATAAAGGGACTATAAGGTTTAAAAATTAAAAAATAACACAGTATGTAGCTTGAATAACGCAATTTATTGGAATGTCTTCATTTTTTTTAAATTGCACATTTCAAGTGATCCCCTTATTATCTTATGACCTGTTGTAATCTTACACGAAAATTGTTCATCACACTTTGCTTCGTTGATTTTTTGCACTGTTCTTCAGATCCTGGATAGAGTGTGCCCCCGCAAAAAGAAGTCAGGAACTATCAGATATGGGGATCGAGCCGGCCAATTGACATCTCCAAACCGAGAAATTATGCGTACTAGATGAAATTCCTCAAAAATCGCAGTATATGTCTCTGGCAGTATGGGCCGTAGCCCCGTCTTGATGAAAGCACATATTGTCTTTCCTGTTTAGTGCGCCTCTAAATGTCTGTAACGTCTGTATCGTTCACCATTCACCGTAACAGCTCTCTCATTTCCATCTCCGAAAAAAATAGGCACCAATTACGACTGCAGCAGAAACAGCACACCATATGGTCACCCTCGAAGCAAGAGTGTTTCAAACCAGACCACACTTCATCCAGGATCTGAAGAACAGGATACAGGTTGAAGGGCAAGAAATCAACGAAACCCCAGGTTCATTGCAAAGTGTCATGAACAATTTTCGTGTAAGATTACAACATCATAAGATACCAAGGGGATCACTTGAAATGTGTAATTTAAAAAAAAATGAAGACATTCCAATAAATTGCATTATTCAAGCTACATACTGTTTTATTTTTTTAATTTTTAAACCTTATAGTCCCTTTACAACTGCATGTTGAAACTCGTCAGAACCAAATGCCGGACCCTGTATTAGGAGTAAGAGGAGTTGTAGTGGTAGAAGAAATTGAAATATTAGTGATAGTAGTAGTGATACTGATAGTGTTAGTGATGTTTAACAAGTCACGTACGGCTTGTTAAAATTCATGGACTATATGTGGAGACTAAGGGAAGGAGAAAGATTGGAGAATTTTGGGTTTACAATGAAAGACATGTCGTTGGGGAGAGAACTATGAATGAATGAATGAATGAATGAATGAATGGCTGTTTGCGCCAGTGCGTTAATTTCTTTAAAACAAAACACACTTAAACAACAGTAAGTTATAAACAAAATACTAACAAACCAAATACTGTTGTCACACTAAAATGAGGCACACAAATTCATTACTAACAAGAGATTTCGATATATGACATAAAATGAACAATTATTAGGCCTAAAATAATGTTTAAATGGAACCATAAAATAATAAAAAAAATGCCCACTAAATGCAGAGTGTCTGACCATCTTATATATAAAAATCAGCAACATTTCCTAATGTAAAAGGTCTGAATTGTAAAGTTTGGGTAACACAAGCAAGTAAAATACCTTCCCCATATAAAAGCTTGTTATTTAAGCTTAGTTTTTCTGAGCCAACGCATGCGAGGTGCGAGGCCTGCCTCGTACAAATCCGGACTACACGAGAGATAGTGAGTGGTTCCCATGGGCTAACTGCGAAGTGCGAGGTCTGCACACCTCGCAGTTATAGAAACCACTTACTATTCTTCTTGTAGTTCGGATTTGTACGAGGCGGGCCTCGCACCTCGCATGCGTCGGTTCAGAAAAACCAAGGCTTTAGTCAACTGCCCGAAGACAGGTCTGAACCTCACAACTGATATCAACATGTGTCTGGAGGATAAAATAAATAACATCGGTCCAAAGCTACCTGCATCATTTAGTTCTCTGCCCGAGGGCAGGTTTTTCACTGCAAACCCAGCATTCTCGAATCTTTCCTATTTTCTGTCTTCCTCTTTGTCTCCGTATATGATCCATGTATCTTAATGTTGTCCATCATCTGATACCTTCTTCTGGCTCTAACTTTACTCCCGTTCACTATTTCTTCCAGTGCATCCTTCAGTAGGCAGTTTCTCCTCAGCCAGTGACCCAACCAGTTCCTTTTTCTCTTCCTGATCAGTTTCATCATTATTCTTTCTTCACCCACTCTTTCCAACACAGCTTCATTTCTTATTCTGTCTGTCCAATTCACACGCTGCATTCTTGTCCATATCCACATTTCAAATTCTTCAAGTCGATTCTCTTCACTTCGTCGTAATGTATCCATGTTTCTTCCCCACAATGCCACACTCCATGCAAAGCATTTCACAAGTCTCTTAATACTTTTTCCAGAGGTCCACAGAAGTTTCTCCGTTTTCTACCTAAGTCTTAAATCATCTTGTCAAGCCCTGTACTTGATAAAAAAAAAAGCCCAGCAGTGCGTTTACACAAAATCATCTGCAAAAGCCTCATATAAAAGCGGTGGAAATGCATGTAAGAGCCGAACACGATAGTATTTTTCTCAATAATCTAATGAAATATGTTCCACCATAAATAGCACATGACAAATACAACGATCCGTTTGAGGTTCGCCACGTAGGCTACAGTAGGAGAATACCGTGTGTTAGGCGGCAGTGACGAGTCTTCAACCGAGAAAGTAAAAATTCTTCACATCGTCGAGGGTAGCTGTAGTACAAGAAGTAGAAGAATAATTGGTAGTGGTAGGATCAGTAGAACTGCACGCATTGTGTTCCTCCCCAAACATAATTAGAAACATTAAATCCAGACGTTTGGGATGGGCAGGGCGTATAGCACGTATGGGCGAATCCAGAAATGCGGACTTACGTGAGGGCGGCAATGCCCATCCGGGTTCTCTAAAAGATGCGCAGTATTTTATAACTGGAACTTGAAAAATGCAAGTGGCCCAAATTTTGTTTGTGGGTCTGTACCATGGAGCAATATTCATCAAACCACGGTTTATTTTTCTTAGATTCATAATAACCTATGCTCTGCTCAGCTGCAATTTTGATATTCTCTTTGATATTTTCTCACATGCCACTAATATCTAAGTCCTCAACTTCGTCGGAACTTCCTGTGGCAAACTTATTATACAAAAGTGAATACATACAAATATTATATAAAAAAAGAAGAGAAACAAGAGCATAAAGAATTTATACACAGAATCAATTTAATTTCTTTTATAAGCAGATGTTGATTTTCCTTATTGAACTTAATAACAGAAATTGTTGAAAATTCCAGGAGCATTTTGATTGTGGTGTTATTTGTTCCTAGGCTTCTGCTGTGTTTTGAATCTTCATTGTGAATATTTTTGCTCCCCTAATAGTAATTTAACATTCCGTCTAGTATTGTAAATATGATGAAATAGAATTCTTTGAATTTTAATAGTAAAAGTAACAAATCCAGTATGCAAAATATTTATAAGTATTTTGAAATAATTTTGATTTATTAATATTAATATAGCCTAAATGAGTGCAGATCGTAATCAAAATACAAGACTTCCTGGCCAAAATTTACAATAAGAATTAAACTATATACATAAGTATTCTGCCCATGGGCAGATCTTTCACTGCAAACACAGCATCCTCCAGTCTTTCCTATTTTCTACCTCCCTCTTAGTCTCCTCATATGATCCACATATCTTAATGTCGTCTATCATCTGATATCTTCTTCTGCCCCGAATTCTTCTCCTGTTCACCATTACTTCCAGCGCATCCTTCAGTGGGCAGTTTCTTCTCAGTCAGTGACCCAACCAATTCATTTTTCTCTTTCTGATCAGTTTCATCATTATTCTTTCTTCATTCACTCTTTCCAACACAACTTAATTTCTTATTCTATCTGTCCACTCACACACTCCATTCTTCTCCATATCCACATTTTATATACTTCTATTTGTTTCTCTTCACTTTGTCGTAATGTCCATGTTTCTGCCCCATACAATGCCACATTCCACACAAAATACTTCACTAGTCTCTTCCTCAGTTATTTTTCCACAGGTCCGCAGAAGATGCTCCTTTTTTTTATTAAAAGCTTCCTTTGTCATTGCTGTCCTCCTTTTGCCTTCCTCGCTGCAGTTCCATTTATTTTTAGGACGCTATTTTGTTTAAAAGTTGCAAACTCAAGACGTGTTGCATAACTACTCGATAGTGAGCCATTACCAATGACAAAAATGAAGAGTTTTAACAGAAGCATAAAAATACATACAGTAGGGTTCCAGTATGATACTGCTTTTACCTCTTCCGTCAACTTTGAAAGTTGATATCGTAGTGAAAGAATGAAATGAGTACGGAATCAGTGATGGATTGTTCAAGGTTTTTCATGTTGGAATTTTTGCCTTGCTGACGAAATATAAAACTCACGACGTTTCTAAATATGGATAAATAATCTTCTAAATATGAAAAGGGAGAAATAGGTATAGGTCCTAATACTTTTTGGTTTATAGCTCGGTTTAAATTGCGTGAACCCTTTTCCCCTTTTAAGACCAACCCACACTCAACCTTCAGAAATATCGGGAAAACACTCAACACAAACCTATTCTCTGTTTACATACATCAGGATGCTATTACAGGTAGTAAAGAGCAAACGAGTGCTGTTTCATGAAAAGCAACTCTCTGGACTGAACTCATCTCCTAGCAACACATGGAGAAGCGCTGCCCCGTTAGGAAGAACAATAGCGGGCTCCTCAGCTGCACACGTGGCTCCGTCTTCCATATTTGCAAGTACTCATTGTTGTTTTTGTGGCTAATTTGGCTGGAATGCTAAGTAGTTTGGGCGTAGCGTTGTCTTGAATATTAAGTTCACATTTCCATTTAAATCTCCGTTCTTTTGTTCTCCTGCAGGTGAGATTAACAACTTGGCCGATAGATGGTGTTGCGTGAAAATGATCTTGGTCTTGTCACTCCTTTTGAATTCCACGCCCTCCAACATCCTGTCATTCTTATTTCAGGTGGAAGAAATCACTTTACTCATTGAGGCAGACGGAAATGCAGATGAATGTCCTGAGTTAGGTCCTAAGCTAGAAAGGAATCATTGTTGAAAGGCGACTTTTGAAATTATCTCTCGCATTCAACTTCGTTTTGTATAATATAGAAATAGGTGAACAGCGTTATCATATCACAGAAAGTGATAACGCTGTTCACCTATTTCTATATTGTACAAAACTAAGTTCAATGCGAGAGATAATTTCAATGGCTGGTCTCTAAATTTAGAAGATTCATCAAGGCTCATGACAATTCACCTGCTACTAGTGATGGGTGAAGTTGTTCTTTTCCCGGAACAGTTCCGACGGTTCCGGTTCCGAAAAAATACTATGTTCCAAATAACAGTTCCGAAATAACAGTCACCAGTGGTGATGACTCGGAGTTGTTCATTGATACGTGCCTTCTCTTTGACTCTTGTTCCTTTTGAGGAGTCGTTCAAACGAACGGTACAGTACCCTCCCTCATCACCGTGCAGCTCACACTGGAGCACTCATAGGCATGACATAGTACACATTCTTATCTATAGATGGCACTGCAATGCACATTCGAATCGATTGAAACCTGGAAACCCCGCAGTGGGTTAGTAAAATGTTGGAAACTCATCTTTACCAAAGTGTAATTTAAACTTCGCATTAAACCTCGCTCTCCAAATCAGTACTTACATGGACAGTTTCCAACAAATAATGCTACAACATTTTGTCGTTCTTTGATAACAGAGAAGATATCACAAAAACTTGTGCTTGTCAGACTTAACATCAACAAACGACATACAGACATTGTAACTAAACCACTCATTACCATTTACGACTTTAACCTTACAAGTATAGAATCAGCTGATCAATGAATTAATAATAGTATGCGTACTTTATGACTTTGTAGAATGTTTATAAAACAGAATTAGTCAACTAATGGTGAAATCTATATATATATATATATATATATATATAATTTGAACTGGTAATGGAAATTACGGGAAAACGGCTGAACGGATTTTAATAAATGACTCCTCATTTTGAAGCTTGGAACCCAAAGTTGTTCGGAAAAGTAGTAGTTTTCAGTGAAATGTCAATTTTCCTACATCATTTTCATTTTTTCCAAAATCCATCTTTCGTCAGTTTTGAGAACTAATTAATTGCATTCACGGCCGACTTGATTGAATTTCAGAACAAAACACACACTACAATAAACAATAGGCTATTACACGAAGGCCATGACCTGTAGGATTGCCCACATATTTAAAGCTCAATTCAATTTGTTATTAAAAACTGATTCTGCAGTGTATAATTTTCTGAGTACAGCTGTGTATTGGATATTCAAATCTACGAAACTTGAGGTGGTTCGATGACATTATTACCATTATAAATTAAATATTATTATAGTTAATATCATGATGCGTCTATTTTTTATTAATGGTAGGCCTACATAATATTAATGCTATATTGATGACATGAAATTGAAACGTTTTGAGGTTATGTAAGTAAATGTAGAGAATATCTTAATTTAGATCTTCATTTCTATAATTTTCAGAGTGACTGCTATATATAACTACAAAACTTAAGTAAGATAATAATATTGTTATTAAAAATCAAATATTTTTATAGTTATTAGCCCAGTGGGTGGGTCTTTTTCATATACTTAATGGCGGTGTAGTGTAGATATTGATATGTGTCATTGTCTTCAGAATGGGCTCGAGAGAGCGCAAAAATTACAGTTCCTAAGGAAAGATCAAAAGGTATTACTTACTGATAAAATAAGAGACCTAGAAAATGTTGTAGTCTCCAGATCATTTCAGCAAGATCTCTTAGTAGGATAAAATGATTTTACGCTCTACATTTCAAGTTCTACATGCAGCAGCTATTCGAAAATGCTATTGTTCGAAAGCTTAGCAAACCTGACATTTTTTTAACTTTTGCCTACAATCCACAATGACCTGAAATGGCTACTGCTATCGTCCTGACATTGATACTTGCGTTTTCGCGTTAAAACTCAAAAACTGAAGTTGGATAGGTTCAAGAAAAAGTATTTGGCCTAAAAAAATCCACTCAGAGGGAGTATGTTTCATTATTATGGAAGCAAATAACTATCAAAAAGACAAGTATTCTTCATTGAAAATAAATCTGAAAAATTTTTATTTGAACGTCTAACGAACTTAGTTTGCAGCAGCATTTGCTGCACAAGCCACTAGTAAACTATAAAGCGGGAATTAACAATTCCCGCGGAATTGAATAGGAATGAATATTACAGATTATTAAATACTTACTATAACATTACAGATGAATTGGCCAGTCTTCCAATTGTTGATATTAAAGTTCGCGCCACCGCAAGGATTTCAATTTCCATGCGTCCCCCTCCAACCACGTGAGAGTTTCAAGTACCAACTTCATCCAACGAAGTTCCAAGTACAACATAAAGAACAACGAGAACAGTGTAACCGCAGCTGTCATTGGTTCATCGGAACGAGCTCCGACGTTCCCACTGTTATCTCGGAGTCGGAACATGCCTTGTGCAACGCGGTACTGCGAGCCCGCAACAGCTGGGCAAGTGAGCAGCTCCGAGTCGGAACACTGTTATTTCGGAACAGGAGGTTCCGACCTACTGTTCATTTTTGCAACAGTTCCGAGACCGGAACAGTTCCAAAATAACTGTTGTTATTTTGTACCCATCTCTACCTCCTACATAATAGCCAAATTGGCTAGTCTCTTATATATGAGAGAGCTCATCCTGCCTAAGGTATTCCGTGGTTTTCCTAAGGCGTAAGACAAATGTCGGAATGAGCCCTATAAGAAATGGGCCACGGACCTATATGCCCTTCCCCATATATATACTCCTTTTCTTGTAAACGACGTATGCCCTAGTTCAGAACCTATAATAGTAATATACGTTACAAGAGCGGTATGTTGACGTTTTCATGTTCGAGGAAAAGATTGAAAAAGCGAAACGTAGTTGAGCTTTTTTTAATTTCCGAGAACATGAAAACAAACATACCGCTCGTGTATCGTACATTATTTTGTGCGAAGATCGTTTATTACATACCTGAAAGACGAATTTCTAATTAGTTGCAATGAAATCTCCATCTTGGTTTCTGTTTAATGACGACAACTTCGGAAAACAAATATCTTCAACATTGTTCCTATAAAATGTTTTCTGTGTTTACTATACTCCAGCAGGCCGTGATATACGTCTGTCTTCCCCCCCCCCCCCCCAGTCTATAAATGCGGACTTAAAACAAACGGTAAGGTTATGTAATGATTTATTTTTCATTTTAATACTTTAGGAAAATTATTTATTTCTGCACATTGAAATTATAACAAAATTATTTATTTCTGCACATTTAAATTAATTGTCACATTTGTGCAATTATTCAGAGTCACCGGAGCACCACCGCCAGTTTTTTCGATTGTGAAACTTTTTTGCATGAATATTGATTTTCCAGTTTCCGTCGAAGTTGAAGCATTAGCACTATAGATGGCAGCATTTGATAAACCCTCCGTCTGGCAGGATGTCGATGCACTGGAGACTGTAGTTGCAGTTTTGTGAATCCTAATAGCAATGTTGCTTTTATCGTGCAAAATCTTTTCGGCATTCTGTATTTTATTGTAGATAGAATCTTGGACGTATCCCTCTGCCACCGTCGAAGACTTCCAACCACCATGCCGTTTCAAAGCAAGGATGTCGGCTCCTGTATTTGCTAATAAAGTAGCTGATGTTCTTCTGAATGCATGTCCCGTGTATGAATCTGGATCATTTAAGTTTAAAAACTTTGCAATATTTGAAGGCATTCGACCAATAGTGTTCATTCCGACAACTTGGTTCGTACATTTCCCATTAGAAAATCGATGGAAGAATCTACGTGATGCAGAATTTATTGGTCGGAGATTTATATATTTTCGAAAAATTTCCAAAAAATGAACTTCTTCATCGGGTTTGTCAATGATTGTAAACGTTCGGGAAATTTTTGTCTTTGTATTGGGAATATTCACAATAATGACTGAACCCCTGTCTTCAATGTCATCAATAGTCAAATTTATAATCTCATCCCTCCGACAAGCACCAGTTATTCCCATTATAACTACTTTCATAATCAAGTAAGTGTCATCAGGAGCTTCAATTAAAAATTTAATCATGTCCTCTCTGTCGAAAACTTTAGATTTTTTTGGCATTTGCCCAACGTTTTTCTTCTTTAAAAAATTCACCAAACTAGAAAATTGTCCAATATTGATATCGTATTTCAAATTTATCATAGTTTTTAACATTGAATATTCTGACCACAGACTATTAGCAGATTTCAAAGTTGTGGTCCTTTTCACGAAATAAGCAAGCATTGTTTTTTCATTAATTTCTCTTTTTTTCCCTTCCAACCAATTTGTGAATATATTATAGGCTCTTTCATACCTTGCTCTGGATTTGTCGGGAACCAGAGACGCACAGCCTTGTTCCCAAGCCTCTTCAACTTCAAGATCCACATCTCCTTCGTTCATAGTAGCCGCCATGATGAGTCTGGAATCCTATTGATTTTTTCACGGCTTCCTTAATGTTACTTGCATTACAAATGCAGTAACTTTTATGGTGTTGTCGAGTTTACTTAATTTTTGCAAATATTTAAAAACAATAATTAACTGTGCAATTTAGGTGAAATTGCAGTGGTAAGTTTGCAATTTATAATTATTACTATGTTAAACGTCTCTAAAAATAATATGTTAAAAGCCTAAAGCAGTAAAATGAATGTCGCGCTTAAGCGGTAAAAAGAGGGAAATTGTTATGTGTGTTACGTTGGGAATACTGAATGTGGTATTTCACACTTACCGCGTTTTGGTTCTGTGCGGAAAACAAGCAAATACGCACGATCTCGCACAAATTGTCTATTAAATATACGAGGTAACTCAATTAGACGCAATTTGAAAGGACAGGGACCTCTCAAATTGCAGATTTAGATTTGGCGGCTCATCTTCCGACGGCCTTCACATGCGTTGTCATCGAACAACAGATGACAGCGTCTTGCCATCCTAACGGCAAACACCAGCCATCTCCTCCTCGCCCCGTTCCGTGATCACTTGATTTTCGATTTCGATCACAGAAAGTAAATATAGTTAAAAATGGTAAGAAAGCATTCTTAATTCACCAACTAGCAAACTTAAACTCAGAAACGCATTTTTCAAGTCATTAATAATTTTATGCAGTAATGGGTTAATGTACAAGTTTCAGAAGCTGGGAATAAACGTAATTCTTTCTGCTCCTTGCAACTGAATTATGGCCCTGATCGCGTGTTATGGTTTGAAATAATATAATTGTTCGTACATGGACAGTTAATTCAATTCATTCCTAAATGCATCATTGGAACTCTATATTTCCTGTGAGAAGAGTCAAAATTAGTAGCTTCAAAATTCTAGGGCATATCTCGTAGGGTACATCGCGTGGTGAACTCCTCTCCCTATTTCCTGAGAAATTAACTATTTTTCCATACCGCAAATTGGGGTAAATTTGACCGCTGAAGTAAATTTGAAAATAAAAAAGGGAAATATTTAAACCTTAATATGATAGACACTGATTTATAAGGTTCATTATTTTTTCCATTTCTTAAGAACCGGTATTTCCATTATTATTTTTAGTCACAAATAGTGCTGATATTATGGTTTAATTTTTTTTGTGGCTTAATTTTAAATTATCCTACCTATATAGTACGTAATTTACATGCACTTACTGTTAATATGACATAGATGAGAACAAATAAATGAACACACAATTTTGTTGAAAAAAAAAAGTTAACTTCAATTAAGTCAGAAATTGTACTTTTGTTTTCACTAAATAATCACTGGAACTATAAAATCAACACCAATAACAATCATTCTAATTATTTACCCAAAAAAGGTTGATATTTTATATTAAATTTAAAAACGCTCTTTTATTTCTTGAGAACTTAATACTTCTGCCACATGAATCTACACCAACGCATCAGAAATTTATCGACACAGTCTGGATTTATTCAAGAAGTGAATATTTTGCAAAAGGATTACAATACTCCATGAATTCTTGAATAATTAACACCATGATCCCTACTTGAATGCAATATAACATTCAACTTTTGAAAAATATAAAGAAGAAAAAACAAGAATACAAAAATTATGGAATTAGGCCTACTTGCATTAAAAACTGTAGATACATCATCCAAAATCGGAATGGCTACACCTTTACACATATGATCTCTGCAACAAAATAATATACTGCAAGAGATATTTACTTTCTTTTTATTTAAACTGTCCTTCCTGACATATAAATAGGTAACTGATAACTAGTAAATGTTTTATAGAACACAATACGTAGGCTACCTACAATGTGGATTATTGGTTATGACTGAGTTATGATTTTCCGATATACACTTACCTCTCTTGGTCTTTAGGGAATCTGAAGAACGACAAATTCCGAGATTTAAACTTGTTACTGCAATTTACAGCACTGCACACATTGTCTTTATTCCGACGCATGATTAAAACGTTATTATAACATCTCGCATCTCTTAAAAGCACGTGCTGACTATATCAACCCTATGACCTGTGCCTTGCCTGCCGCTTGGGCGCTAGTGTCGCGAATGTTGGCAAAAAGAGTGTTGAAGTTGCGCGACTGGATGTATTAGACTGTGGAAATAATTTAAATACCGATATATTGATATTGCAATATATTGCAGACTAGAGATGGGAAAAGTTGTTATTTTCTCGTAACGGTTCCAAATGATCCAGTTCTTTGAAAATACTAGGTTCCAAATAACAGTTCCGAAATAACAGTACCATAATGCATAACTTGTGTGTAACTACTGGTGCACAGTGGTAGAGATGAGCTCAAACGATATTTTCAAGTTTCTGTGACAATTAAATATCTGTGACTTTTATCGGTGATTTTGTCACAGCGATATTTTATATCGATAAGTAAGCAAAATATGCATGAATTACACCAATATTCTGTCACATCGATAAAAATTAACAGGAAATATTGAAGAGCAATGAAATGTGAATACGATTTCTCGAAACACGTCACACATCAGTAATTTAGGCTATATGGGAAAATTCAACAAATAAATTATGTACGTGTACCCTTAACAAATAAATACATACCTAACAGAACAGTAACATGTCGAAAGTTAACCTCATTTACCAAGAGGTTATATTGCAGATATTGAATCAGTTCATAACTTTTAAATGTAGTTGGGTCTGGAGAAATTGAAGTTATGACGTGGTTATCCTAATCGTTTTAAAAAATTGATCCTTTCTATTGTATATAATATAATGGATAAATTATTTTAAGTCGTGCATTAACATTATAATATTGAGTCATAGAATAAAAATTAACGAACTATAAGTATGCGGGAAAACATTGGAAAATAATTACAAAACAAAACAGTTGTTCAGACAGGATTTTACACAAGATAAAGTACTGGTAACCAATGGTGTTAGTGAGTAATTTTGAGGGAAAGATTGTTCCGGGGCCGGGTATCGAACTCGGGATCTTTGGTTAAACGTACCAACGCTCTACCAACTGAGCTAGCCGGGAACTCTACCCGACACCGATCCAACTTTCTCCTCTATATCCACAGACCTTAAAGTGGGGTGACAACCGTCAAGCAACCAACATTGAGTGTACACTAACTCTGTGTGACTTAAATTGTGATTTTCTGTTAACGAACAGTGACGTGTATTATGCAAATAAAGCTTTCAGGCATAACTCCCTATATAAGATCCCGGGTTCGATACCCAGCCCCGGAACAATTTTTCCCTCAAAATTACTCAAATCAACTTTACAGGGAGTTATACCTGAAAGCTTGATTTGCAATGGTGTTAGTATTTAAATCGTGTAATTACTGCTTCATTTATAATAATACAGTGAAACTAGGGCTGAAGTAGTTTCGGCTATTTCGGACGTGAAAATCGTTGCATTTATAAAGATTTTTTTTTTTGAAGATGCAGTTCATCGGGTTAAACTAGCGCTGAGGTAGTTTCGGTGATTTCGGAAGTAAAAATAGTTGAATTTGATTTTTTGTGGAGATGCAGTTGATCGTATATGCAAGGCATAACAAAACCTAAATTAACCAAACCTAACCTATCACAGATTCGTATATACAAGGTGTATAGGCTACGCGGAGTACGAAGGGAACTACCTCAACGCTAGTTTAGTCGTTGATCGTATATGTCTAGGCATAATAAAAACTGAAACTAACCAAACATGACCTGTCGCAGATTCGTATATGCAAGGTGTATAAGGGGAATACGAAGGAAACTACCTCAAGGTTAGATTAGCCAAATAAGTTGCTCGCCATATTAGCCTGTTTTGTCTCGTTCGGTTATAATGCTATAGGTACTGTTGTCGGCTTGTGAGAAATGTTTCGAAAGTTCGGAAGAGCATAACGTTCAGTGACACAGAGTGAATTAACATGATTTACGTTTGATACCGCTTATTTTCAAATGTAATTAGTTATCCCTTTATGTGTAAGTATAGGCCTAAAACTGTACAAGGGCAATGAGAACGATTTGATGGAGCAATGTCTGCTAGATGTCAGATCTTTTTGGAATTTATAAAATTGCCAATTTTTGCCAACTACCCCATATTATTATATTTAAAAGTTGAAAATTAATTGCAATTTGGTGACTTTAACAATATCTAGACAAATATGATTAAATATCAAGTTTAGATCATTGATTAGGCCTATTAATTGGGGTGGAATAACATCCCACACGAGTATCTATCAATGTTAGGAAGCATTGACCAATTTCCCAAGAGTTAATAACCGTAAACAACATAATAAACTTATTGCATATAATTTTATTTTAAGATTAATTATTTTAATTAATACTACCATGCACTGTTCGTGTTAGAGCTATACATTAAAACTGGATCATACATAAATCAGATAAGTAAAGGTAAAGTTATTAAAATAATGTTGTAGGCTCCTATAACTATTCTGTTTGTAATTAAAAGTATAACTGGAAAAATATTGTTACTACGTAAAAATTGAGTGGAAAATACATAAGTTAGTAACATAAATTCATAGTTACGGTATATGAAAATGTAAAGATCTCGGGGAATACATAAAACATATATACAAACTAACTATGAAAACAAAATGTCAGACTCATGGTTATATTATTATAATGACGCTAAGAACTTTGCAACAAATCATCGCTTTGCAAAATATAATATTGAAAAAAATATCACGAAAAAAAATCAAATATCACTACCCGTTGCTGTTAATGTATCATGCGCATGCGCAAACCCACGACGTAGAGGAGAAAATATCAGTCACAGAGTATTGAATACGGAGCAGATTTCGATAGCGATATTTTGTCACATATTTCGCGTCATCAGTCACAGGTTTATCTGTGACAAAAAAATACCTGTGACAAAATATCGGTTTGTGAAATGTCGGCCATCTCTAGTTTCAAATAACAGTTCCGAAATAACAGTACCATAATATGTAACGTGTGTAACTACAAGGTGCACAGTGGTATCTTGGAACCGCACGGTTGACTAGTAGGCTATCTGGTGGAACAGTAGTATTTTGGAACAGGTACGTACTACTAGTATTAATGTAACAGTGGTAGTTTGAAACATGCACGTACGACTAGTATGTAATATAACTAAGGAGAGGATTTCTATGTAATTAAATATTATTTTTGTGTGTGATGAAACACAATTAACAAAGTTAAAAATTCCGAATATGAAGTTTCAAGTTTAAAACCCGAATTTTATTTCATATAAAAACACATATTTTCACAAAAAAAATGTAAATATATATTTTCAGGAAATCTATTATAAACACACAAATCTTGGAGTTTTTTTACTTAAATAATTTTTTTACAAGAACTTTTAAACATTTTAAAACTAAATCAATTATGTAACTCAGAAGAATTCTTGGTTGCTTCGTGTTTCTAAGCGCTGTGTGGTGTATCCGTGATCCATTTTTGTAACAATATCGCCTCAAGTTCTGAGAACTGCTAGGCAGCATATCAGTGTTATTATTAGAGAATAAATTAACATGGACAAGGAGGAGAGGTCTTGCAACACATAATTAGGAATGTTTATTGTTGCTGAAGATGATTTCATTCAACGCTTTGTTTGTGAAACACAACAGATAAGAGCTCGGGTATGAACGTTATTTAATTTAAACAAATCTCTCGCCTCTCGCTCATGTCCATCAAGTAAGGTAATACGTCTTGTTGTGATTCCCTGTTATCGGCTTCGTCAACCGATATCCTTCAAGATATACTGAAAGATGGTTGTTTAAAAAACGATTTGGCTTTCCTATTAGCAAATCTAAGCTTTTTGTGTGACACCATAAAAAAACTTGAAACATCCAAAAACCTATTGTCTGAAACAGAGAGGTGCGTGCCGTGAAAATTAAACTAGACTCGCTACCACGTTCAGAAGCACAAGTACTAAGGGACAAATTCCAGAATGTGTTTGGGAAAAACAGTGGATATAAAAAAATGTGTAAAGTTGCTCAAGTATTGGAGGGTGTGCCTGTAGGTGAAATTGACGGTGTATGTCTTTGTGACATTCTTCTCTTTAAATATGCATGTCTGACGTCCTGTGATGTGGAAAGACCGTTTTCACAGTATAAGTCGTTGTTCAGAGAAAATCGGCATGCATTTCTGATGGAGACTTTGCAGATGACCTTTGTTGTTCACTGCAATTCTGGGCCAACTGCAACTACTAGCACTCAAGTGTGGTTGGTGAGTACCTAGTAAATTTTTTTTCCAAGCTAAGTAAAATATTTTTGTCATATTAAAAAAATATTTTATTTATTTTTAGCAAATATTTTCGTACATTTTAGCACATAAAAAATAAATATATTTAAAAATTTTAGCACATAAAAATCCGCTCCGTAAATATAACTGTGGTATTTAGGGCGCTAAATGATCACTTATTTTCCTGTATGCCATGTGATGCAGTATGATGTCATATTGAGTCGAGATGTAAATTCGTAGAAAAGAAATGGTTTCTAATGCCAAATTGAATTCGTAGATCAGAAAGCAGGAAATGTAATGCAATTTTAAATTAATAATTGTAAATTTTTTTGGTCACGAAATCGAAGTGGATCCCAATTGTAAATAAAACCTAACCTATTCTTTCTCTTCTGCTCAGCTCAAGTTTAAAATAGTGTTCAATATCTCCAAAAATTAATAAATGAAAGCTATAATAATTTCGGCCGTGTTAAAATTCATATTAATTCCGTTATGAAGAGTAATAATCCCATTGTAATGAAATATGGAAATTTACCGTTGTATTTTTCTAAATAAAAAACTTCGTCAATAGTCATGTTTTAACAGAGTTTAGTTTAATATCAAGAATTGGTAATGAAACTAAAACTGTAAAATATTTGTAAATAAAACAAAACCTATATGTTTTCACCTCTCTTGATAAAATTCACATTGTAGTTTCTATACTCTAATATAGGCATTATGCTAATAATTGTTTGATAGAATCATATACTCAGTAACATTAGTTTCAAGATAATGTGTACATTTTCAATGAGGCTCTTCATACCTTTACTATTTATTTTTCACTTTAGATTCCAACATTTCTTTCATTGCGACGAAAGAATTCCCAATTCTGCTTTCAAACAGTGGCGTCAACTTATATGCTATCGTAGGATACGAGCCCACCCAATACGACATTTATTTAACTTATATCTCAAATGTTTGAGCCCACCCAGTGTTTTCTAAAAGTTGGCGCCACTGATTTCAATAGTGTCAAACATGTTCCGTTCGGTGGAACAGGCGTTGTCATAATGTGGTTCCAAAGTGAAACGAGTATTTTGTAACAGCAAATTTTGGTACTGTTCCAAGCAAGGAACTGTTCCAAAATAATCGTTACGTTATTTTTTTCACACCTCTACGATATATATATATATTGCAGAAAATATATCGATATATCACTATTCGCTATTTCGTAAGCAAATTGCGTTTTCAGGTGTACATTTACTGTGTTACAATAATAGTACATCATGCAACGAGCCTATAATGGTAGTAATTAAGACGCGAGTATGTTTGTTTATGAAACGAGCGCAAGCGAGTTTCATAATTTTCATACGAGCGTCTTAATTACCATTATAGGCAAGTTTAATACGACTTTTTATGCTCGATCATATTTTTAACTTGAAATTATACATAAGTATTCATGTTATGGTTATCTAAGTGAAGAGCGGAAATGACCTTCTAAATTTTGAGATGTGCGCAGACGCGAAAGTATTGATTTTTTCCGAGGGACGAATGTCATTGACCTTGATATAATCTAGAGAATAACATGAACATTAATATTGATATAACCTGACAATTGATTTAGAATTGAAAAACGAGATGACGAATTGAATTTATTTGAATATTATTTACAATTAACGCTAATTATTATAGTAACAGAACATAACATTCTGCGACAGTATTGGATTTCCAACCTCCGTGACGTTTCGCTATTTGTCTTTCGATTGCATATCCGAGAATAATCGATACTTGCGGTTTTATAATGGTACAATGGTGATTTCTCATTGGCTGAACAACTGAAGCATAATGAATAGGTGTATTTTAATGAGGTGCATTAAAGGGCTACTACCAGGTGTATAATTACTACATTTCGGCATGGTCGAGGATAAAAATACTTAAATTTTAATATTACTTTTTACCATTGAAATTCACGTCATAACAGTCAAATGCATAAATGTAAACGTATTACAATAATCAATACATTTTAAATATCATTTATGATGTAGGTCCTAACCTAAATCAAAATTAGGGTGGAAGTCAATTGAGCTTAAATGGTGTAGAGGGAAAGAGTTAAATGAACTCTACGTAGTTGAGTATTTGCTATTGGAACACTATTCAACTATTATAATTTTATATAGTATTCAATCCAGGACAGATATAATGCTCTTTTCTACCTAACAACGTAATCATTTTTAAATGTAATTAAACAGAATTTGTAATTGTTTCAATTGTAAGTAAACCTTACTTAGAATGTTACAAGATTTAACAAACTTCACAACTGATTTGATACAATCCTTCTGTAGTAAGTTCCCATTGCAAGTTATTGTTACACTCCAACATTCCAAACATCAATGGTGATGATGATAGGGATAGAATTTTTATGCAGTAAAGATATAATAAGAAAACAGAATATCAGTACTAGGTTATGCATAGAAATCATAGTCGTAAACGAATGTCATATTGGTATTAAATCCTTGTATCTCTTTCCATTTCAGAATATAGAAGTAACAGTTGATACCCGTTTTGAAGTCAGACAGTTCCTTTTCAGGGTGGGAGTTGCTCTTGCCTTGGAGAACATTAATAACAATATTAAAACAGTAGTAGATAAACCTTCCGTCTGCTTCATGTTCGCACACGTTGCATTTTGAAATTGTTGCTACATATTAAACAGTTTGTCATGTATTGTGGGTCCCTATCACGACGATATGGCTCGTGTACAACGTGTGTTTTGTAATGTGCGCTCATATGATTTTTCTTCTCTCATAGTGGCCGAGATGGCTGTAGACAACACATTGATTCAAAAACGCATAAATGGACAAGTCAAATTGGAATACAAGTATATTTGACCATTCTTTGTTGTAATGAAACAGTGGTCACGAATACCAAATTGTTGTTTGAATAATTTACAGAATTCAGGCCTATGTTGAGAACATCAACACTGGACCCAGTTCTGACGCAGAATCCAAAATGACATCAAAAAGTTAAGTATTGTATGTTTCATGAAGAAATTTACAGAAAAGCAGCTGTTAGATGTTGAACATGCAATGAAGAATGTTTTATGAAGAAGAACTGACTGGTCGTATATAATATGGTTGTCTTTATTTCGAAAGGAGGTGAATAAGATTATATTACCTAAGGATTTGCCTCTGATTGAGGTTGTGGCTGATATGTAGTCTACATCTATTACACTGGTCAACAAAATTAAACATATTTTTTGTTAAAATATAAAGAATGGATGATTCTTATAGCATTTTTCGCGCTGATTTCAGAAGTTTTCAAAATTTTTGTATCACCCAGAGTTTTTGAGTAATAATGTGAAATGTACAGTACTTCAGACTTTTCTAGTATTGATACCTTATAACATTTTACCTAACATCATATTTATTTACCTAAAATGTATGTGAAATAGATTTTAGGCTATACTTTGCTTGAGAAACTTCTCTTTTGAGTGTCCAGTAGTAGTCAGACAATATTTGGGCTACATTTTTCCTGATAGCGCTTTTCCATTTCAGAAGTTATTCTGCAAGATATATGACACCCCATCACGTTATAATTCTGAATAAGCTCGCTGATAAATTCTCTGTAATCTTCTAATCTGTGGTTCCTAGAAAGTAACAGTCTGTTGAATAATCCTTACGTTCCCGGCATATGATTTTAACTTGAAAAGGCATATGACGGGATTCCTTTAGCCAATCAGTAAATATAATTACATGGAGCCCAAAGGTTTCAGGAGCCCAGTTCCTGTCTTCATCTATTTAGCAAACTCTTTTAACTAGTGTAGTAAAATTCACCTGTGTGCTTTCAAAGTTAATTAACCACAAACGTAACAAAAACTGTTTGTGATTTACATTACACATTATTTCAAGTTATGTTTCACCTTATAAGATACCTTTTCCGCAACTAAAATTAGGATAAAGAAAACATTGGTTATGAAACTTATTTCATGATTGTAAGTTCCAACTCCACTGAGAATTAATACTAACTCTCGCAGTCTTGTGAGGAAGAAAATTCATTTTTATGAATTTTGACTTCACAGACAACAGTGATCTAAAGTTATAGGTCAATTGTTAAAGCAAAAGAATGAAATATTTGGAACATTTTCTTTCCATTAGCATGTTAAGAACTGTATATAGCAATAAAAATAAATAACTTTTTCTAAAATTACAAAAAATAAAAAAAATGGTGGGTGGTAGAAAAATTCTGACTTCATTTCTGGAATCAGCAGATGACATTACATAAGAAGCAGCACAAATTGTACATTTAAAAAAATCATTTGACCAATGTTAGCAGTAAAGGGCGAAACATGTGCGTTATGCCTTAAGTTCAGTGTCAGCGGACAATACTGTTGCCATTCACTCACGTAAACAACGGCAAGAGAGTACAGTCTGGTAATGAGAACCTCATCACTCCATTCAATCGATCTATAAATACTGGAATGAAGTTGTAATAGTCGACCTGGTTGGCAAGTTGGTATAGCGCTGGTCTTCTATGCCCAAGATTGCGGGTTCGATCCCGGGCCAGGTCGATGGCATTTAAGTGTGCTTAAATGCGACAGGCTCATGTCAGTAGCTTTACTGGCATGTAAAAGAACTCCTGCGGGACAAAATTCCGGCACATCCGGCGACGCTGATACAACCTCTGCAGTTGCGAGCGTCGTTAAATAAACCATAAGATTTAAGTTGTAATATAGTTCTTATGATTTAAAAACTTACTTCAAATGTTAACTGCCACCGCCTGGATGATTAAATGATGCATTACACTGAACCACAATATAGGCTACATCCGTAAATTATCGAAAGAAAAAATTCAACGTCTCTCATTCAAACAGTTTTCAACATCGAACAGCTTCTTTCCGTGTCACAAGATGTTAGACGTGCAAATGAAAAAGTGTCGTAGTATCATCGTTTTTCCATCCACTCAAAAATTACACGTAACTGTATAACCGGTATTTATTTTGCAGAATTTGTGGAATTTTTCTTTCACCTTTTTACCTCTAAAATGTGGATTATTATATTTTTTGAACAGAATATTTGCAGAAATCATATTACATAAATCCACATTACTGTATATTCAGATCGTGTGTGTTTTTCATTATTTGATGTCGAAGACCTTTGTACGTTTTCGGTGTGTTTCTTGCTGTTACAATGACGCTCTATGTAATATTCCAGCCTATTTTAATTTCACATTTGCGCACGGCACAGAAAATATTTTCCCCTTCCGAAATCAAAATCTCTCTTCCGTATTTATTTCTTAGACTGTTCAATTCCAAATCCTTCGACTTAGGTATTTTAAATCACTTTCACACAACACTACCACCTGCACAAAGGCAATAAACAATATTTTAAACACCTGGCTTTCTTTCCCATACGACTAGAAGTTGACACTGAAGGTCATTTGTTGGTTCCTACTTGTACTGCCGCCCTCTCGTAGTGCATTTATGATATTGCGCTTGTACCTGTGACATCATCCATACTTCAGACCAAACTAACCTGTATCGCGTGGTAAAGCACATTTTTCCGCCCTCTAGTTATCAGAGTACATCTCACTTGAAGATATGTGTCAGAGGAATTGTTTGCATGGATCTGAAGTCTGATTAGTGTAAAATGTAGCTAATCGGCGATGTATGCAATAGAGGGGGAAAGGAACTGGCCACTCTACCCCATTATCCCCTAGCCTAGTTGCCTCATAAGTGGTGCCTGGTTGGTATCGCTTGCGATGGTCAGACCTGTCTTCGGACAGTACAGTTGACTAAACAACAATCTAATAGTTCCAATCAACCCAATCACACATTGTAATTACTTCAAAGGTTGGCACCGCAGTCTAGTATCAATATAGAATAGGCTACTTCAGAATATTTCGCTTTATAACTTCCGTGTCAACAATCATACTCACATACACGTTTACATTTGTCTCTCTTTCGATTCTAACTCCAACTCGGAAATTATATCCTGGAACCACAACTGAGGCAGGTTTAAGGAGCAGAATTCCTTTGATATTTGATGAGAGAAAAAACTTGCAAGGAAAGAAACGATCCAAATTTATTTGGGAGTATTACCTTATTTTATTTCTAGAGACATGCAGAATAACTGCGAAGGAACTTATTCCAGATTGCCGGTCTCGAGCACAGTGGCGGCTGATTGACTGAGGCAAGTGAGGCCGGGCCTCAGTCACTTGGCTTAATTGAAATCAAATTTCGTGTTTTTATATAATGTATTAGTAATTTGAATGAAGCACATATCGCTTTAGAAGCATTTGAAAACTTTTTGATGTATATAGACCTGTTTTGCAGTAAAATTTGCTCCTGAGGCCAGTATCGCTCGTGCCAGGTCTGGCTTGTGATGTCTATAGACCTGTTTTGCAGTAAAATTTGTTCTTGAGGCCAGAATCGCTCGTTCCGTGCTGGCTTCTGGAATTTCCTGTATTTTTGCGGGCTTTGAGCTTGCGCTTAAAACATTGTAGCTGAGGCACAATTCGTCTGGCCTCGTGGCCTGGTCAGGTTTCACTCCTCGCATCCATGGGCCGGCCTCAAGGGTAGAGTGGGGTGGGAATAGCAATAGTGGCTTGTCTTCCTAAATAGGCCATAAATAACAAAAATTCCAGCTCTTTGGCAGGCAGACACTCACACTATTCTCTCCCGTTATATCTTAGTTTATGACTTAAGCGAGGGTGTTGTACTATTGTACTTCGTAGTACAGTAGTGAATCTGGGCCAATGTTGTTATGTATTTCGAGAAAATATAAACAGAAACAAATGCGAGAAATAATGCTGGTATAGTTAATTCATTGTTAGAGTGTCCTTTTTCGAGACGAAATAATATTGAAAGAAAGGAAGTTTTAAATAATGAGAGAGTCTACCGAGATACCTACGACATAGCTGACAATTTTTCTGACAGATAATCTTAAAACGCGAGTTTCTATTGCATCCTGGTATGGAAAACATAAATGGTTAAGTGGTAATGTGGTGTAAAATAGGTGGTGTAAAGAGGCGCTAAGACCAACAACGACCAGTTGTGAAGATGACCCAAAATAGATCGAAACATGTTAACAAGGTACGTTAAAATTTAACACAAGAAAGTCTTATCATACATATTCCGAAGAGATACAGTGTTAAAAGTTGTGTAATCAAGATTTAAAATAAACTTCTCTGTAGGCCTTGTTCGTTGCTGTCAAGGGAAAAAAATAGAAAGAAAAGAAAGAAAGGGGATTTTCAACATATAATGTGGGTTGCTTCATCACACTGAAACAATCACTGAAACTCGCAGCATTACAGCTTATTTGGTGAGTGAAATTATTATTTTTCATTAATAGTAGGCTAATAATAGACTAATAATAAGTACAGTAGAGCTCCGATTATCCGTCACCCTATTAACCGATTATTGGATTATCCGTCTGTCATTCTCTCCTTTTTTGCCGCAGAAAAAATATTGAGTACTGCAAATACATTATTACCTTTTTTTTATAGAGAGATATTATAAGCATTTGTCCTTACACGTTGTGATCTGCTGTTCGAGTGACCTGTTTAATTTCTCTGCAAAACGTATTCCAGAAGTGCCAAAAGAATACAGTATGTTGTGCTAAGTATCGAAGACAAGTGCATATAATTGAGTGGTTCATCTCACATCGGAATAGTTACAACTGCGCGAGATTTAATAAAAAAAGGATGAAGTGTATAAATTACTTAAATCTATAACATGAGACTCATAGTTTTCCTATCTTTCCACAGAAATCCATCATAGGACATTTCCTTGACCCATAGAAGCCCGTCATTGACATTCATTCATTCATTCATTCATAGTGTTCTGTCACTGCAAACCCAGCATTCACCAGTCTTTCCTATTTTCTGCATTCCTCTTAGCCTTCTCATATGATCCACATATCTTAATGAGGCCTATTATTTGACAACTTCTTCTGTCCCGAAATCTTCTCCCGTTCATCGTTCCTTCCAGTGAGTCCTTTAGTAGGCAGTTTCTTCTCAGTCAGTGACCCAGCCAATTCCCTTTTCTCTTCCTGATCAGTTTCAGCATTATTCTTTCTTCACCCACTCTTTCCAACAGAGCTATTATACTTAAAACTTCTGGTCCACCACCTAATGTGTTAAAACACATGACCACGGAGGAAATTACGAAACTGCATTATGCAACACTTTATTTATGAAAGTCTTCTATAGTATGGATTATCCGATTTTTTCGATTAACCGTTCAGCTCACCCCCTTCATTACCACGGATAATAGAGGTTCTACTGTAATAATTATATTAATAATATACTAACAATAATAATTAATATCATAAATAAACATTTCCTATCGGAGGCACTTAAACTAGTTGCATCTGGCCTCACCGAGAATTTCGATCACCGGCCGCTGCTGCAGTCGAGCATCAAATACGTGACCAGCCATATAGAAAGCCATGGCGCTTTGGAGAAGCAAGTCTTCTAAGCCTGCAGACGATTCCGTTGGGCTGTGAGCTTGTCCGTTGAGTGGTATTGCAGGTCCCTGTGCTGCCCCCGATTTATCATGCCTTCGACGACAGGTTTATAGCCCCTTCATTGAGGAACTGTAAATTACAGCAGAGAGGTAAACAGACCCCAAAAGGGTCGCGGCTCCCCTGCAATATATGCTTCCAGCTGAGACCTAAGAATAGTTCCAATCAATCCGTCACACCATATAATTACTTTCTTTTTCTGTTGCAATGCCTAGTTCTTTCCACAAATCTCCACCTGACTTACAGCATCCATTTGTACAGATGTATATGGATTTTGATCTGCAATATGTGACGATTAGCAAGGAGATTCATTATCAGCTTTGCTTTGTAACTTCGCTCTAGAATATGCCATTTGGAAAGTCCAGGATAAAGACAGGGTGTGGAATTGAACGTGTTACATCAGCTGCTTGTCTATGCGGATGACGTGAATATGTTAGGAGAAAATCCACCAACGATTGGATAAAACTCCGAAATTCTACTTGAAGCAAGTAAGGCGATGGGTTTGGAAGTAAATCCCGAAAAGACAAAGTATATGATTATGTCTCGTGACCAGAATATTGTACTAAATGGAACTATAAAAATTGGAAATTTATCCTTCTAAGAGGTGGAAAAATTCAAATATCTTGGAGCAACTGTAACAAATATAAATGGCACTCGGGAGGAAATTAAACGCTGAATAAATATGGGAAATGCCTGTTATTATTCGGTTGAGAAGCTTTTGTCATCTAGTCTGCTGTCTAAAAATCTGAAAGTTAGAATTTATAAAAGAGTTATATTACCGGTTATTCTGTATGGTTGTGAAACTTGCACTCTCACTTTGAGAGAGGAACAGAGATTAAGGGTGTTTGAGAATAAGGTTCCTAGGAAAATATTTGGGGCTAAGAGGAATGGAGTTACAGGGGAATGGAGAAAGTTACACAACGCAGAACTGTATTGTTCACTGACATAATTAGGAACATTAAATCCAGACGTTTGAGATGGGCAGGGCATGTAGCACGCATGTGCGAATCCAGAAATGCATATTGAGTGTTAGTTACGAGGCCGGAGGGAATAAGAACTTTGGGGAGGCCGGCTCGTAGGTGGGAGGATAATATTACAATGGATTTGAAGGAGGTGGGATATGATGGTAGGGACTGGATTAATCTTGCTCAGGATAGGGACCGATGACGGGCTTATGTGAGGGCGGCAATGAACCTCCGGGTTCCTTAAAAGCCATAAGTAATAAAGTAAGTAATATGTGACGATTTGCGATTAGAGACATAGAACGTAGGTATGGCACTATCACACACTAAACTTCACCGTTTGCTTGGATTTGATTTAATAATTATGTCTATATTTGATACGATTTGCTTGGTTTGTCTTGTATAATTTAGATTCGACTTGACTTTATTTAGTTTTATTTGTAATTCATGATTTATATTGATTATATTTGCAATTTTAATTTCGAATTCAGTCCCTATTTCTATGTCTAATTCTGTATACAGAGTGTATCTAAATTCGCATTACAGACTTTGAGGGCTGTAGTGAGGACCAAGACGGTAAAGTTTTGCATAGGAACTCATGTCCGGAAACAGAAACATCTCCACATCACATATTGAACTCTCCCACTTCTGTTGTACGTTGTTTTCCTTCTTGGTCCACTTACAAGAAGGGCTCGATGTGACGACCAACAACTTCAACACACACACGGTAACTACGTACCATGATCTGGTACACACGATCACCAATACCTAGTAGCTTAGATCATATATACCCAGATTGATCGGCGTTATAGGTTTTGACGGTAACAACTTTTGTCAGGTTTACTATGCTGCCATCTAGAGTCACGTCATAACTCCCATTTGAATTGCATTAGCGACTGTACTGCCATCTCGTGTTCGTTTACGGCAGGCGGGTGGCGATCCTGGCGGTTGTTCTCTTCAAAGCGCAACCGATTTTAACATAAGAATGAGAAATCTATATATTGTGATCTGGGGTAGTAGTCCGACATCCGCCGTAGCCATAACTCGCGCTAGCAGGTCTTCGTCTGATTTTAGAGGGGTCTCGTAAATCAATCTCTTCATGTCACAGGAAGTAGTCTAGCGGAGCCAAGTCGGGTGAACGTGCTGGCCAAGTAGTCGGGCCACCACGACCTATCCACCTTTGTCCAAATCGTTGATCTAGATGACCTCGGACCCCAAGAGCAAAATGAGTTGGTGCGCCATCGTGCTGAAGCCACATTGCACCAAGCTTCGCCGTACAATAACATATCGGCGTATTTCCTGAACTTGTAGTTAACCATGTTCAACAGCAACACAATATCAATGAATTGCAGCTCGACTTCAAGGATGATAAACAAATTACCACAAGCACTACAGCAGGTACGAACGTCGACTGATCGGCAAGTCTCCGAGCAGCTCACAAAATCAACTGGATGGCATGTCAACAAACCTGTAGCGGACACGGGAATCAGGTGATCGTTAAATGACGTACGTAATATTGGCGCTGAAAATGGATTAATCTTGCTCAGGATAGGGAACAACGGCGGGCTTATGTGAGGGCGGCAATGAACCTCCGGCTTCCTTAAAAGCCAGTAAGTAATTAAGTAACTTTAAACTTCTTTCCAATTAAGACAATATCTTAGAATCTAGAATTAAATTGATTTTGAATTTCAATTAATATTTGCACATAATCGTTTAACATGGCTTCATCACGAGCAGTTTCTATCGTTCGAAAGTGAGCCATATTATCTTCCCGAAACTGTCTTGCGAAAAGTGTAAGTTTACGACTGAAATCCCGTAATTTATTCCATATTCAACAATAAGCTGGCCTTTTCCTTCAAGAGAGATATTTAAATTATTGAATATTAATAAATTCTAACGTACCCTACCTCATGTAATAATGCAACTTTCAACTCCTGAACCTTTTCACTGCGATCTTCACCAACAAAACCATCGTGTCTCTATATGTGGACTAGTAATACTTACTTATTGGCTTTTAAGGAACCTGGAGGTTCATTGCTGCCTCACATAAGCCCGCCATTGGTCCCTATCCTGAGCAAGATTAATCCATTCTCTATCATCATAACCCACCTCCCTTAAATCCATTTTAATATTATCTTCCCATCTACGTCTCGGCCTCCCTAAAGGTCTTTTTCCCTCCGGCCTCCCAACTAACACTCAATATGCTTTTCTGGATTCGCCCATACATGTTACATGTTCTGCCCATCTCAAACGTCTGGATTTAAAGTTCCTAATTATGTCAGGTGAAGAATACAATGCGTGCAGTTCTGTGTTGTGTAACTTTCTCCATTCTCCTGTAACTTCTTCCCTCTTAGCCCCAAATATTTTCCTAAGAAACTTATTCTCAAACACCCTTAACCTATGTTCCTCTCTCAAAGTGAGAGTCCAAGTTTCACAACCATACAGAACAACCGGTAATATAACTGTTTTATAAATTCTAACTTTCAGATTTTTCGACAGCAGACTGGATGATAAAAGTTTCTCAACCGAATAATAACAGGCATTTCCCATATTTATTCTGTGTTTAATTTCCTCCCTAGTATCATTTCTATTTGTTACAGTTGCTCCAAGATATTTGAAATTTTCCACCTCTTCGAAGGATAAATTTCCAATTTTTATAGTTCCATTTAGTACAATATTCTGGTCACGAGACATAATCATATACTTTGTCTTTTCGGGATTTACTTCCAAACCCATCGCCTTACTTGCTTCAAGTAGAATTTCGGAGTTTTATCTAATCGTTGGTGGATTTTCTCCTAACATAATCACGTCATCCGCATAGACAGCAGCTGATGTAACCCGTTCAATTCCAAACCCCCTCTGTTATCCTGGACTTTCCTAATGGCAAAGTTAAAAAGTAAAGGTGATAGTGCATCTCCTTGCTTTAGCCCACAGTGAATTGGAAACGCATCTGACAGAAACTGACCTATATGAACTCTGCTGTACGTTTCACGGACTAGTAATGACGCATTATATTATGTTTTCCTCTTTCTTTCAATCTTTTATGGCAGATAAGTATTGACTCCAGCTGCTGTGAAAAAATAAGCATTTTCCCATGCAATATTGAAAGAATTTTTCTGATGATCACTTTTCCGTCTTTTAGATTCCTCCAATATGTAGCCGTAGAAAGGCAAAGTGAAATAGCTACTGATAATTAGGCCTGTGACATTGGATCATGTTTACGATGAAAGAAAGCCAATTCACTCCAGGATATAGAGAGACAGAGTACGCAGCACCGCTCCGTCTTGTACACCACAGTCTGCAGAAGAGAATAATACAGACATCCCTCTGAATTACTTTCTATCTTTATTTCACTTCATTTCAACTATTAGAAAATTCCATTCAACACATATATTGTCTAATGCGTGTTTAGTTTGTAATTACAGTGAACAACAAGATGCATTCTCAAAGTTTCGAAAGTGAGTGAGTTATACTACTGTCTAGTATGAATTTGAATGCAGGAAAGCTGCGAAACGACAGGTGCATATGTGAAATTTAATATATTTTACATCATTCAATTCGACATCTAAATTATCTACAGTGTATTTATCACCGGACAGAATATTAGCTACCTGACAGACTGAATTGAACCCATTATTTTTTTTGTAATACATAATTCATTTTTGTTTCAGAATTTGTTGCCTACGTCGTCTGTATATTATTTAGTTTAGACACAATATTATTCATTACTGAAATGTGTTCCACCCATTTAACTCCACTCTTTTCTAAACTTTCAATTGGATGAGGAATAAATCCAAAATTTGATACAATATTATACTGTTGTTCAATACTTGGGTCACAAAGAAGTAATTGAACCATACCTATAAAAGCTACATCATTCTTATAGAACAACTCTATCACTTTCTTTACACTGGAAAAACATTCACGCAAGTATCTGCATGCTTGCAGCCAGGATCCCCACCGTGATTTAAAACAGGAACAGGCGGAAGAGGCAATCCAGGACACTCATTCCTCAATGTACAGGATGGGGCATGGGAACCAAGTGTTTTTGGAATGGCTTATACTCGGTCGTTATGAAAGGGAGAGACATGCGGCATGTGATATTCCATTCCGTGGCTCATAGCATTTCACCTGCAGTCGGCATTATGGAGCAGTGGACTAAGGTTTGCGTATGCTTATTTTGTTAGGAATGGCGAGTCGGTGACCACGATACCGAGTGAATTTTGCTACAAATTCAATATTAATCGCAATGATTCTGTTCCCTTGCGTGACACAATCTTATGTTGGGTTAATAATCTTTGAACAAAAGGCGCAATACTGAAGAATAAACCGCCCGGCCCCCAACCCAGAGTGCGTACTCCAGGAAATTTTGAGTCAGAAAAGCGATACTGCGCAGCCCAGGTCCTTCTGCTCATAGACATTCAGCTGCACTTGGAATCAGCAATCGTACGGTAAGACGGATTTTGCATCACGATTTACATTTACACCCGTACAAGATGGATGGTTGTGCAGAAATTCAATACTGTAAGCTCTGTGCGTTACATTGAGATAATTAATACCTTTTTCATCCCTGAGTTACAAAGAAGAGGCGACTAACATTCAGCCCATATAATTAATTGGAGAATGCGTTAGAATTTTTCGGATCGAAATTTAATAGAAATCGATTAATGTATTTATTAAAAACTTTTGCAACAGAGATCTCCTGGAAAGAATAGAGGTCAATTTTCGTCAGCGCTTCAACAATGCGTCAACACAGACGGACATCACATGCCAGATGTAATTTTCCGCTCATAATTGAAATGGTAGTACGTTCCCACAAACGTTGTTCTACCAATAAAGTGTGTTGAGAACAAAAAATAACTATTTTATGATTGTTTTAAAAATACTTGGTTCCTATGCCCCACCCTGTAGTAACACGAGCTGGAGTTTTTACAAATACTTTTTCATATTTGCAACTAGTCTATCGGTTATTTAGATTGCAAAATACATCTGCACCATACTGTGAAACTAAATATTCTAGTTTCCAAGACGCGTTTCTTTCCTTCTGAGCCATACTACGGAGCGCACTACACTTCACTTGAATGAACTGTACCGCGGCAGTTGTGTGGTCTCCGTGCACTTGCGTACTCTATGTGTATCCTATAGTGAATTGGCTTCCTTTCACTGTAAACATGCTCCAATGTCACAGGCCTACTGATAATACACACTACACCAGATAACTGCGTGGACTATCCTCTACCTATAGCAGGCGTACGTCATTCCGACGTACCTAAAGGTACTGTCACACGTCGCTACTTTTGCAGCGATACAGTACAAAAAATTTCGCAACTCTTGTACTGCGACGTGTGAAGAACTGTGCAACCCGAAAAGTAGCGGCTGCCGAACCTGCTGCCCGCTACTTTTCCATGCTGCGCGCAGCTTAAAAGTAGCGACGTGTGAACAGGGTTCTCAGGATTGCAGCCGCAGCATTTTTGATATCGGTTTTGTTGAAACTTTTGCTGAGGTTGCAACCAGTGTTACCACCCAAATGTGCCAATGATACTTTTATTGTTTGTATATATTTTAATGTTAAATGTGATGAAAATAAATTATTTGTAGCAGTTATTAAATACACAACACAGTCTGAGCATAATTGCTGACGATATAATTCATTTTTTAAATTTTCCGTAGCGTAGTTCCAAACAGGAGGGTTGCCAATATTTATTACGTGAATATACTGTTGGTTATCATTTAAGTATATAGGCGTTTTTAAAAGCTTTATAGTAAAAGTAATGCCAATTTCTGAATACTAGATACGACAGAAAAGCAAATAATAGATAAGAAAGCTTTCGCATGAGTTTCTTAATGATGTGAACATAACCACAAAATGTATATTGAGAAGTCAACACGGAGATGGAAACCTGCAGCATGACTGCGGCTGCAAAAGTAGCGCCTTGTGTGTGAACAGACTCGCAACCCCCAGTTGCAACTTTTGCAGCACTCGGGTTGCGCAGCACGAAAAGTAGCGTGCAGCGCGCTGCTTTTGGCTTACGTGTGAACACGACACGCAACTTTTGCAGCTGCAGTACAAAAATTGCGCTGCAAAAGTAGCGATGTGTGACCGTACCTTTACCGGCGAGTTGTTAGACGGCTCTCCCGCTCCGAAGGAACTCCCGCGCTCACTGAGCGCCGTTTGTGCAGGCGTGATCTAAACCCAGTAGTAATATTAGGTTTCGTTGTATAAATGTAACACGAAATTATAGGTATAATCAATATTATATCACTATCGTAATATGGAATTCCATCAAAGTAGATTTAATCAGTTCAACTCGCTTTCTATTCAATAGATTTTGAATTCAAATGTTTGTCTCTGCTTTGCTCGTGAAAACGTGTAACTCGAACTCCAGGACTAGTGTATCGGGATTTGAACCTGGGACGTTGGCCTTGTGAGTGCCGAAATATTATAGTGTGGGCCGTCCTGCTGCAGGACATCGAACTGCGACCCGCACCGCTCCGGGCAATGCACCCGGCCGAGTGTCTCCGGACCCTTCTACGTTGAGACACAGATCGCATTTCGTCTGCTTGTGTTTCATGTTTCGTACGTAGTAGTATTTTTGTTTAACACATACATCGCAGCAATGTATTTGTACTTTATTTTTCTTATTTTGTAATGTAGTGTCATTGTGCATTACTGTTATCTTTTGCCATTTTCAGTTTTTCATTTCCGTCATTTTTATTGTTCTCGCTGATACTAATGGCTACGTAGAAATTATTAAATGTGAAATTGAAAATATCAACATTGTTTGGTGTTCTGTCATTTTAGTAAACACAAATTTAAGAAATAACCAATAATCAAGCGAAATCTAAAAAAGAGTAAATGAACGTCAGCTGCAATACGCCATTAATAATTCGACTGTCGCGAATTCTATCCCTTCCCTGGGCTAAGGATTTTCAAGTTTCCTTTGTTTGTAAGATTACTAAAACTACTATTTTTAAATGACCAAGTTATTTTTTCCTCCTCTCTCTTCCCCTTTTTTCCTTCCTTTTTTTTATTATCTTGATATTTTACTTAATCGTTTGTAATTGTATGCTATATAGTACGTTTTTGCTATTCAACTTTTTATGCCTTTAACCCACATGTATTCTCCTATTAGAATGTTATGAAATATGAAAAGCCTGAATTCCCATAAGGGCAACGGCCTCCTACAGGAGTGTAGGTTGAGCTGAAAGTCTACTACACTTGGGGAGCCAATCCAAGAGAGCTTACACTATACACTTAAAAACTAAACACATAAACAAACTATATAAACTAAGCACGAAAAACTATATAGACTAAACATATAAATTATACAAACTAAACACCCACAAAAAAACTATACAAACTGAACACACAAATTATAGTCTGAACACACGACTAACCACACTAAACACACAACAAATTTTACAAACTGAAGACATTAATTATACAGTCTTAACTCCCACACAAACTAAACATACAAAAACCTATGCAAATTGAACACATAAATAAATAGCCTTAACACACAAGAGCTATACAAACTGCACACATTAATTATAAAGCCTAAACACACAAACTATCTAATCTAAACACACAAAACCCATACAATTAAGCACAAAAATTATACTAACTAAATACATGAACTATACCAACTAAACACGGACTCAAATTATACATGCTAAACACACAAACCATCTAACCTAAACACACAAAACCCATACAATTAAGCACAAAAATTATACTAACTAAATACATGAATTATACCAACTAAACACGGACTCAAGCTATTCAAACTAACACACACAAATAGAACTATGATTACTATATTAACTGTATATCGCAAGTGAATTAATCGTCGAGTTTATCTCAAGCTGTTAATGTCTTATACAGGGACATCATTTTATTTTTACTTCAATTTTTATTGTACCTGAGTTTTTGAATGTACTTCACTCCCACCCCTTCTACTAGTAAACTTCCAACCGTTCACAATACAGAGCCGAGGGCGCGTAAGCAGTACTGAGTGAGTGCAGTACGTTCCAGAAATATGTTCGCGTATTCCAGTGACGAAAGAGCTTTCAATATTGAATCATATTTTCGCACAGGTACTGTCGTCCGTTTGCATACGTCGTATCTCGGTTTCCCCCACCTGCTTCTGTTCGCTCCTCTGTAAAGTCTAGTAGCTGGGCTGTCTTAGCACTTTTCTGAAAACATTAATTTCTGTTAGGAATTGGACGTCTACGTAATATTACACAAGGATTTAAAATAACTTAAATAAAAGGATCTCGTTAAGTAATTGTCACGTGATTCCCTCCCCCTTTCTACGACCCTGCGACAAAACCACTTGAACGGACAGTAGATAGCATTTCTGAATAATTTTATCTTTTCGGATCGGGCAGAAGTGAAGACTGAATTTACAGTACGTAAGGTACTCTTTTATAGAGCAGGTATAGAATTATTTCAACATGAGTTACTCGTACGAAGGACGAAACTGGTAATTGGAATTAGGTACAATAGTCTATAGCGCGATAATATGCACAAAAGAACTGAAGCCTGTATCGAAATGAACGACCACCATTTTCAAAAATGTGTTTAAATATCCATATTATAATTATTTTTCAATTTAACTTCGTTCTCTATATTGTACGCTAATGTGCTGTAGACTGTATAATATACTGCATAATGAATACGTTAGCATGGATAGCTCAATTCGTGAGTAAAGACACTAAGTGTTAATACTGTACTGTATTTTGATTAAACAAAAATCTTAATGAAAATTATCAAACTCAAAATTGCGATATTTCCTAGTTTACGTAAATGGATGAACTACTTTTCTTCCCTCCTATACCTACTCCAGTCATTGAAGGGGTAGCAAACGGTGTTTCCTGTTTCAATCGTTAATAGAAAGGTATAGCCAGATTAATATTAAAAATGTTAGTAAAAATAAAATGATGTCCCTGTATAATATATTTTCCCTTATATTATCAAACTGAATTTGATTACATGTAATTTTCTTCTTTATATTGTATTCTCCTTATATTATGTAACTGACCTTGACTCTTTGTAATCTTCTACTATGTAATCTCTAAGGTATCTTCTTTTGTGTTGTTTTGTATTCTATAACATAATTTTGTCCGTGTCGTCGTGGTCTAAGGCATCCTGTCTAGGATTCGCGTTACGGAATGCGCGCTAGTTCGAGTCCTCATGGGGGAAGAAATTTTCTCTTGAAATTTCGGCCAGTGTATGGGACCAGTACCAACCCAGCATCGTGATACACTTGGAGAGCTACGATAGGTAGCGAAAATCCGATTTCGCAAACCAGCTAAAACGGCTGAGGGGATCATCGTGCTAACCACACGATACCTCCATTCTTGACGGATGATCGTCCACCTCTGTTTCGGTATGTGGACGTGAGGCAGCAGCCGACTGGTTTTTCTTGGCCCTTCATGGGCTGTAGCGCCACGGATTTACTTTTTTTGACATAATTTTGTATTTCATGTAGGCCTATATTATTGAAACTGGTTGAGTGGAAGAGAAGGCCTTGTGGTCTTAACTCTAAAACTACTACTAAAACCGAGAGGTTTAATACATTTGCGATGCGTAAAAGGACAGTCATCTATGTCAAATGTTCATACTATTTCCCAGAAAAGTTCACATCACATCACTGCAGTATCATTCTCGCCTCCTTGCGGTCGCTGAGTGGTCAGACCTCCAGCCTGTCACGCAGGCGGTCCGAGTTCGAGTCCCGGTCCGGTCTGGGATTTTTCAACAGTAATCTCACTAGAGGTTTTGATTTATCTAGAGAAAATCAAAACTCGAGTGGGTTTTAATTGACTATTACACGATTAGAAGAAACTATATAAAGATTAGAAGTAAAACAGTACTCCAATATAATAAAATATTAATCGACTTACGAAAATACAACTGTCTTCAAATGTATTATTGTACCATCTCAACATTACGCTAGATGGCAGTAGTGTGTTATGATTAGCTGTTTTCTTGTTATCAGTTGTGCCAACTATGGAATCTTCATTGAACTCTGTGGACGGTTACTGGTCAAGAAGGCTTTGTTGATTCAGTTTCATTTTTATTAAAACATTTGCATTCCACTTCAGTCATCCTGATCCCAGTAATCAACGTCACTTGACAGAAGATTTTCAATAAATCTTAGTACTAAACAATCTCTGATACGTGACTATCCATAATATATAGCAGAAGCTATAACAAACATAACCTAAATAATATAAACAAGTGTTAGAAAAGTTTTAATTAGGGATGATGAAATAGACAAGAAACGTTTTAATTAACGATGATGAAATAAACAATAAACATGAATAATTTTAAAAGAAACAATTATTGAAAGTATAATTTTCAAATTTGAAGGTTTTGGTGGTTGGTGGTTCAGTTGATGTTATATTGGACGTGTGCGTAAAAGAAGTGAACTCGTTGATGTACATGGTGTATCCCTCAACTTATTCAGGATTACCGAATGGTGCTCTTCATATATTATTGCTTTATTAAATTCTTGTTCTTGAATGCCAATGCGAGTCATATTTGAAAGTGCTGTGCATGACTGGAATGGTTTGTAATTTTCTGTTTTTTGACTCTAGTCCAGTGCAGTTTGAAATGTTGGCAAACAAAGAAACAAATGCTAGGGTAGTGATAAAAATAAACAAATGCTAGGGACGCGATAAAATTAAACAAATGCTAGGGACGCGATAAGATTGTGCGATAAGCAGCCATGATTGGTTGAAAGACGTCCTTTCGTACCGTTTTATTGGTCAAAAGTAGTGTGACGTAGTAAAAGTGTAATAGTCATTGAAAAATTCGTAGTGACACTTGTGTGGTGGACAATGTCACAGTTGGGGGTTTTTCTCGGAGTTTTCCTGTTTTTCCCCATATTAGGCTTCTACATCAATACATCACCATTTCTACATTTCTTCTTCATTCTCCGATCCCCGGCTGGCGACGCACGCTTGAGAGTTAGTGCAATAGATCGTAGCAAGTCGCAACGCTGGGCCACAGTACTCTATCGTAAATTCATTTCCTTTCTTGCCTACCGTCACATGATCCTATATTGCGTACAAACAACAGATAGGAAATGATATTCCCACCCGTCGTGTAATAATCATCATCATCATCATCATCCTTCAGGAAATGTAGACCAGGTGGTCTGTTTTGGCTAGCAAATGAAGTCGTCTGTCAAACATTTTAATAGTATTTCCAGTATTCTCTGCCCTCTCGTCTGGTAATTCAAAATTCGTAGAGTTATTCTGTTTGCAATCAGTCTTAATATAATTGAGGACATCACCCGAATAAGGGCATATACAGCAAAAATGTAGTTCTGATATAAACTAATTGCAATGTTTGTAAGCTGTCAGGTTCATCATAGTTGCGTCGAAAAAAGTTTTTCATTACTGTTAAATAGTTTCGAGGATATTTAAAATAAAATTATTGAAACATAACAGCACATAGTATGTTCTGCTATTAGTAAATAAATATAATATGGAACTTTATATACGCCCTTTTTCCGGCGACAATGTGTTTCAGTACTGTTTTTAATTCTTCTGATGTTCTAGGTGTCTAACTCTTTGCATGAAAATTAATTATATATGGGAACATCTCATGTTTTATTAATAATTTTGTCTTAAAAAGCAAAACAAAATAAATTCAACAAAATCAAATATACATTTACCATAACATATTAAATAAAAATATTGAATAATTACACAAGTAGGCCTACAAAATAACATTACATTTTTAGTTTATGGTTTTCTTGTTTTTATGTTTTTTTCCTCTTTATACATCATGGCTATTGTTGCTAGAGTCATCTTCACCATTGTGTGATGATGTTCTGGCTTTATTCAGCATTGAGTTCAGCCAACTTTGGACATCTTCATCTAAAAACTGTAAGAGATCTCTTCAGACCTCCGCCTTGGAGGGTTTCAAAGACACTGGGTTCATTTGTGTTGGACTCAAAAAAGTTTCAGCTGCGACACTTCCATTCCCGTCTTCCAAATCTTGAAGGAAACAAATGATGCAGATTATGAGGTTCAAGCTGAAAATACCCTGATGTAGTGTATTGCACTTGTTTGTACTTTTGCATCATGATTGTATGAGGACGATTTAAGTTGTAACCGTTTTATCATTGAGGATGTCACCGGAAACCAGTTTATTCTGAACTGTTCTTAATCGTTTCTCTAAAATTTGCAATAGACGCAATAGAAAGTTTTAACAACATCAATTTTTTTACCCCCATTACAGAAAACACTATCTTTCCGTACATTATGCCTAGTTTTGAAAGAATGAAGCTCCTTAGTTTTTAGATTCACTCTTTCAAGGCAAGAAGTAATAAAATGATATTGTTCTAATTTCGAATCCATGTCCCAAAAGCGTTTAAATATAGAGAGTTGATCGTCCTTTGAAATTTCATATGTACACATTTTCATACATAATCTTTTTTACAGGTGTAAGTGACTTCTTTTCCACTTCCTTGCCTGTACAAGTTGTGTGTGACTTGCCACTGTTTCTATTTATTTTTCTTCCTTCAGTTTTTCATTAGGTTTGTTCACAAGCTTCTTTTTTCCCATATTTTCAGTCATGATTCGCTGCTGCAACTGACAACCTGAAGTACTAAACATCGAATACTAGCCTACAGTACGGCTTGCAACAGCATGTGATTGCCGCTGTTCACTCGTTCAACGTAAACACGTAACATTGTGTCCTGTGTTACGTAGACGTACGAAAATTTGCTACAGTGTACTATACGTATTCAACTATCTAATCCCTTGATCGTCGGAAAACGGACGTATAAGGGTATACGCCGTTATTCGGGTGGAGTCCTCAATTGTATTCTATAGTAGTTATTAATTTCATTAAGAATGGGTATAATTTTTAATTTCTGTTTAAATTTATGGTCTAATAGAGTGTAACTAGCTGTTATGAGAAATGATATCTCTGCGGTCGCAGTATAATCTATAGCTATATTACACAAGAAAATCTCTATGTCGCTGTTCATATTTTATATAAAAATTATGCCAGTGTTTAAATAAGAGTATGACGTATTTTCACATCAGGTATTTCGGTCACAAGATAGTTTCTTAAAAGATAATGAGTAGAGCACATTTGTGCTATTAAATACGTATGTCTATACACACAGTACAATAAAATAAGTCAGAACCTATAAACACTTACTAAAATGAGATACTTCATCTTCTTTATAAGTCGTTAGGCCTACACAAATTATAATAATTCCAATATGAGCTATAGAATAACAAACAATTCAAGTGAGCATATTTTAAATCAATACATTGAACATATTATATGAAACATCTTATAGTTTACCTAAGTAGGATTTGGCCTGCTCTTAATCTTTCCTTGTGTCTCAAAATGAGAGAGGTCATGTTTATTAAACAAAGATTACAAATAAACGAGCAAGCATGGAAAAATTTAAAATATCTGCTATTCAGTAGACTGAGCCAAGTATTTGTTGAATTCGTTGTATTCTGCATTTCCTTTTGATCTCCCCTGAATACTTACAACCCAATGATAAACAGAGGCAGATTCTTTCCTGTAATCCCTGTGTCCGGTTCCTGGACGTTTTCATTATCTGTTAGAGCTCCCGCCGGCATTTCTTTCAGCAGCGGCGGTTTTGAATTCCTTGGTCCGAGGAGAGTAATGGTTTTCTACGAGGTACGGCTCCGTTACTAAGCAACTCAGTAATGACGTGTGGCAGCATCGAGATCCGATACTGCAAACAACTGTTTGCTTCCTTTCATGTCGTTTTTTGCTTCTGTGTGTATTTCTCTCTTTAGCCATTTGCTTATTGCACTGCTTTACGTTCCTCTGCCCCTTTTAAATTTCTCTCTTCTTCATCGAGAGAAGGAAAAGCTTTCCTCGCAGTTGGTTTAGGTACGAGTTTCTTGAAACTGGCCTAATCTAATTGATAATTGGGTTTCTTCTACAGCGCCTTCAACTTAAGACGCAACCCAAACACCGGGAAACGGGCAATACTCTCAAGCGGTAACACCCAGAGGCGTTGTGCGGTAATTGAACTGCTAAGTGGCCCGGCATGCATTCTTTCTACTTCTATTTAGTTTTAGTTTTCTTCCGTAAAATTAATTTAATGGTGTTTATTTCCTTACCTTAAGACATAAGATGTTCAAAATGACCTCCATCAGCTTCAATACAACGCTCGCACCGGCGAAGAAGATGCTGAAATACACGATCCAATTCCTGCCTTGAAATGCTGGAGATCACGGCCCGAATATTTTCTTGAAGTTCCTATAATGTATGAGCATTGTTCACATACACTTTATGTTTTAACATACACCAAAGGTAATAGTCACACGGCGGTAAACACATGATAAATTTAAACTTAAACAGAGCAGAGTTCACCAAACACTTTAGGCCTAAATGAAAAATAAAGTTGACCAAACACGTATACACCTTACACAAGACAAACCAACACTAATTGCTTGCCATGTAGCATAACACCTCTGGTTTTCCCGCTTGAAATACCGGCCTATCCGCCCGCCCGCCCGCCCGCCAGCCTGCAGCCGCACAACACTGCTTGGTTTTCCAGCTATAGAGAACGGTCTATCGCCCGCCCGCCTTCCGTGACCAGGGTTGCGTCTTAAGTTGAAAGCGCTGTATAACTATCCAAACTGACTTGAATATGTACAGTATGAGTAGAATCTCTCAATTCCAACGCTGCAGATGGAATTATTTGCAGATACATTCATAATTTGTCTTTATTTGACGTAGGTATCTGTTAATCTACAGGTTATCTTCACTGATGATAGATCATAGATAGCGACACCAGAATCGCAAAAGAAGTGAAGAACTCAAATAAGATCTTCTATACTCTCTCTTTTTCATTTTTTCTTTCGACTTTTTCACTTCCTCTCGTTCCTTCTTTTATTACTTGCTATTTTCCTTTTGTTCTTCATTTTCTATTTTTTTCATTAGCTTTTCCGGTAGCATTAGCACGCCTTGACTGATTCACATAAGACAATTGAAGACCTCGATGCAAAAACCAGTCAAGTCCCGAAATAAAAATTTTACAGGAGATAAAAAAAAAACTTTATACAAAGAATTGTTGAATGTGCATTAATTTCAAACTGATTTTTAACACGATAATTGAGGAAATTAGTGGTTTTTTATGTGGTTATCAATAATCTTGTCAGTTCTTTTTCGTCCCTAGAATCTTTGTTAAGTGGTGGATTTGAATGTTTTTGTCCCGAAAATACAACAGATTTCTTTGTCATGTTTGAACTTAATTTCTTGTTTTAAAACAAATCTACGAAACTTACTTCAGTCTCAGGTGAGTTCACGATGAGTGGTTAATCAGTGCATATTATTTATCTATTATAACTTATGTTGGCGGCCGAGTACCTCAGTTGGTAGAGCAGTTGGCTACGGACTGGAAGGTCCGGGGTTCGATCCCAGGTGGTGACAGGATTTTTTCTCGTTGCCAAACTTTCAGAACGGCCCCGAGGTTCACTCAGCCTCCTATAAATTTGAGTACCGGGTCTTTCCCGGGGGTAAAAGGCGGTCAGAGCGTGGTGCCGACCACACCACCTCATTCTAGTGCCGAGGTCATGGAAAGCATGGTGCTCTACCTCCATGCCCCCCAAGTGACTTCATGGAATGTTACGGGAATACCTTTACCTTTTATTATAACTTATGTTACGTATATTATATATTTTGAAACTATTATTATTATTACTATTACTATTAGTATTAGTGTTAGTATTTATTTATTTATTTAACCTGGTAGAGATAAGGCCGTCAGGCCTTCTATGCCCCTCTATCAGGGGATTAAAACTATAATATGAAAAATACAATTATAATTAATATTAAATTTACAATTATAATTGCAATAAAAATTAAAGTACGACAAGATTACCTGACTAATGAAAGCTAGACATTTTATCATAGAAGTTAAGAACAAAGAATATTTTTGTATTTACTGAATTACAAATTAAACCTACAATAACAAAATTCTATAGTGATGAAATTACCACATATTGAAATATTTTGTGATATATTAAGATAACTATTTACAAGAAACCATGTCTGAACGAGTCTCAATTACTGACCAAGTGCCTAGTAAGTATGCGTTTGAATTCAATTTCATTTTGACAGTCCCTGATGCTAGTAGGCAACGAATTCCAGAGTCTTCGCAGCGCTATTGTGAAAGAGGATGAGTATGAGGAGGTGCGATGGGATGGTATTGTTAGTATTGTTTCATGGCGAGAGCGTGTGTTCAGATTGTGGTGGGATGAAAGGTAAGTTAAGGGGAGTTTGTACTGCCATCCCAGCAATGTAAAGCATACAATAATACTTGAAGAATAACTCCTAAAAGTTTCAAATGTGTATCTTATGTAAGTCCTGAGAAAAGTGCACCTAAATTAGATGAAATTTACATTGCTGGGATAGGCAGTACAGACTCCCCTTAAGCGAGACGACTGGTACGAAGGAATAGAAGAGTTCAAGATTTCGAAGAGAAGGAGAAGTGAATGTAAATTTCTTTTCTTATCTAGTTTAAGCCAATCCATTTTTTTCCAGGGATGGGGTAATATTATTTACGAACATTGCTAACAAAACGTACACACAAATTATGAGCACGTTGAAGTTTCGTTTTGTTGTCGCTGGAAAGGTCAGTCAGTAAAATGTCAGCATAGTCAAAATAGGGAAATACAAGGGTCTCGGAAAAGAAGACAGAAGCAGAATATCAGAAAAAAATATAGATCTGAAGAGTGAATCTCCATCAGTATATACGCCATAAAACTTGAATGCGTGAAGAAGAGACCTAGGGCCTATACCTATGTAGGAGAAGAGAATAGATGCTATCGCATCTTTGGAAAGGTCTTCTCTCGCGCCCGCAACTGCCCGTGCCGAACGTTGTATAATGGCTGGCCTGCCTTCTCTCGCAATGAAAGCATTCCGCCGCCGCACATATTTGTGTTGTCCCTCTCGTGGCGGCCATTTGTCAGTAGCGATAGCCCGGCCGCGTAATTTCGCACCCTCGTTCTACAAGACGCATGTATCTTAAGACACTCCACAGTTTATCGACCCACGGTGTTGGAAGCAGCTTTGGAATGGAGGAAATGAGAAACCACCTGATTTATAGTCCTTCCAACTCACGTTGAAAAGGTGATAAAATCGAGAGAAAGACTGGATGAACTGGCTGTTTAGAAGGAATGTGTTGAACAGCTGTTCGGAACTAGTGCTGCGGAGTGTAACAATATGGAACGAAACCACCTGTGGTGTGGAAAAAGATATAAGATTTATTTAAGACTATCAGAAGAAAAGAAACGATGTAACGTAAATAGCATAAGCCTATTCTTCTTAATATAGTACACATTTTACGCTGCAATGATTGAGCTTGATAATTTATGTGAATGTATATATCACATTAATTATGTACAGCAATGGCAAAGAAACAGGACCGACCCTTGTAGCTGATTTCAGAGCCTTGTTCACTCAGAGCACGATAGACTGGTAACTAAGACTTTCGTGGTTCGAATCCTGCCTGGGAAGGAAACTTTTTTTTTTGTTCCTTATTCAAATTTATTCACAATACTTTTCGATTGCAGCGATATTTTACTACTTAATTAACTTATTATTCCCAGAACATGAAATTTACCAGCAATCGAAAAGTATTGGGAATAAATTTGAATAAGGAACAAAAAAAAAAGTTTCCTTCCAGGCAGGATTCGAACCACGAAAGTCTTAGTTACCAGTCTATCGTGCTCTGGAGTGAACAAGGCTCTCAAATCAGCTACAAGGGTCAGTCCGGTTTTTTTGCCACTACAGTACAACCATCTCTTTCTCTTCACAAATTCACCAACTCTGACTTAGGTTCATACCTCACGAATGTAGGCTTATGTGCTCGAATAATGGCAGATTTATGTCACTTCTTGTTTCATCTTTTGAATCAGGGATGTCACAACGCCTGCACTGCGTGCTCTCAAGAACCCGCACAACATTTTCATAAGAGTGATGACTATACTTTATCTTGCTGATAAGTGAACCTTGTTGGATTTGTATTGCTTGTAGTATGAGCAAGTAATTCAGGTAGTTTGACATCTCTGTTTTCAATAGAAAAGAGTAGCATTAAAATTTAAAATAATATATATGTGACTCTCGTATAGCTACTTTCCGTTTCAGTATGGCATTACTGCATTTCTGTTGGTGAGGGCTCCTTAGCTCTCAAATTCTTGATATTAATTTCAGACATTTAGCCTAAAATATATAAAAGTTGGTAGTGACTTTCATTGCAGAAGTATACATTTCCCATAAATATGTGATATCTTTGTTATAATTCCTGCTTTGAATACTTTAACAGTACGAACTGTACATAAAATAACAACAGAATTATTAAAGGCATTATTGATAGAAGTGCAGTGGGTGAAAGAACTACCCAGAAGTGGTTTTAGAGATTCAAGAGGAAGCCGGTCTTTTAAACACGTTGAGCGAGAAAGAACTGTTATTAAAGTCGACGAATCAGAGTCTTCTCAGATTTGTTAGACACTCACAGAAGAGTTCAGCGTGAGTGACAAATCTATTTGTTTAATTGTGCATTGTCCTGGAAAGACAAGTGAGACCAGCAATGCCCGAGATAAAAGCGTTAATATATATTTATGACAACTTTATTCCTCTATCTCATTGCAATAATGAAAACGAGGATTGAATTAAAAGTAATGACAACAGTGCTATAATTTTGAAATGGCTTTATTATCAAAGGAAACACTACTACTTATATTCCTACAGTATAATCGCCCCCCTCCATGTTTACCACCTTCTACCAGACTTGTGGAAGACGTCGTACACCATCAGCGCGTCTATCTCTGTTGATGTCCCGAAGTGACTGCCCAGTAGCAAGAATAATGGGGTTTCTTGTGTTGTAATGCTTCCCATTAAGTGGTTCTTTCATTTTGGGGAAGAGATCATAATCGCACGGACTCATATCAGGTGAGTATGGCGGTTGTACCAGAACTTCCCATCGCCAGCGCCGCAGATCCGTCACAGCGTTAGCAATATGACTTCTCGCATTGTCATTAAGGACGATAGAGGTCGTTTCCAGAAAGTGTCGCTTTCTCCTTAAAGCTGGAAGCAAGGTATTGTTGCAGGAAATTGCAGTAGTAGGCAGGATCTACCGTCCGCCTTGATGTTTCAGCATGGTGCAGTATTACCCCATAGATGCCACACGCCACAATGAACATCTCCTTCACACTACCTTGCGCATAACCACTGTCCCTGGACGAGGAGAACCGGGTTACTTCCATTCATTCGAGTGCCGCTTCAAGCGTGATTCGTATGAGCGAGCTACATTTCATCCATAATGAGAAAGCATTCAAGGAACCGTGTATTTTATGCATTGGTATTTTTTTTCCGTTTAATCTCCATTGCTGTAAGAATTAGAACCAGCACTTAACGTAAACAAATAGCGAGTTTTCCGTATTATGTGACCAACATGACAGAGAGAATAGACACACACACAGAAAAAAAGTAAGAGATAAGCACAGTCGTAACAGTAAGGAGATAATGTTCTTTTTCCTGATAGGAATCGAACTCCAATCCGTTCAATCTTTAGTTAGAAACATTTTAATTAAGTCATAAAGAGGGACTTCATCTTACTGATTTCCTTTTATTTGGCAGTTCAATATAGTACAAATTATTGGTTTTATTTAATATTTCCACCATTATTCATAATCTGCAATACATTTTATTCCTTCTTAATTTTAGTTCTCTCTTTCTTTCAGGTAAGTGACTGCAACATGCCTATGGTCCGTCATACAGGTAAAGTTCATGCATTGTTGATATTTGCAACTATACTTAAACCAACCCATTGAAATAAAATCTAGTAAATGCACGGAAACCTTCGTCGCATAGGCTTATTTCTCACATCAGTATTAATGTTACAGACAATTATCTCATTCCATTGTATTCGTACATTGCTTCACAGCTAGAATATGGAACAAGCCAAAAAACTTAATACTGCTATAAAGTCTTAACTTATAGTCACAGTGTAGTTGAAATATATACAGAAGAGGTTTACAATATAGTCTATTAGTACAACACAAATTTTAAGTATCAATTTCATGAATCGTTGTTGAATGTCATGAATTCACCCACAGAATAAAAGGCGTGAGAAATTACTTACATCTTAATTTGGTCCTAAATAATCTCATGTTTTTGAGTTTCATTTTTATATCTATAGGGAGGCTATTAACATTTTTTACTGCCCCTCCTTTTTGATAACACGATAGACTTGCCGATGGAGTATGAAAGTAATTGTTTGACGCGTATTAATGCTATGAACTGTTGAATGAGTTACAAAGTTTTCACGATTATATACAAGGAAGATTATTAATGAAAAAAATATAGCCTACTAACAAGCCATGGGAATTATTTGTAGTTTTTTTTTAATAGTCCTACACAATTCACTAGATTTGGCACCTACTATTATTCTAATTATTCTTTTTTGTAGTAGGAATATACTGTTAGCCTACTACCTATGGAATTTCCCCAGAATATTATTCAAAAAACTCATTACCGAGCGGAAGTATGCAAAGTGTATATTATTCTTAAGGTATTGATATTTACTATCTTTTGCATAGATCTAATAGCGAAACATGCTGAATTTAGTTTGGGGGTAATTTAATTAATATTATTTTTCCAATTTAAACCTTATCGATTTTTAAGCCAAGAAATTTGGTTGTTGTTGTTGTTGTTTCTATTAGGAACCTATTGTTAATTATTGCGTTTGTAATTTGCGAGGTTGAATTTGGACAGGATTTAATTGAATTATGTCCGTTTTGTTATAATTTAATATTAATTAAATGTGTTGGAGTTATTAGCTGTAATTACTATATTTCTATCATCTGCAAATAATATGGGATGATGTATATTGTACGCATAGGTACTTTAGAGTGGATCGGGGGAAGATGCCTGACTTTTTTTTTATTGAAAATTTAAGATACTGTTCATTTAGTTTTGAATTTCATATTGAAATATCAAAGTCTGGTAGGTATTTTGAAACTATAGGCCTATTTTTGGTACGAAACAGAAAACATTAATTACCTTGTTTAAAGATACAGGTTTTCTTCTTGCCTTCACTGTAGGCATCTTTCTCCGACAGTCGGGTAAGATGACAAATGCGATTAACACATTTACTGATATATGTATTTTACCTGAACTTTGTTTGATACATGTATATAACAAAATTAACTTAATATAAAGCTCATGGACACTTTATCATTCGTTTATCACTACTTAGGAACACAGTCATTGCACATATTTTATTGCCGTGTGCAAGACTCGTGAAATCACTTCTTGCACACAATGAATTCAATCCAGTACATTTTTTGTCATCATTCTTTTTTTAGGAGGCCTTTAAGTGTACGGTAAGGAATCCCGTATGCTTGCGATGCTCTAAAATAGTTCATACCCTCTGTTATAACATGTTCCATGGCAAGTTGAAAACTGTCCTCAATCCACTGACTTTTATCAGAGGATCTTACATAATGTTTACACATTCCCTGCAATAAAACAAAAAATAAAACTCTTGCAACAAATTGTCATCTTACCCCGAAAAAAAGTGATCTTCCCCAAGTATCGGGGTAAGATGCCTAGTGCTGTGATGCAACCTAAGATGGCGGAACAAGGTCGTTGGTTGTTGACAATACAAACTTTAGAATCTTTACTACAATATCCATTACAAAGGTTTGACAGTTATTACGAATTTAAGGATGTATTAAAATTTTGACATACCTTTGCAATTATTTTGTAGCAGAAAAATGAGCTGTTTTCTTGCTTTTCTTCTTCTCACAACAAGCACACGTGGCAAAATGAGTTAGCTTCCACTCTACAGACATTCAACTGTCTCAGTGATCATGATGACATGCGCGTGGCGTTCTCTCTTGAAAGAATGTGAAACAACAAAGAAATAATCATCTTCCCCCGATAGTCATCTCCCCCCGTTTCACTCTAAATATGATCATCGCTTAGAATTTGAGAGGAATATGGAGACTCATAATGATGTAGTTAGAACATTAGGCTATGTCATATGCTCAAGAACATTTTTGTTACTACTCTTGTCAGAGGCGTGTGCATTTAATGCTTGATCATTTGTCGTCAAGTGCCCCTCTCTTGAACCGTGGCACGGAAACCGTACATAACTTTGCAGTTTGTGATATTGCCCATAGAAGTTATACTAAGTTATACCAAAATAATAATAATAATAATAATAATAATAATAATAATAATAATAATAATGTAGCTATTAATTGAAATGGATGTGATCCGTTATTTACCGCTGTTAATTAATTCTAGTTATGAAGAAAAGTGTAAATTTGCGCAGAATATGAAAAAATAACCTCAAACTGGAAGAGTGTATCTTGCATTCTACCAAATTATGGAGATTTATATATCTTTATCAAATTTTAAAAGTCAATTAGAAATTATAAGTTAAGAAAAATTAAAGATATTCGCATTGTTATATTTTAACAGTTAAAAAGATTAGAAATATTTCGATTGAAGTACAATTATAATCATGTAAAACAGTCTACCTGAAATAATGTTATCCTTCATTATTTATTTAATGATCGAATATCATACCACTCTTCTCTCTGTGCCAAAACTCGACTGCGATTCGGATGCTGATATGACAGAGAAGCTCTTCAAAGTCATTAAAGTTAAGAGGGGTGAAACGTTGATAGTTTTATAATAGCATAAAATTTTGTAATTGTAAGATATATACATTCCTTAACACAATATGAACCAAAAATCAAATAACGTTTCAAGTCTCGTTTTTATATCATTTCCTCCTAGGAAGGTATTTTGATCCTGGGATTGTAGCTCGGAATACCGAAGCTTAACGTGAAAACCTGCCCCTTTGCAGTTCACCACAAATTTCACTTGGTCTTGCCGGAATTTGAAGCCGAGCCTCTTGGGTGGAAATTCGTCCCGCTATCGGTTCGCCATTACTTAATTTTATTACCATAGTCATCATTTGCCTGTTAATAGAACTAATAGGACTCCTACGTTCTCTTTTCAATTTCTCTACGGTCAAACTAGAGACATTCTTGCCATGATGTAGAAAAGCAGTAGTTGCCTTCAGAGTTTGTAACATCAGATTCTTGAAATGTGTGATGTAGGCCTAGGTGGAAAAAGTATTTAGTTACATAGGTTGAATAAAAAGTAATGGCAACACTGCTGTCACGCGACGATGGTGCGTTCGAGAGCTGCCAGCTGTGTGGACATGAACAAGGACTGTTAGTTGAGTTAGTGCAGCCAGCGGCAACAGTACTCCATCAATCTACTGCAGTGTGTAGAACGTTCACTTTCATAGGGATAGTGCGAGCGCCCTAAGACCATTCTTACAAAACTAGAGCAACGTTCCTGGATCAAAATTGAAATGGCACGAGGTCATAGTGCACAAGAATGTTTTCAGGGACTGCGTGAAGCATGTGGCGATGCAGCGTTGCCATATCGCACAGTTGCAGGATGGGTTCCGGGAAGGCCTTGTTGCACCGGTACCAAAGGGAAGGCGACGACTTTCTTGGACGAATCGTCGCTATGGACGAAACCTGGACCCGCTCGTATGAACCAAACTTGAAACGCCAATCAAATGAATGGAAGCATCCCGGTTTTCCTCGTCCAAAGAAAGTGCACCCTACACAAAGTGCTGTGAAGGAGATGTTCATTGTGGCATATGACATTGATGGGGTAATACTGCACCACGCTGTACCTCCAAGGCAGACGGAAAACGCGGACTACTGGAACATCCACCGTACTCACCCGATATGATCCATGCGATTACGATCTTTTCACCAAAGTGAAAGAACCACAATACCAGAGATGAACTTATCCATGCTTTAGGGCGGTCAATACGGAACATCAACAAAAATGGACTCGCTGATGGTGTACAACGCCTTCCAAACATTTGGCAAAAGGTAATAAATAAGGGGGGCGTCTATATAGAAGGTACGTAAATGTTGTACCCCTGTGAATAAAGCCATGCCAGAATAATCGAACTGTTGCCATTACTTTTTATCCAACCCTAGTATAATAATAAATTATTGTGTTCAATAGCTGAATAAACTTGTATCCTTGTTTAGCAAATGGTTGTTATAGTAAATATAGGCTTAATGAAATATGCCCCTGAAGTTATTTTCCTTTAACCTGAAACATCATTTACAGTTTTGTTGGTTACAATCTTGTTCCGCGGTGGTCTTCAATTATAGATGTTCAATTATAATTGTAAATTTTAATTATAGCCTATAGTCATTAATTTTTTTTTATAATATTGCCAGGAAGGTTGTGGCCAAATTGTTTCCTCTGGGAAATCATTTCGGCAGTTATCGTATTAGACGTTGTTCGTCCTGTTGAGTCTAAATATTGCTTTCATTCTCGTTTTTTCTGAGTCTCCGTTGTACCAAAACCTTGACTCATATTCTAGAATCCTTTGGATTTGAAATGATTTATCCCTCTCCTCTGTTATTAGAGCTAAAATATGGCACATATATCAAATGTACGGGCTATTCCATCTGAAATCGACCGAAATATAGAGAAAATTGACCTTGCAATTTTTAAATACAATGAAATTTTTTTGTACGTAGAGAACTGTGATACAATGCTTTGTGCAAAGTTTGAGTCATCAGAACTTCATAGTGTTTTAATTGACTATTACACTCTTACTACGTCATACTACTTTTGACCAATAAAACGGTAAGAAAGGACGTATTTCAACCAATCATGGCTGCTTATCGCACAATTTTATCGCGTCCCTAGCATTTGTTTAATTTCATCGCGTCCTTAGCATTTGTTTCTTTGTTTGCCAACATTTGAAACTGCGCTGGTCTGGACGTCAAAAATATATATAAAATTACAAACCACTCCAGTCGATGCACAGCAGTTTCAAATATGACTCGCATTGGCATTCAAGAACAAGAATTAATAAAAATCACTGATCATCCCTATGCATCTTCAGAAATCCGATTTACAAATAAATGAAGAGCACCATTCGGAAATCCTGAATAAGTTGAATACACCATGTAGGCCTAAATCAACGAGTTCCACTTCTATTATGCACACGTCCAATATAACATCAATTGAACCACCAACCACATTCAAATTTGAAAATTGTACATTCAATAATTAATCCTTTTAAAATTATTCATTCGGAAATCCTGAATAAGTTGAATACACCATGTAGGCCTAAATCAACGAGTTCCACTTCTATTACGTCCAATATAACATGAATTGAACCACCAACCACATTCAAATTTGAAAATTGTACATTCAATAATTAATCCTTTTAAAATTATTCATTCGGAAATCCTGAATAAGTTGAATACACCATGTAGGCCTAAATCAACGAGTTCCACTTCTATTACGTCCAATATAACATGAATTGAACCACCAACCACATTCAAATTTGAAAATTGTACATTCAATAATTATTCCTTTTAAAATTATTCATATTTATTTTTTATGTCATCGTCGTTAATTAAAACTTTTCTAACATTTGTGTATATTAGTTAGGTTATGTTATACCTTCTGCTTTGAGAGGATAAAAAGAACTTCTGCTATATGATATTATGGATAGTCACGTATCAGAGATTGTTTAATATTAAGATTTATTGAATAGTAATCATTACAGTGTCTGTATAAAGACACTACTGCCATCTAGCATGCATCTAGCGTAATATTTGTAATGTTGAGATGGTACAATAATACATTTGAAGACAGTTGTATTTTCGTAAGTCAATTAATATTTTATTGTATTGGAGTACTTCGTTACTTCTAATCTTTTTATACTTTCTTCTAATCGTGTAATAGTCAATTAAATCCCACTCCAGTTGTGATTTTCTCTAGATAAATCAAAACGTCTAGTGAGATTACTGTTGAAAAAAATATTTAAAGTTATCGTATTTTCATAAAATTAGCAACCTTAAACTGTTGTGACTCCGAAACCCTTTCACCCAATGTTAAAATCATGGTTTATTTTGATGCTGAGAAATTAACGTTTATATTGACATGTAAACAGTTTTTCTTACTTTTTATGGAAATGGAGAAATTTAGATTTTTCTTCATTAAGACGTTTTTGACCACGAAAAAATATTTTTAAAATATTTGGTTAGATTCCGCATTGAAAGTACAAATAAACACATATTTTTTACTGGTGTACCGTTGATAAGAAAGTATTGAAAATATCAAATAAATAAAATAAATAGTACGCGCGTGAAGTAATCAGCTGACTGTGAGACGGGAGCTAGCCGAGACAAGCAAGGCCAGGAGACAAAGACGTGATGTTTCGTCTAGTAGCGCATAGCTGGGCTAGCTTTATAACAAGTTTTCATAAACACAGGAGTAAAATGACGCCCAAAGCTCGCTTGTCTTCCGCTCTCGGCCAGTGCGTGCGATACTGCGCCGATCAAGTCTAGGCGTGTGAAAATAATTTATTTAATACCCTCGAAACTTAATTCCGAGCTACTAAGCAAACAATGCTGAAGTCCCTATTAATATGCAAGGTTTTTTCTCAATATTTTTTTATATTTTTACAAATGGGCAAAAAGCGTAAAAGTATGTAAAATCAGATTATCTGCCTCTCTGTATACAATAAAAATAAGGATTACTTCTTAACATAACCTACCAAATGTCAGCTTCAAAATGAGCTCCCGTTCAATGTTCTGCAGGAAATGGTTCCAGAGTTCTGAACGCTGAAAGAGGTTTGTTTTTTATAAAATACGCTAAATTTGTCGCTCAATAGCTAGTACGAAAACCGTTTGACTTTCGATAGTATATATTTGAAAATGCACTGTCCTCAGCACCTTGTATAAATAGGGAAAACAATTAGAGTATAAAAAATGCGAGGTTTTTTACTGATCGATTTCATATGGAATAGCCCGTACTGAAGTGTTCTGATATCGAATTTCCAATACAAATTTTGCTTTTCATTGCTATATAATGTGAAAAGGCCATGAATTTTGTTCCTACGGTTTAATATTGCACATTGAAATATGACGTCATTGATGAAAGAGCCAATCAGAGCGAATCACCTCACATTATTTCACAGCTGTTTCTAGCCGAATAACGTGGACGTGAGTGAAGTTTACCGTAGGCCTAATTCGGTGTTAAAATATGGCATTTCGTTTCAGATTTGCCACTGTGAATGATATACATCTACTTAGAACAGCTCAAGATGGATAAATTTTTCAGGCCGAAGTACAAGAAGGCGCAGGAAAGAATTTTTCATTGAGATTCCAACAGATAAAGGTTTGAGTCGTGAGTACTCCGCCAAACGAAAACGCTTCTTTGCTTAAAGCGCCGTAAGTCGGAAGCCAGTAAAGATTTTGAGTATCAACCACTTTTAAAAGCAAATTCTATTCCTTCTCAACATTTCTCTCGCTTTGACTCCTATCTAACATGAAAAGCAAAAAAAGTTAACCGCTTATCAACTTTTTAACGTGTAAATGTCTATTCTGAATGGATGACATAGAAGTTAGTATTTTTTTCGTACTTTTCAAAAGAGATTTTCATTCGAATTTCTTTCTATGCCTTCCTTAGACATTGAGCTATCAATTAAAAAAAATTACAACGCGATTTATTGACGATCATAGGAGCTACGATATGATAAATGTTAAAGGAGCGGAAAATATCGTATAATGATTCTTTCCGAAGTTTTACGAACGTTAACATACGTCATTACGGACGTCAACATAGCGTTAACGTTTAGCGTACGACGAGGGTGCGAAAACTCTTTACTATGCCATATAAATTCCTTTATTAATTTTTTTGTTTGTTTTATTTAAACACGAAATTAAAAATTTTGTCAGGAATTGAATTGAAATTATTAATTCAATATTGAAGAAACAAGAAACCCTGGAAGACCACTGAAGAGAATTCTAGATCTCTAATATGAGACCGGAACGGGCCAAACTTTTTGCGAAACTTCTTGGAAGCTACGTGATGATGGATGATGAAGATGATGGTGATGATGATGACGATGACGACGATGATGTGATTCAATATTGAATATTGAACAGTTTGTAAAGAAATTGTTCACCAATCCAATTCTTATTGAGCAATTAATGTAGGCTATGTAAAGTTTCGTTTAAGATTCGTCATGGCATCAACCTAATTGTAGACTAATTTATTGTGCATTGTTTTCTTTCAATTTTTATTAATCGTTAAAAAGTAGTGAATGCATTAATATTGTCCATATAGCTAACTTCTCTTGCACATACTATTAATGTATTGCGACTCAATAGATAGAGAAAAAATTATTTCAACCCTTTATTGTCACGAGACAACCTTAGGCGTTCAGGTCTAAGCTGCGTGTTGATTTTCGTCCCCGACGCCGCCTCCTCAAGTTCAAAATGCTTCAAGTTAATGCTATAGAATTTCGAGGGAAGCCTACAGCTTAGAGTGTTTGCGAAAGCGCTACAGAGGGACTGAAGTGAAGCTAGCAATGTTGTCTAAGCTTATTACCACAACATTTCAATGAATGAGAAGTCCTTTCGTAGTTCCAAGAGAGGCCGCCAGAGATCTCGGAGTCGAAGACTTAATCTTCTCAAGAGAAATGTCAAAAAGGAAAATCCATTATGTCCATGTTTTCTTTAGACTATCGTGTATACTTGACACAAAGATTCTATTTACGTCTCAAACATTTTTAAGTACCGGTACTCAGCGTTGTGATGGTTTTACTTTCAAATAGGTATAGCAGGTATCTTCTTGACAGTATTTTAATGTTCTGTTGTTGAATATTTTACAATAGTCGTTTTTATCCGTGGTCTGGAGACGGAATACAAGAGTCTGAGAACAAATGTTGTACTCTCATTTTCCCTAAAGTACTTTCATTCTACATTCTGTTTTTTGCTGCTATTACTGTACTACAAATCTCTGTATATTGCTACTTCTGTCATTATTACTAATATCGCTGCGACAACCTTAATGGTGCTACTACTATTATTACTTGAGCTACTACTAACACTATTCGCATAATAGTAATAATAATAATAATAATAATAATAATAATAATATAATAATAATTATTATGATTATCAGAGCTGAGATTCCTTTACCTGCGCAGTGCTGTAAACGACGCAGCGACTATGTTTGTAGAGGAAAGAAAGAGACAGAGAATACCTTTACGATCCCATTCGGAAGCAGTGCTCGCATGTATAGAGGTACAATCGGTTGAAAAATCTTATAGCAGGTCAATGAAACAAAGTTTTCAAGTGTACTAAATTTTTCACTATTGAACAACATTTGTACTGGAATTTAACACAGTAAACTTCATATAACTTTGAAAAGTAATTAAATAAAATACATAAATATAATACACTTCTATGAATAACAAAAACTAGTAATTACATAAATAAAATGTACTTCTATGCATAACAAATACCAGTATATGGTTCACTGATCTTTATGAAAAAAGAAATTACAATATATATTCTGATTGTATCAAAAGAAAAAGAGGTGCATTCGGGTGAAAAGTCTTGTTGGGTACTTGCACTCCGTGAGGTGGACAGGAGTTCTTCCTGTTATGTTTCAACATGAATTTTCATATGTTCACTATGTCTTCTTCAATTACAATGTAATTGAACGACATGGTTTTTTTTTTTCGCTCTTATTTCCACATTACATACTTTACAAAATATATTACACCCTTTCACACGCAAGTAGTCACAACCAAATTCGTTTACCAATATTTGTTGCGTGTTTTCCAACACACTATGTGCAGAGGTGCACTCATTACGAGTGACTAAATGACCGGAATCCGACAGAATGAGTGCCGTCTTGAATCACTAAGTGATTATTTACGCATATCATATTATTGTGATGTACCGAAGTACATATATTTCCGTGCAGGAATTCTGCATTATCATATGATGATTTGTTGGATATCATGTCACCGTCACACATCTGTGACAGTGCACGAGGGTTGGCCACTAAAGGGAAACTAAGAGGTGGAGCTTAAACTGAGAGGATTCAATCCGGTATCGGAACTGGAATCCGGTGTGGCTTAGTGGATAAAACGTCAGAATGTAGAGCTGAAAACCCGGGTTCGAGTCCCGGTGCCGGAGAGAATTTTTCTCCGCTCCACCCATCCTTTATCATATTTCTTAGAGTCATCTCCACTTTTGTCATATCATCACATTCAGTGAAAAGTAAGCGAGTCTCAGAATTAATTTTCCCTTTTGAATTAATAGTTTTAATGTGAATGTTGCATCTATATTAGAAACTACACTATCTACCAAAAAGTAATTGAGCACTGTTTTTGCCCCTTTAGAACCCCGTGGTACCACCTCTTGTTGCTATAACAGCAGCCACCCTATCAGGCATGCTCTCCACTAGTTTGTGTAGGGCAGCGGTCGTCAGCACAGAGCACCCTGGGGCTAGCGTCTCTTACCCGTGGAGAACACACTGCACTATGGTGCACTCGTATCTGCTAGCGGGTATGCTCTCTACCTCTTCCTGCTGCACGACGGGGCACACGGGACGGCTCCGCTTACCCTTTACCCATTTCAGCGAGGACGACCACTGGTGTAGGATATCCACTGGAATGCGTCGCCATTCCTCTTGCAACATGGCACTCAATTGGACAATGCAAGTTGGCCGCATCTCCCGAGACCTCAATTGCAGGTCCAATTCGTCCCAAAGGTGCTCAATGGGATTGAGATCAGTGAAGGCCAGTCCAACCAGTGAACATTATTGTCTGCATATCACTGCATAGTATCCGCCGAAACATGGGGCCAACTTCCATTGTCCAACTGAGTTCCATTTTGCAGAGGAATAGCGACGCATTCCAGTGGATATCCTACACAAACTAGTGGAGAGCATGCCTGACAGGGTGGCTGCTGTTATAGTAATAAGAGGTGGTATAGGTCTCGCAAGTACGGATTACCGACGGAAGGAATGCGAATCAAACACTGCGATAAGGAAGAGCGGGCGACAGGAAAGGTCACGAGACAGCTTGAATGATATTCAAGAGTACAGTCGGAAGAGAAATGACATCGATAGAATCAGTCTTGCTTTGTGATAGTTACATTACGACTTTAGTTTGTTCCATTGCATGTGAATACGTGTCTTGTATCGCACGGTGTTATTATTTAATTCGTAAACATATATTGCGCGTTTAATTAGATTCGAATTTTTCTCTTGCTACGTTCTTTATTTCCACAGCGATGTCCTCATTTGTTCATCTTCTTGGAAGAGACAGTACTTCCATCGGCCCGTACTTCTCCCTCCTCGGCGTGCCTACATACACACGTCAAAACAGACAGCAACGCCATCATTGCTTTTCGGTAATCGTTTCTTGCACGAGCTATACCACGAGGTTCTAAAGGGACAAAAACAGTTCCCAATTACTGTACTTTTTGGTAGATAGTGTAGGCCTATTATTATAAGGAAAGTTATGTTAACAATTTTTAATATGTTTTATTAAAAAGGAGACGTATACTGTATATCTTACAAATAGTGCGACATTTAACAACAGGGTATGTTTAGTACAACCTGTAAGATGCTACTGGTTTGAGATCAGGATGATAAAGAGGCAGCAGGTGTACCTTGATCCATATTAGCCGATTGAGCAAAATTAGAGAAACCTGTATGTTAATATAGTCATATTAAGAAATACTGTAAATTTGTGTATAAATGCTGCTATTTTATTTATTTATTTACTTGTTTGTTTATTTATTTATATTTTTATTTACTTGTTTACTTATTTATTTATATTTTTATTCACTTATTTATTTACTTGCTTATTTATTAATTTATTAATTTACTTATTTTTTTTTACTTACTTACTTGCTTACTTAATTATGGGGTGATTACGCTCAGCACTGAGACAATTTTCTGGTCCATTGTACCAACTCTCACTAGGTACATAATCTTCCGCACCAGTAGAATAAGTCAAAAATCGCTGGTAACCGTACATTCCTCTGAACCTGCCTTCTACTCACGTAGCCGTCCTTTGATCTGAAGAATGCTGATATCAATGCCGAGTAGAGGCCCAATTGCAACCTTATCCGCCAAAAGTGTAACTGTATTTTTTCTTTCGAAAACCCTAGACATGACAGGGACACCTCTCCCTCTCGTGACAGGCCACCGCAGCTTATGTTACTTTTCCTGTACAACAACTACGCAGATGTGTAGACACATGTTTGTCAGGCCACCCTGTAACGTATATTTTAATATTGCCTGCGGTCGGACGTCCATGCACTAATCAGTGAAGAGATAATTAAAACACAAACCAACAAAATCGTCAACAGAAGAGCTCTAATTCATGCTGGCCAGCGTGCTTGGAATATTGAACCCGGATACCGCTACATGCGGGTGGCTTCAACGCAAAAATTCAGCATGTTCATGTTTCATAACATACGAGTGGAGTCTAGCAAATACAGTAACAAGCTGCAGTGAATTCGCTTTATCATGAAAATACCATCGTTATATTCAACAGGAATAACACTATTCGCCTTCAGAAATACCACACTGACCGTACTCTTTTTACAAATCTAGATTGGAAGAAGAAATATTAGGCCTATACCTTTTGTATAAATCTACATTAAAACTGTCTCCGTGTTCCTTAAAAGCCATAAGTAAGTAAGTAGGCCTATATTAGTGTATATTATTTTCATACTACATGCTGCAATCGATTTACAAACAAATATTGCTTTTGGGTGTCTAAAGCCTTGGTTTTTCTGAACCGATGCGTGCGACTTGCTAGGCCCGCCTCGCACAAATCCGGAATACACGAGAGATAGTGAGTGGTTTCTATAATTGCTAGGTGCGCAGACTTCGCATCTTGCAATTATAGAAACCACTCACTATCTCTCGTGTATTCCGGATTTGTGCGAGGCGGGCCTCGCATTTCGCATGCGTCGGTTCAGAAAAATCAAGGCTTTGAAACGTTCCTTACTATTCGGATAGGTTAGTTTCCTTCTCTTCTGCTCTTTCTTCGTCCTCATTTTCTTTCTCCTTCACTGAAGATGAAAGTTCTATTGCAATTGTATATTCTAGTGCCTTCATAAGATTAACTACTTAAGTAGAGAATGATACCAAAAGTTTTCTTGGAAAATGTCTGATAGAAGAAATAAAGGAGTCGGATGTTATCATAAGCCTTAGGAAAATATCCTCATTTTTAGCAGTTCTGGAAATCTTTCTGGAGTGATGGGCTTTGTATGATTTTATATTCTTCTTTCTTGCGTCTTGAACTTCATCTAAAATCTGACCAATTGGAAGGCTGCTCATCCATGTACAAGCGTCTTGTGCAATGATACCGGTATGCACTCAATTTGTACGGCACATTCTTCATTATCTCTCTTATTGATATCATAGCCACATGGTAGAGTTCCAAAAATTGTAGAAAATCTTTTTATTGGGCAAACAACAATTCCTGTGGTTGATGCAGCTCGATTTGCACTGTGAAGAATGAGCGAATTATGTTCCTGTCACTTGTTTGGCCATTACCCCAGACTTTAGATTGGTCCACAAGCAAGCTTATTTCAGCTTTTAATCTAACCTTTATGTGGGTTTTCCTGTATTCTACACTAATTTTCAGCGTATTCCGAATCTCACCGGACCGGTGGACAACAATTACGTCACGCTGCAACGGAATAGGAACAAAACTTCTGGAAGGATCGATGGCTGTCATGGCTACTGTGTAAGTTGTTATCTGTGCTACGCTAGCAAAATTTTGCGAAATTTCCGTACTGCCATCTCGTTCAAAGGAAAGAGATCATAAACAACTTATTTCTTGAGCCGGTAATAACTGGTGCGTTGACATGTTCGCTCATAAGCCATTAACATATTGTTTTTACGTTGTGCTCATTACAAACAATACTTACAGCAGAACACACCGCCATGACACAACAGTGCACGATGTCATTCGTCTGATAATACCCGCCCTATACAAGAACCAATCAGGTTCACTGATGGCGGCTGATGGAGACTGCCACCACCTCTGCAAGCTGATGGCGCCGGTGCTGCGACACCGGTGGAGCATCAGTGACGTCATCGGTGGAATTCGGAACACCTTGATGCCATCGGATTGCTCACCGGTGAGATTCGGAATACGCTCTTTGTCTACTTGTGGCATCTTATTTGCCACTTTCTGACATTAAGAGTTAAGAAGTTAATATATTACATTTGAAAAGCCTAACCCACACGTGAAGTGTAAATAGCCCGAATTAGGGTAGGTTGACAAATTTTAATTTTCATTTTCCTTAAAGTTATTTAATTGTCGAGGGATGGCTCCACAGATGTAGCATGACTCTGTCGAAGGGGTATCGCTTATAACGCTGCAGAACTTACCATCGATCATCGTCATAAAAAAAATGTGTTTAATATTGACTCTTGTCCTGTTCTTGTAGTAACTATTGTTGACTGAAGTGTACATATCTGGTTTTCTATGTAGGCCATTTCTTTCAATGACAAAGTAGTTGTTTCCTTTTTCCATTGCAATTTGATTGTTCGGCAGTATCTGGAAGAAGGCGGGCGTGAATTTTGCCATAATAATTTTTTCCTGCAGTTGCATGTTTATGTTCTTCCCAATATATAACGGAATCGATATATGACTATCACTATACTGTATACTTATAAAATTGTGTTTATATTGAGACCGTCCACTGGACCCATACCACTCCCATTTACTAATTCATACACGATTCTAAAAATGTGTAAATTCTAATTAATATTTTAGTGATGGAGTCCTGCAGATTTATACTATTCAAGTGATAGTTTGATCTAATACATTTTATAGTCCAACCTTTGCGTATACTTTATTGAACAATAGGGATAAGACCTATTTTTAGTACGTAATATTCGGTAATACGAAGGATAAAAATAAGTTTTTTTCCTTCTTTGAAAGAGCTCTCGACGTTATTTACGAAGCCACAATGTAAACTGAAACTATAAAAATAAATAAGCAACAGAAAAGACACACTACCGTCATACGTATTCAGCTTTAACTGATCATCCGACCTTGGGATCATCCTAAATTCACCTCAGAACTACCCTTAGATTGGATGAGTACAATGTGAGTGACGAAAACCAGATGCACCCACGCTCTTGGGCCGGCCGAGCGCTGGCGCTGCACTGCAGACATAAACAAAAGTTTGTTTCACTCAAAATTTGCACGTAAATTCAAAATGTTTTCTGTGTGTTGGTTTAGAACATTCAGGGGTATATACTGCTGTAGAGAGCGTAACCTACCACGCGCTACTTTTTTGGTATCTCTGCTTATATACAGAGGATTACACTAAAAAAAAAAGCACAGTTAATTAATGTGAAGAAAATATGTAAATGCAAGTTTCTGTTGTAATTAAGGAGAGTAAATAAATAAGAAAAGACACAATTTTCCGTATAATTTTAAATTACAAATATGAATCATATTTATAAACCTTTAATTACTAGGGAGCGAATTTTTGTGCTAAAAATTTAAATATATTTATTTTTGTATGCTAAAAAGTACGAAAACATTTTCTAAAATTAAAAAAAATATATATTGTTTTTAAATATGACAAAAATACCTTACTTAGCTTGAAAAAAAAAAATCTTACTAGGTACTCACCAACCACACTTGAGTGCTAGTAGTTAGCCGAGAATTGCAGTGAACAACAAAGGTCATCTCCAAATTCTTTATCACAAATACATGCCGATTATCTCTGAACAACGACTTACACTGTGCAAACGATCTTTCCACTTCACAGGACGTCAGAGAGGAATGTCACAAACACATACACCGTCAATTTCATCTATAGGCACATCCTCCAATACCTGAGCAACTTTACACATTTTTTTATATCCATTGTTTTTCCCAAACACATTCTGGAATTTGTCCCTTAGTAATTGTGCTTCTGAACCTGGTAGCGAGCCTAGTTTAATTTCCACGGCACGCACCTCTCTGTTTCAGACAATAGGTTTTTGGATGTTTCGAGTTGTTTTATGGTGTCACGCAAAAAGCTTAAATTTGCTAATAGGAAAGCCAAATCGTTTTTTGAATAACTATCTTTCAGTATAACTTGAAAGATCTCGATTGACGAAGCCCGATAACAGGCAATCACAACAAGATAATATATTTTGCCTTACTTGATAGACATGAGCGAGAGGTGAGAGATTTGTTTAAATTAAATAATGTTCATACCCGAACTCTTATCAGTTGTGTTTCACAAACAAAGCGTGGAATGAAATCATCTTCAGCAACAATAAACATTCCTAATTATGTGTTACAAGATCTCTCCTCCTTATCCATGTTAATTTATTCTCTAATAATAACATTGATATGCTGCCTAGCAGTTCTCACAACTTGAGACGATACTATTGTGAAAATGGATCACGGATACACCACACAGCGCATAGGAACACGAAGTAACCAAGAATTCTTATAAAAGATAACGTACTTCTGAGTGTTATAATTGATTTAGTTTTAAAATATTTAAAAGTTATTTTAAAAATACTATTTAATTAAAAAAAACTCCAAGATTTATGTGTTTATAATAGATTTCCTGAAAATATGTATTTACATGTTCGGAATTTTTAACTTTGATAATTGTGTTTTATCACACGCAAAAAGAATATTTAATTACATAGGAATCCTCTCCTTATTGATTACGTCCGTAAAATTTCAGTAAGTTTCAATCCCTTTCTTTGGACTGTCATAACAGGCATCAGATTCAAACATATGACTGTAACATATTGACTAAAATATTTAGGCCTATATATACTGAGGGAAAGTCTAAAAATTGAATTTTGTCACGGATTTTGGATCACTGTGCGCTGGGTGGGCCCATTGCATCCGAAATGTAATGATGTTAATGCCTTAAAGTCCCTCGCGCTACAAATTCTCCTGCGGGCCGCCTCTGAACTCCCCTACAGCCAGCAAAAATGAATTTTCACTTTCCACGTAGGCATAATCACGGTCCCCAATGTCGGTCCCACAAGCTTTCATGACCTCCAGGGAGAGCCCATGGTACGTAGCACTACCACCAGTAATTAATGACCCGTAGGAAGCAAATTTAAATGCAGAAACCAAAAACAAAGAACACACGTGGCAAAATTTTCCTATGTTAACTGGACAATAGTAGATTGGAACAGCTTACCTGCAGCAATCTTTCACGGGGTCCTCTCAAAATCAATATATTTAAGAAAAGGTTGAAAAGATTAGGCTGAGACTTAATAGTAATGTAGGTGTAGTGTATATCTAAGTTGTCATGTAATTAACTTAGTTGACATCCAATTATATCATGATTTATATTAATAACGTGACTAAAATGATAAAACACTGCAAATACCATATGTATGCTGACGACTTGCAAATTTATTTGCATTTCCACCCTGATGAGACTAGTGACGCAGTAACTAAAATAAACGAAGACTTAAATTCGATTTCACTGTGGTCACACAAATTTGGATTAAGGTTAAATCCAGAGAAATCGCAAGCAATCGTAATGGGACATAATCGTCTACGAAGTACTCTTGATAGTGGTACTATACCACATATAACATTGAATGGAATTATTGTTAAATACAGTGAAACAGTTAAAAATCTTGGCATTTTTATGGATAGCGATCTAAATTGGAACACCCAAGTAACACACACTTGCAAAAAAATATTTTCTCAACTTCACTCTTTGTTTCATATGAAAGAATTTCTACCACTTAGTCTAAAAAAGAATCTTATTCAGACGCTTGTAATGCCCCATTTTGATTATTGCGATTCCTTACTAACTAATGTAAGTTCACTCTTAGCTGAGAGACTACAACGTGTTCATAATGTGTGCATACGATTCATCTGCAATACTCGTAAATTTGACCATATAACACCTTCCCTCAAGTTACTTTCATGGGTGCGTCTGAAGGAACGAAGAACAATACATTCACTGCCTCTTCTATTTAGAATCATGCATACTTCTACTCCGAATTATCTCTTATCGCGCTTTCAATTTCTTACAACTCTTCGAAACCGACATCAAGCACTTCTTTCTATCCCTCATCATAGAACGTCTCTATACTCATCCTCCTACACTGTAGAAATACCTCGTCTCTGGAATTCGCTACCTAATGATGTCAGGGACTGCCGGACTTTATCACAATTCAAAATTAAATTGGAAAATTTTGTCTTGTTTCATGCTTTTTAGATATTGCTAGAAGTGTTGATTTGTGTTTTTTTTACTCCAGATTAAAATCGCAAGTTTCTTGTTTATGTTAGTTAATTAGGATACAATTAATTATACTTAATCACTCATTTAAAGTTTGTGTGACTGCAACCTGTGTATATTTTTGTGTGACTTTACTTCGTTTATAGTGTTTTTTTTTTCCTTTTTATTTCTGTTATTGTATTTGTATTCCTGGTGTTGTGGAAGAGAAGGCCTAATGGCCTTAACTACACCAGAATAAATAAATAAATAAATAAATAAATAAATAAATAAATAAATAAATAAATAAATAAATAAATTAAGGTGACTTGTAATTACTTTAGTTGACAATTTTTGGGTTTAATAGAAATATTTGTAAGTTAGGTTTACTTTCGCTTAGGTATGCTTATAGTAACCTTTATTTATATCATTATCTTTATTTATAGTCCTAGGTTCATTGAATTTATTTATAGCCTAGGCTTATTACATTTAAATTATTTCGATGTACCGAAGTACATAATATGACATTTCCATGCAGGAATTCTGCGTTATCATATGATGAAGGATAGGTGGAGCGGAGAAAAATTCTCTCCGGCACCGGGATTCGAACCCGGGTTTTCAGCCCTACGTGCTGACGCTCTATCCACTAAGCCATACTAAAGGGAAACTAGGAGGTGGAGCTTAAACTACTGTTCTCCAAGCAGGAGATAAACCGTGAAAGGAATGTGCTTACTATTGCGTCATCTATTGGAGCGAAGTAGATAGATAATATTACAGTTATAACGTCAGTTTAAAAATCATGCGCTCTCCTCTATATGTTATTTCCTGCATGGAGGGATTAAAAGACCAAGATATTAACACTGATCTAATTTTGTAACTAGGTTAGTATAAAAATGTATTATGGTTTGTGCTTTGAGAGATAGCCAATAGAGATATGAGTACCCACGTGTGTGACCTTATGACATCTTATGACATCAACATTCATTCACAGCATCACCTCACTTACCTTCATTCCCTGGAGATTTTCTCGTGGTTGGAGTACAGTAACAGGATTCAATCCGGCATCGGAATTGGAATCCGGTGTGGCTTAGTGGATAGAGCGTCAGCACGTAGTTTAAAACTCCGGTTCGAATCCCGGGCCGGAGAGAATTTTTCTTCGCTCCACCGATCCTTCATCTTATTACATTTACGTAGAGTTAGATTTAATTTTACTTTTAATTTATCTAGGCCTATATCATTTTATTCCTGTAATTATTGTAACTTTATTGTTGTAATATTGTAATGTTAATGTTGTAATTATTATAATGCTATTGTATATTATTTATTACTGCCATCGGATATACCCAATTGCAATGTTAATACATACATACATACATACATACATACATACATACATACACACATACATACATGAATACACAATCGACTTGGTTGGCGAGTTGGTATAGCGCTGGCCTTCTATGCCCAAGGTTGCGAGTTTGATCCCGGGCCAGGTCGATGGTATTTAAGTGTGCTTAAATACGATAGGGTCATGTCAGTAGATTTACTGGCATGTAAAAGAACTCCTGCGGGACAAAATTCCGGCACATCCGGCAACGCTGATATAACCTCTGCAGTTGCGAGAGTCGTTAAATAAAACATAACCTTAACGTTACATACATACATACTGTACATAACTACAAACATACTGTACATACATACATACATACATACATACATACATACATACATACATATATACCACGGGATCCGAATTTGGTGACGGACGCAGTCGACTCTACCTCGGAGCAAACTATGGGAAAGAAAGGAGATGATGATGAAAGAGTACAAATGTAATTATGATGACAAAATGAGTCCGAGGTCCAATGCCGAAAGTTGGCCAGCAATTCTATTTGAGTTGGCGCAGGTAACATTTTGCAAAAATTACCTACTTAGACAGGTAACTTGCTCCAAATTGCAATCAGGATTTGAACCTGGGCTCACTCGTTTCACTGACAGACTTGCTAATTGTTACTCTACAGCGGTGGACTTGGAAATAACATGTCAAAATATAATTTTTTTTTCTGCCTTCAGTATAGGTCTTCCAGATATCTGTTATTGAATATTTAGTTTCTGAAAATGAATTTCAAATGATATTATAATGTAACCAACAGTTGTCTACCTAGGAAACTGATGACGTGACAATCTTCACACTCATTCAGAAATCTTGACAGGTTTTTGTTAAGTAGAGAATTACGCGCAATTTTTCAGAGTTTCCAATGATGGAGGGGGGAAAAGAAAGCAACACGATATGGTGAAATTTGCTTGAAACTATTTTAAATTCTAAACTCGTTAACGAGCAACGTGTCAAATTACTGAACAAAATGACCTCTATGAAGCGGATTGAAAGTAAAACTCATTAAAACTAGAGAATTACGTAACATGAAGGACGTTAAGCTCTTTGATAAATAAGCTCATTCCCTGTTTACGTTTAACAATGAGCGTCAAGAAGGCGTCCTTGGTGAATCAGAGAACCTATTACAGGAAAGACGAAATTAGCAAAACTAACGTTTCTAAAAAAAAAAAAGTTAATAGCACCAATCTGCAAGATAATTTGTGTTTTCCGATGGCAGTTTTGCAACGCTGTATTTAAAGGAATCGCTGTTGTGACTCACTGCAACGCTTCTAGCAAGTTGTTCAACTGATCCAGGTTCGATTGCTCATACACAGGCAGGCATTTTCGTTCCCAAACAAGTTAGGAAAGTTATCGGTTAGTATATCCTGGAGTTTCAGGGTTCAACTCTAACCTTAAATGCTTGTCAGGACGCTACGAAAAGTAAAACCTAGTTCGGTAAATATAATAATAATAATAATAATAATAATAATAATAATAATAATAATAATAATAATAATAGAGCATGACAACTGTAAGTGGGATTGCTACTAAATTGAAACGGTCTGTCCAGCTACTTTTTAACCAGATAAACGCACTAACACTGCTTAACTAGCACTCTACAAAATATTAGTGCTACATATGACAGGAAATATAATTAGATGGATCGATGATAATAATGAACTAATATATATAGGGTGTTTCCGAGGTGATGTTACAAACTTTCAGGGATGATGGCGAAGGGCACATGTATCAATTTAAGATACGGAACCCTGGTCCGGAAATGACCGAGTTGAAGTTACAAGCAAAAACAGTTGTATGGAAATGAAATAATTTTATTCCTCTGTACACCTTATTTATGTGTATTTATCTGTACATCTTACACATACTGTATTCATCTGACGTTGTTTACAGTATTCCATTCAGTGCGCTGTCTGAGGGGTGGGGACAGGAAACTACACTAAAACAATGCAGATAGCGTAATGTGTAACGGACATGGTCGGTCCTGATATGTACGTCTGTAGACAGCAGTGTATGTGTACAAGTTGCAGTGTCCAGTCGATCAGTCCTAGTGAAATGGAGTACATGAGACCGGAATAAGCAGACCTGATTTTCGAATACGAATGAGCCAATGGGAACAGTAGACAAGTTCACAGATTGTATCGGGCTAAGTACCCACGTAGGAGACATCCGGCCCATATCATTTTTCCACGACTGTTTCAAAAGTTTAGGGAAGGAGGGCACATGGTGCCAAATTACAATTTCATTTCCACACAACTATTTTTGCTTATAACTTTCGACTCAGTCATTTCCGGACCATGGTTCCTTATCTCAAATTGATAAATGTGCTCTTCGCCATCATCCCTGAAAATTTGTTACACCACCTCGGAAACACCCTGTATATTACAGAACATAATAGTAAACATGATACACATTAATTGTATATACACTATAAATGCAATATATACAATTAATTCCGTAACGGTAAACAAAAATATATATTCTGAGATCATGAAATTCATATCTTTTACCATAACTGTCAGTAAAAATTTGTTTAAGCTAAGAAAATGTTCTTCCTACGTCGTAAGACGTTACAGTGACACATTTATAATAACAAAAATCAATATAGAAATTAACAATAATTACATTTTACACAATATATACAAAATACGAATCAAAATGAAATACAGTAGGCCTATAACATAGATTGACAAATCAAAATAATATTAACACAAAAGTCTGAATGAAAATGCAACTTACTCAGTTTTAGAATCAGATCACAATATAGTCGTAACTTGGTGTTTTACTTAAACAACATTGGCGATGGGGCGCCTGTATTGTACTATGATTCATAGTCTATGCGTACCTGATATAACCTCTGCAGTTTCTAGCGTCGTTAAATAAACCATAATTTTTTATTTTCCATATTATCCCTTAAATTTCTTCGGCTGAATTCTGAAATAATCAGTTCATATTAGAACTAGCCGTACCCGTGCGCTCCGCTGCACCCGTTAGAAATAAATATAAAGTAATTACATAATTAAAATAGGACGTTTGATCCAGGGAACATTCGTGTTTGATAGAAGGATAAATCGTTTAAAGTGTTACTTAATTTAAATTGTATTTAAATAATTAAAATGCGATCATTTTGGTCCAGAGAGCAATCATTTGGTGCAATTACAATTCCTTTAACATGTTTCTTAATTGTTATTACATGCAACCATAATTTAATGAAGATTGACATATCATTTAGTTTTAATGTGTGTACTTTATATTACTTGCTATATGTTTCAGAAATTACTTTAATAACATTGTAGAATTATGTCCATCTAGAGAAACTACACTTTCCAATGGTGAAATAATAATTAAACAATTAATTAGCTTCCGATATTACTTCATACAAACACAGAAACATTCTCTTAGGCTATGTTTAATAGCTTTCGATTGTTGTTGTCCAAGGCCCCTTATAGACGAAGTCATTTGTTTTTATTTCAGTACAGCGCCTTAGATGGCGTTGTTATTGTAATTTTAAAACTCATTTATCTCATTAAATTTCAGTCCTATCAAAATTTTGTATAGGATAAAACTTATCGGAAATTATTTTTAAATAAACGTTTGTTATGTAGTATTTTTCATGAAAATCAATAATAAGCAATATATGTCGATTTAATTCAGGCCCGCTTATAACCCCCCTTTTAAATAAAGTATTTTGAATGTCATATAGCCTAAAATCTAAGTTACAACGAACTTAATTTATATTCCAATGTTCATATAAATCGATTCAGCCATTATCGCATGAAAAGGTAACAAATATCCAGACACACACACAGATAGACAGACATACAAACAAAAATTTCAAAAAAGCGATTTTCGGTTTCAGGATGGTTACTTATACATGTTAACACCAATTATTTTTGGAAAAACGAAAATTACCAGAAAAAGTTTGGCTACAGATTTATTATTAGTATAATTAGATTAGATGTCTCATTATTAGAAATGTACATATTTCCGTAGACAAAATTTAAATCCTTGAACCTCCGATCTCATGATTATCACACATTATTGTTGTCTCCATGCGCTGTGGTTGGCTGGTTGCATGTTATTTGATACAAAGTCAAAAGACAAAGACTGCTTCTTCCGTATGCACATCTTATATTATATCACATAGGTATTCTTCGCAATATTTCTCATAATGGAGTGCTCTCGGATGCCAGCGAATCATAATTTCAAATATCTTGACAGTTATTTCTATTGGCTGATATTAAAGGTCGCTGAATTATGCAGGAAGCAGCAGAAGATAGCTTGTTCCGTCAATTTGAATATTATGAATAATTTATTCCCTACAGATGGACAGTCAGATCGATTTGTACGCATCCTCATGTGTTTTTGTTCCAGCTGGCTCTGTTGCTAAGGAGATTAGACTTCTTTAAAACATCTTCAAGGATTAACTTTACAATGCTCGTATTCAGTAATAAGACAAATTATTGTTTCTTTTCAGAATATCCTGCACAGTTTATCAGTATTGTAACCACAATCTAATATATACCGTCACGAAGCTCAATACGTAGTAAATATGCTTCCATGGATAGTTTCTAACCACTAAGATCGCTAATATCGCCTCATTACAGACAATGCGAAATAGTACCGGCACAGTCTATTGTTTCTAGCACCCTCACAACTCAAGCTTCGTGACTGTATATACTAGACTGTGATTGTAACCTACCTACATATAGAGTAGTCACGGCTACTAGAGATGTTCTCTTCAGTGATCGTGAGTTCATTTCTTCTATATTAATAGTATTCCTTTTTAGCTCAGTCGTCGTGAGCATGTGTTTGTTTCGTGTGTCAAAACTTTTCATTGGAGCAACATGACGCGCCTAAATTTTATTTTCATGTTGAAAATTTTCAACTGAAAATCACCAAAATCTTAAAAATTTAAGGGACCAGTGCCCACCTAGTAACGTGATGAATTTGAGGAGCTACGGTAAAAACTGAAAACCGGTTTCTAAAACCAAATATAACAGCTGAGGGGATTATATCGTACTGACCGTTCTGGTTGGATGATCGTTCCCCTCTGCTGAGGTAAGTGGACATGAGGCCAGCAGCCGATTGGTCGGCACTGGCTCTTCATGGGTTGCTCATGCCACGGATTAACCTAAAGGGATATAAGCGAATGGAAATATAATAGCAATTATTTTCACTATTATGTAAAGCAGCGGTGGCGAAAATGTAATCGTGCGCCGAGCCACTGTGTAACATGCAACGTGCATAGCACCTATGGAGGGAGGCGGACACCCGAAGGGGAAGTGAAGCAACTGTCTAACTTATTAACGGATTTTCATTTTCCTTACGTCAATCACTTAAATATAATTTTATACAGTACAAGGCTACAAACTAATGTTTAGTACTACGTGTAACGACGAAAGAAATGAACAATATCAAAACCTAAAATTAACTGTCTTCAAAATGTCTCTGCGACAAAGTTTCAAAATCAGGAATTATATCACTTACTGCCAGTCGTAGTTGACCACGAAGGTATTTGTCTGTCAGTTGTGATCTAAATTTGGTTTTTACTACTGTATTTTAATTGTTGAAAATAATTTTTCACAAACGTAAGTTGTAGCGAATATGGCTTCAACATAGGAAGTGAAAGAACAAAGCTTCGGATATTTATTTTTTGGCAAAGATTTGAAAGTTCAACATTTGTCAAGTCCTTACATCTAGCTTTCATTTGACATCACATTGGTAATCAGTGAGTTCAAATTGAAGAGCTAACCGTATTATTCGTACATCTGCTGAAAAATGGTCGACGTACAAAGATGATGATGATGATGATGATGATGATGAAAACAACAATAACACTTAACCTTTTAATGTTTTATCAGTAACATGTAATATAATGCCGTTTTAGGTTATACAACCGTTTTCCTCGTAATACTTGTGAACAAATCATACATTTAATATTCTCATCATATTGACAGCAAAAAAATGCGTCCTCCCATCCTACCTGGAACTTTCGTACATGGTTTCGAGAGACATATGCCACAAATACAAATTGAACGGAGTTTGACTCCAGTGAGTGAGAGGGTGGGGGGTGGCGGAGGTTAGAAGCAAGCGAAATGCACAGTTATCACTGCGAGCCACAATGTCTCGCGAGTCACGTTCTCGCCACGGCTGATGTAAAGCATGAATTACTTTATCATAACAAGTAGGCTACATAATATCAAACTGAAAGAAAAGAACAAGGCTTTAAGTGTTAGAACACCTTAGCAGTTCCAAAATTTCTGTATGGTAATAGTGTGTGGACAATTTGAAAACAAGATTTAACTTGATTAAATAGCGCAGAGTTGAAATGTTTTTAGGAAAATAGCTCGATACATTTTGTTAAACTACAAACGAAATGAATAAATCTTCAATAATAATAAATTACATCTATTATCGAAAAAAAATCGGAAATCGCAACAAAAACTAGACACAGCAGATTATGTTAAGAATGGCGACAATAGAATTCCTCTGTAAATTTTGAATTGGGAACCGAGAGGAAAGGCAATGTTAGGAATAACTTTAACCCACCCAACTTAGCTGCTTTAGAATTTTATGCTACTTATCTGGAGTCTTTTTTGACCCCAAGAATATTTTTTGTTAATAATTAGGACTTTTCCTAACTTAATGCATTTTTATATACACTGTACGGAAATTGTAAGTTTTTATCGTACCTAGATTTACTCACTATGTTTCAACATTGTATGAATGACTTAATTAAACAAATTAGTTTAATGGCAGATTATTCTATATCTGTATTTTTATTTTTTCGATTATGAGAGAATACATTCACTTTCCTTGAAATAAAGCACTTAATAGGTAATTGTTATTGCATCAAGTATTATACAAATAACTACTTACAAAATTTTACCCATAGTCTACATGACAATTTGTATTGTATTTATTTCATTTTTTCACTTTTAAAAGTACATCCTCACTTTTTTACAACAAAACACCATCACTGCAAAATAATTCTAATTATAAAATAAAAACGTGTGTATAGCTGTGGCCATCCACAGACCCAAGCAATAAACATGATAAAAAATCAATATGTAATTATGAAATAATAATTTTAATTGTAAGGGAAACTAAAATAACCAAGGATAGCATATCTAGGTTACTAGAACGTTTCGGAGTACGTGAATGTAGATATCAACAATAAAATACGGTATGGAGTCAGAATAGACCCCAGGTAAGTGTCGAGGATTAAGGGAAGAAGTACGCCTTCCGCTGGTATAATTTTGCTATTTAAATATTTTTTTCCACAGAATCCATAGGTCCTTTGAAAATAAGAATTGGCATAGGGGAGACTGTTGTACCATTACACACTTTTCACATTTTTTTTTTAATTTTGAAAAAATATATTTTAGATAAAAAAAATTCCTTTACAACTTCCTCTATGTATTTTCCTGTTTTACAGCTGTATTAAGAATGGAGCAAATAAAATGAAGGGATATGTAATGTGTTCAAAGGTACAACAGGTTCATGTACCTTGGAACATACTATACCTTGTAAGTTGGAACACATGGAATATAGGTGGGAATATAGTTGTAAAAACTGACAATTATATTTAAAATGTATTTGCCATCGTAAACCAGAGCAGGCTTCTCTGATTGAGATTTTATTTCCTGGAGGAGCAATAACTGCTTCAACAGCTTTCTTCAAGACATCCGGATCAATTGGGGACCTCTTTAATTCCAGACTTACTTCGTGGCATGATCTTAAAATAAAAGAAAAATAAAACCCATAGTATCGTGTACTTTGGAACATATTCCATGGTACAAGATGTTTTGTGTTCAAAGGTACAAGAGGGTGCACTTTTAAACAAATATGGCTCCCAAAACTAGAAATTCGAATAAATCATGGAAATTAAAATATGTTATTACTCATCAGATGATAGGGAACATACCGTACTTGAAAGATATTAACAATCACAATCTAGCTTTGTGATAGAAAACATAATATATCAGTGAACGAAATGTTTACTTTTGGTACTAAAAATACTTATTTTGACCACGGATCTCGCACTTTGCAGTAAATAAAACTGAAACTACGACCAGCGCTACTCAGCGGTATTCTCTACAATCTACTTCATTTTGAGTCCTCTAGGTAGCAACAAAAATTAAAAAACAAAAAATGTTCAAAGGTACACTATGCTAAAGGTACAACAGTCTCCCCTACTTAATATACACTCTCTGTACATCATCCAATAATTATTATTTTAATGGTTTTGGAAACGTAATTTATATTTTTTTTTTAATTGTGAAAATATGTGGAGTATTTTGTTCAGCCGGATAGCGTTCAAGTGATAACTGGAAAATTACTTAACATAATTTTATGAAATTTTGCATGCATGCATGGTTCTCCCATGTGAATAACGTAGTGGTGGTGGTGGTTACACTCGATTTGCTGATTCCGCAGATTGGTTCTGGCCCGATGTAGGAGCTATTTTGAGCAACATGCTCTAAAATCATTAATGTATTGTATTTATAATTTATTTAAAATTAATATTGTTTATTTTTTAATTTATTGTGATGTCAAGATTACTTTTTTAAATAAACTATACACTCTACGCTAAAGATTTCAGAGTATGTTGTTCAAATTAGAGAGCTATATTTTCATGCAAAATTTAATTTAAATATCTGAAATAATTTTTTAGTTACCAACTAAACTCTATTTGGCAGACTAAAAACTTCACAAATTGTCATAATTTTTAAAGAAATAACTGTTAAGTTTTCAAAAACATGAAAATTGCTTGCTAAACCCTATTTCCAATGGACTTACAGATCTGAGAAAAAATGTTGACCTATATTAATATAAAATTAAACTATCTTCATTCATTCATTCATTCATTCATTCATTCATTCATTCATTCATTCATTCATTCATTCATTCATTCATTCATTCATTCATTCAGACCCAATATTAATTTTACCGGTCTGCTAGAACTCTTAAGCGCCATCTATTCCTTCAACTGCCCACTCTTTCATTCTTTAACTTCTTGTTGTATCTTTATTTCTCTACTTCTTGTGCATATGATTATATTTTTGCGTCTCGTACGTAAATTTATTATCTTCCTTTATTTTTTCAATGCCTATAACTTCTTAATTAATTAGTTAATAAGTAGCCTACTTTATTGCTTTTATTTATTTATAATTCAAAGCTTCGTTCTCTAATCTATTGATTCTTTTGATTCGATGTTTGTTTTCTTTCCATCTTTTGTTTCTTACATAGCTTATTTCTTTCTTTCATTGATTCATTTACCAATTTATACCATTTATTCAACGTTCTTTATTTTTCCTTTTTAAATTTTTACTGTTTCCTCTATTTATAGTCTTCTTTTTCCTCTCTATTTCTCAAGTGTCATGCACAGTTCCTTCACATACTTGACATCGTATTCTTACATAGTTTTATCTTTCATCTGACAACGTTAGGTAAAAACCGTCATCGTTATAAATCTTTTCTTCTATTCGACCAACATTACAAAGACGTTTCATGTAGACAAATAGTGACTGTACGACAGAACTGCATAGCAGTCAGGAAACGTGCTGCAGGCATATGCTGCTACCTACAGTACATGCTCTGATTTTTCCCCTCCAGTTGAGTTCCCTTTGTTTGTTTCGTTCCTACAGTCATATACTTGATAATGTGTTATCAAAGAGTTTAGAGTAAAAGAGGAACCACTCAGGCACAGAGTTGGAAAAGCACTTCCTATGCTTGGAATATCATACACAAACGTCTCTTCGCTAACGAGCGGCCTACTCCAAAGACACAAAACAAAATACTACTAGCATATTTATCTTTAAGCATGCACGTATGGGTAAGCACGATGTCCATTCTCTGGAGAATCTAGAAGCACATGTGACATTTTAAACAGACTTGACCTCTTTCCAAAACTGAATCTGACAAAGGAAACCTTCTACTGCCTATTAAGTAGACGAGTCGACTGTCGACTGCGCGAAATAAAGGAAAATTTTCCTCTCCGTAGTATTACAATCGCTCCTAGAGCTACCCCTTTAACATTGAGAGCTATGTCTTTGCATGGCCAGAGGAACCTGAGCGTGGTGCTAACCACATCATACTAGTGGTGTGATAGTTGCTACTGCTTCCACAATGCGATCTTTTTCTAACACGAAATAAAAAAAAATATTATTTAATAAGGAATGAAGTTGAAAGAGTATGATATTGTAAACATGAGTTTCAGCAATAAAATAAAATAGAGAGAACATGAAAAAGGTAACAAGTTTATGAGTTATGAGGGAGACGCTTCATCACTGCACAGTGAACTACCACCATTATGAATTATGAAAAAAAAAAAAACAAATATTTTTTAATAGTAAAAATATTTCATATAGCAGAAGGATAGTGTTTTACACATACCAATTTTCATTATTGTACAAAGTACAGTAATGGAAGAAAAAAATGTTGAATATTTCCAAAAATTTTACTACTGTAAGCTGTACCAAATCCTTTAAGAATTTACAAAAACTGTTACAGGCTTTAACATTGTTAAAAATAAAATGGAGTGGTGATTAGCTATTGTAATGAATGAATGAATTTCGATGTTAATAATGCAAGAATTTCTTTTGACATGAATTACAAAATTTGTTCAAAATTTGGTACATTAAGATACTCTTTTCAATTGTGTTTTATTTGTTGTTATTATTATTATTATTATTATTATTATTATTATTATTATTATTATTATTATTATTATTATTATTTTACTTTCCTACAGATAGGCGTACTGTGGACTTTGTAATAGGCTACTTAGGCTATTCCAGATCACCTTGTGTAGGCTTAAATCTGAAATCTATTTTTCCCAGGTATTTTAATTTGGACAACAGTTACTAATATTGCAATTAACATTTTTAATAGGCTAACTCGCACTTTCATTTAAGAGAGAGCATTAGAATTGAAGCACATAGTAAATATGACTGGTTATTGCTGTTTCCGTGGTGGAGTCGCGAATAGCACGCAGTCTGCTATATTGGGATCATACACACACAAAGTTTGGAAACCGCTGCTTAATGGAGAGATTTAAGTCGCATCTTGTTTAAGAGGCTTATGGTCGAGTATGAAACACAGGTCCGATAAATCAGCGGTTACCGTGCAACTGGAGATTTCCCATTTCGGTCCGGCTCCATTACTTCGCGATATTACGCTCTAAACTGTGTTTGAAAGCTTTGGATCCTGCCTCAATGAAAACACCTGATGTCCTAACTTCTCCCAGACCCTTCTGATTAAGAGCGAATTATAACTAGGTACATCATCAGTTTGTGCGACCTCATACTCTAAATAACGCCACTTCCTCCGATTAATGTGTTCGCAATAGAATTTCCATTTCTTAGACTAGGAATCTACAGTTTGTCATTGCTTTCACTGGAAACGCGTAAGATCAAGACGTAAAGGGCACAGAATGGCCTGTAACCTTCCCTTGTGCGGCCGTCATAAGAGAATTATACCTATATATTCGTACGAGTTCTTGGCAATGTATAACGTGTGCGAGTATGTAGAGTATGTATTTATATGAAGATGCGCTTAATTGATATAGAGAGGCAAGAGATTGACCTCCAATGTTCGGAAAAGACCTCACTACATTTACAATCAGATGTCATGCTTAACTGGGGGAGGTGAGATTACATAAATTCTTGTAACAATGACAGTAGAGTAGGTTTAGCGTAGCTAAGATTGGGGCATGGAAGGGTAATAAAATTTGTCAACGAAGAAGGAGAGCACCTTTGTCCACTATGCGGGGAAAAGGACTCCTGGAGACATATTTTATTGCTGTGTGTCGAACTGGAACTTATACGGGAGAAACTATCAACCACCCTTGATGCTAAGTCAGGATAGGAGTTCGCTTGCATGTCTTGACCTCACGTGGAATAGAGAATGCGAACAAATGACTGGACTGTCCTTCTTGAAGGCGAGACAGATTAGAACTTCAGCTGTTGAAGATTGTGATGCGAACTGACGTAGGGATAGTGGTAACTACTCAATTATACACTTTTATGCCTGTTTTAGGTTAGAATATATTATATAATAGGCCTATGTTTTGTTTGTGCCATTTTCATTTTAATCTGTGTGTTCTTTTGGAGAGTGGTTGGATCTAATCATAGGTAAGGGGGTGAAACCTACAAAGTAGGACTTGTTTTAGATACAAAGCACGTACGGTCAGAAGACACGTGCATTGGATTTAATAGAAAATTATAATACTATAGTACATCTGTATGTAAAATATTGCGCAATAAATCCATTTATCTATCTACTAGTATGTATTTCGTTAAGACCAATTATGTAAATTGAGGAAATGCCATCGTTTGCCGGAATATTTGACGTCAATGTTCAACCACAATGGAAAAGGGAGTTAATTCTTTGCCATTAACTGCAATATTCTAAATAAATGGATAGTGTTGATGTTAACTAAAATATTATTCTCTTCATTACTTCCTACCGATTGATGCACGAGTTCGTAGCCTTTTTATCCATCATCAGAACACTGCGTTGTTAAGAGATTGTAGGCCTATATGGTTTGTCATTTGTGATTTTGAGTATCGTGCTTGTAAATAAGCCTTGAATTTTGCTGATATGAAGAAAATTTTTGGTATTTGTGAGCCAGAGGAGATGGTGTGTGAAATGGAAAAAAAAATAAAATAAAAAATAACATCCGACATATTTTCTGTTTAGAGTAAAGGCAGTGGAGGCGGCTCGAAACATTTGTGCCGTGTACGGGAATAATACCATCGGAGAAAGCATTGCAAGAAAACACTCCGTACTAAAATTAAAGTCCATCCACAGAAGATGATATGCATCTGGTGGGATAAAGAAGACTTTCCAGGAATTTAATCACAATTGTGGACATTTTTTTCCAATAATTCAGACGCCTGGAGGCCGCAATTGAAGAAAAACGACTGGGTAGACTGCATCAAGTGCTACTGCAACAAGATAATGCAGGTCCACACTCCTCTGACATGACGAAAGTAGCTACCGAGGAGCTTAGTTAGATTTAGATTTAGATTTAGATTTATTTATTTAACCTGGTAGAGATAAGGCCGTCAGGCCTTCTCTGCCCCTCTACCAGGGGATTACAACTATAACATGAACAATAAGATTACAATTAATATTAAATTTACAATTACAATTACAATAAAAATTAAAGTACGACAAGAATACCTGATTAATGAGAGCTAGACATTTTATCATAGAAGTTAAGAACAAAGAATATTTTTGTATTTACTAAATTACAAATTAAACCTACAATAACAAAATTCTATAGTGATGAAATTATCGGATATTGAGATATTTTGTGGTAGATTAAAAGAACTATTTACAAGAAACCATGTCTGAACGAGTCTCAATTACTGACCAAGTGCCTAGTAAGTTTGCGTTTGAATTGAATTTTATTTCGACAGTCCCTGATGCTAGCAGGTAACGAATTCCAGAGTCTTGGCAGGGCTATTGTGAAAGAGGATGAGTATGAGGAGGTGCGATGGGATGGTATTGTTAGTATTGTTTCATGGCGAGAGCGTGTGTTCAGATTGTGGTGGGAAGGAAGGTAAGTGAAGCGAGACGACAGGTACGAAGGAATAGAAGAGTTCAAGATTTCGAAGAGAAAGAGAAGTGAATGTAAATTTCTTTTCTTATCTAGTTTAAGCCAACCTATTGCTTCCAGGGATGGGGTAATATGATCATATTTACGAACATTGCTTACAAAACGTACACACAAATTATGAGCACGTTGAAGTTTCATTTTGTTGTCGCTGGAAAGGTCAGTCAGTAAAATGTCAGCATAGTCAAAATAGGGAAATACAAGGGAGGTGATTCCGCATCCCCCATATTCTCTCGATCTTGCGACCTCATATTTCCACTTTTACAGTTCTCTATCCAATAATTTTCAAGAAAATTCCTTTGATAACGAATATGCTTTACAAACTTTGGCTTGATGACATCTGTAACTTTAAACCAGCAATTTTTTTCAGACGCAGAATTGAAAAACTACCTCGGCTTTGGCAGAGAATCTTACATACAGTAATGTAGGAGAGTATATTACTCATTAATTTTTGTCTTCTATTCGTATCAAATAAAACTTCTGTCACAGCGAACATACACTAAGAACTTTTGTATCAACCCTTATGAAGTAGGGTAAGGGGGGCGAATAGGCCCAGCGGGCGTATCAAGCCAATTTCAGAAAATATTTAATATAAGAGCCATCGACACTGGTATGTAAGGTGCTCCATCTCATAGGTTACTTGATAATCCCTTAGAAGCTGATAGAAATGTTGCAGGAGGAAGGCGTTAGACGAGATAAATACAGCTGTTTTTAAAATACTCCACAATATTCTTATTATTGTATAGTGTGAATACTGTTTAGAATCTTGTTCTGTGTGAGGTAATAAGTAAAACTGATACAGAGATTCTTGTTTGAGTGGTGAGTGGACGTCTGCCTCATGAGTCAGTGCTGCCAACTGTTGAAATACGTCACTAAACAATTTCGGGTGAATCGGTCCGCTCTGAGAAAATAAAATAATTAAGTATAAATTACTGAAGAATCTCTAAAACTCCACAGTTCTGTGACGGTGGTATATGATTAATGACTTACCTTTTTCGGATATTGTCCATTGTTTGATATATTATAAATACACAACGTTTCTGGAGTTGGGTCTACTCTCCTATTCAGGTTTTTTTCACGACAGTGATAATTTTTGTTATTTTTATTTTGAGGTGGTTAAACATTAGTCCAGTCCGCTAACAATTCGGTGGTCTAGTAGTAAACGTACTGGATTAGTGTTAAAGAGTTTCAGGCTTAAATCTTTGCCTCCGCTAACCTCATGAAAAAAAAAAAAACTAAGAACTGTCACTATCACGAAAAAGGGCAGATCCAAGTTCTGAAACGTCGTATATTTATAATATAGATCAGGGAATTGACACTGTCCGAAATCTAATTTATTTCGGGGCTTTGTAATAATATCTTAAATCTTGTAAATCTTTTATTTTTACGCGTCAGTTGTTTTGTTTCTTCTACATGTCACACCTAGTGTTTGTAATAAAGTTAATTATTGTAAAATTAATTAAACAAGTTACAGACGATACTAAATATGTCTGATAGGTATAAATACAGCATGTTTTCTTATAATTTCACATTCCTCGAAGTGGTCCCTTTCACCCATCTATGAGGACCTATTCACCCGCACGACGTCGGTCGAATAGCACCCTGCAGTGTGTCGACTTGGTTCAAAACAGCATTTAATATTTGAAAGCAACGAATTTAAGTTTAATATGGAAAACAGAGGAAGAAATAGGCTACCTAAGTAGAGTATAGTTCAGGGATAAAAAAACTGGCGAGAGAGGGGTGGAAAGCATGGAGCAACCGTTGGTTCCCCGTCCACAGCTCACCGGCGTTGAATGACGTCACTGTGACCCGTACGCAATCACAGACACAGACACTGAATACTAATCTCCTCTCCTATTAAGTCAATGACGCCGAGGTGGAAGGAGGGGATGAGTGACGTATTCCGATGAGTGACGCAAAGCTACAATTGGTGCCCAATTCTGCAAGCCTGGTATAGTTGAAACTGAGTAACTTAACTGGTTCGCGTTTGAGACCATTTTCCATTTAGTGGTCCTGTTCATCCCCTCTTACCCTAAATGTTAAATTTAAATACGGTGAATATAAAGACAGGCATGAATAAATATTAACTTTTATTTCAAATTCTAAACATCTTTACAATCCTACATATGTTCACAATAACAATCATATTTTTATGCAATTTATAGGGATTCGATTAATATCCTGTCATTTTATTTTGTGATTAAGGATCAAACTGATGTAATGAATTACTGTGGGATTCATGTGTTCCAACAAATACGAATCAGGTAATGACAATTACTTTAAAATATTTTATGCAGAATATCCATACATTTACATTATAACGCACAAAATGTTGATTGAAACAATATCTATGTAATATTTTATATATGTCGTCAAGATTAATTTATTTTTGAACACTGGAACTTTTTGAATAATTTTGAAAATACGCCTTAAGGTGGTCGTCAGTACTATAATCCCAGGCATCAAACAATTAGCCAGTTACCTCGCGTACTGAGTCTCCAACATTGATAGGTATGATTTAGGATCTTCTTTTTTTTCAAGACTTAACATGTCCAATACATAAAAACACATTTCAGATGCCAAAAACTTACATCGCAGCAATGAACAAAATATTTTCTGTGATGAAATATTATTATTATTTTTTTGTAATCGATTCATATAAATTTTCTCAAAATGGACATGTTAAATTTTAGCTCCTCAAATATTCTGGCAGCCGTCTTCATAAGCCAACTTCAGAAAAGTTTTGGTGCTACCTTAATTCTAACATGTCTTAATATACGCGTCTAAATGAGGGAACAATATCTTCAAAACCAGCAAGAGAGTGTTATTAATTACTAATACAAGAACCGGGAAAATTCTTTGGTTGTCGAAGTTGTCATAACGCCGTTACAGAACGTCAAACTTACAAATAGGAAAACCTCGCAGAGTGGGAACAACAGTCAACAAGAGCTTCAAGAATTGTTGAGAACTCTCTGAATATGTAAAACCAGGCTCTTGAATTGATCTGGTAGTCAAAATTGTGAATTGGGCGCAAAGCTTCCTGCCCGCCTGCCTGTTCTTCATAAATTCCAAACGCTTAGAAGGCACTTCTCAAGTATTCCTCGGCGAAGCTCTTTCCTCGAGCGTCTCTATGGCAACAAAGCCTCGTCTCGCTCAGTCATCTGTTTCTCGTTATGAAACAGACTCAAGGGTACAGGAACTAACCTGCATTCAGAAGGTCTTGACATCGAAGACCTGACACCGTTTACGGTTCAGATGTAGCTCACAAGAGAATTTCCACAACGTTAGGTCTAAAATATCCTTCGGAAAATTGTTAAAAATAAGTGAATTAAAAAACGTACGTTAAAACTAAGTGAACTACAAAACGTAATTGCCAATAGAAAATGTAAAAAACAAAAGTGGCAGATATATAGCTTTACTGTTCTGCATACACCGACAGTAATATGACAATATCTTACTTACTTATTTACAAATGATTTTTAAGGAACTCGGAGGTTCATTGCCCGCCATCGGCCCTTATCCCGTGCAAGATTAATCCAGTCTCTATCATCATATCCCACTTCCCTCAAATCCATTTTAATATTATCCTCCCATCTACGTCTTGACCTCCTCAAAGGTCTTTTTTCCTCCGGCCTCCCAACTAACAACCTATAAGCATTTCTGGATTCGCCGATACGTGCTACATGCCCTGCCCATCTCAAACGTGGGGATTTAATGTTCATAATTATGTCAGGTGAAGACTAAAAAGCGTGCAGTTCTGCGTTGTGTAACTTTCTCCATTCTCTTGTAACTTCATCCCTCTTAGCCCCAAATATTTTCCTAAGAATCTTGTTCTCAAACACTCTTAATCTCTGTTCCTTTTTGAAAGTGAGAGTCCAAGTTTCGCAACCATACAGAACAACCGGTAATATAATTGTTTTATAAATTCTAACTTTCAGATCTTTGACATCAGACTAGATGACAAAAGCTTCTCAACCGAATAATAACAGGCATTTCTCATATTTATTCTGCGTTTAATTTCCTCCCGAGTATCATTTATATTTGTTACTGTTGCTCCAAGATATTTGAATTTCTCCACCTGTTCCAAGGATAAATCTCCAATTTTTATATTTCGATTTCCTACAATATTCTGGTCACGAGACACAATCATATACTTTGTCTTTTCGGGATTTAGTTCCAAACCTATCGCTTTACTTACTTCGAGTAAAATGTCCGTGTTTTCCTTAATCGTTTGTGGATTTTCTTCTAACATATTCACGTCATCCGCATACACAAGAAGCTGATGTAACCCGTTCATTCCAAACACTACAATATCTTTATTGAAGGAATGTAGAAAACATAACACACTAATTGATAGCATTCACAATACCTTTATTGAGTTACAAAAATGTCACAGAACTGTTCACTTCAGTTGGGTGAAGGCCCATATTGGTATCGCTGCTAACGATATGGCTGACAGACTAGCCAAAGAAGCTTCCAGAGGAGAAGAAATAATATATAACAAAATCTCTAAATCTGCCATTAAATCGGAAATAAAAGACTCGTGTTTGGAGGAATGGCAGGCCAGATGGAACAGTACTACAAAAGGTGCAGTAACAAAATATTTCTTTCCCTCAATTAAATAGAGGCTGATAGCAAAACTCCCAGTAACGCCAGAATTCAGGGCCATCGTGTCAGGACATGGGAAAACTCAATCTTAGTCTACTTACATAGATTCCATATCATAGATCATACCTGCACAAACAGTGCTCAACGAGCGCGCGCGCTCCTTCGGAGCGGGAGAGCCGTATTTACCGCTATCCGAAACGGTGAGGAAGATACGTCAGAATGGTATAGAGAAGAGGAAAACGATCACTCAATTATCTAGTGGAGTGCAGTGTGTAGGCCTATTCTCAGTAACTGTTTCAGGTTGCTTACCTACTGCTACAGTACAGTATGGAGGAATCTAAAAGATGGAACATAACTTTTAACATTTAACGATTTACAGCTAGAACTTATTGATCTTCAATGTAACAGAGGAACTAAAGATCGTTTGAATAGTACTAGCCTGGTTAAGTTTTACAAGACTAAACATTAGCAATAATATCCACGTCTACACAGGCTGGCTGTGAAAATGATTGCTATGTTTGGCTCAACATTTATATTTGTGAGCAACTGTTTTCTAGAATCAACTTTAATAAAGGCAGACATCGAACATCTGTAACTGATGTTTCATTACGATCAATAGGTTACTGTTCCTATCAGCTGCCAACAGCATAAAACCTCGTTTTGATGTACTGATAAATAAAAATGTAACAAAATGATATTTTACATTTAAGTAGCTATAGAATTTCTATTATTTTTGTGAAATAAATATTTCTTTATTAATTAATAATAGTCCAAGATAGTTTTTCAAACACTGAACGGGAATTCATTTCATAAACACTCGTAATAGTACTTCCTTTTGTGTATATTTTGTACGAGATCACCCCTTCTTCCAGTTAACCCTTATACAGAGCGCAGCTAATATCTGCATTCCGCTCATGAGCTGTGAGCCGGCTCGGAGAGTGCAAACCTTGTGCAGGCCTGTCATAGATGATCCAGCTTGCACGTGCAATAGAGGACAACAAACAGTCAATCATCTCATTTACGAAAGTACAAACACACAAAATCTAAGATCCATTCTAATAAAAGAAACAACACTAAATGGAGGTGCTTGGCCCGTCAATAATCAAGAACTAATATTCCGTCATGTACGAAGTTTCGTCAATTATATTAAACCCATGAACACCTAGACTAGACAGAATATAGCTTACCAACATATATGTATCTTCTTCTCCTCAATTAGTACTACAGCCCAGAGAGCCTTGTCTTCATTAATGATCCTCTTCCATTCTTCACGATCCTCAGCCTGCTTCATCCAATTACGAATTCCAAACCTCGCCAAATCATATTCCACACGATCCATCCAACGCGATCGTGGTCTTCCTTTTAACTTTGTTCCGTCTATCTTTTGTGTGGTAACAGTCTTAGCCTTCCTAAGGTTCTCCATACGTCCAACATGTCCCAACCATCTCAATCTAGATATTCTAATGAAGGATTCAATATCTGGTTCTTTAAACATATCATACATCTCCTATTTGTATCTGATTCTACATGTATTGCCCATCTGTACATCTCCGAAAATTTTTCTCAGTATCTTTGTTCCGAAAATTGCTATTTGTGTAGCCTATATGTTTCCTTTTTTAATGTCCATTATTCTGAGCCGTATGTTGCCACTGGCCTAATTAGAGTCTTGTATATGTTCAGTTTGATTTCTCTGGTTACTATTTTGATTTTAAGCACGGGTAAAAGCGCATAGTAGGCTCTATTGGCCAAATTATTTCTTCTCTGAATTTCGTCTTTTAATTCATTATTATAGTCTATCTTAATAACGAACCAAGATTTACATATTCTTGAACTTTCTCAAACATATTATATCCTCTAATTAGTATTTCATTCCTATTGTTGTTGATATTATTTTGAGGTTCATAGCTTCTAGAAATTTTCATGTACTTAGATTTTTTGACATTGATCTTGAATCCCAGGGCCTTAGTTTGCGCATCTAATTCTATTAATGTTTCCTCTACATCTTTTGTCCTTCTTCCAGAAATGACATCATCATCGGCAAAAGCTAGGTTTTGGCTACACATATATGTATCAACAAGGAATAAACGAGTAATTTGTAAATGATAGCTATACATTTAATTTATTGTATTAGTTTAAGGAATAACTATAAAAATATGTTGTTGTTGTTGTTGTTTTCTAATGCCAGGCGTTAGACAATGAAGTCATTTGACCTCTTGCACTCCAATATTTTTCAAAGATATTGTGGTTAAATGGCAAGTTGTAGCCGATTTCAGTGGACACCATATTTTAACGTTTTGGTGGCTACTTCATCCACACAGAACCCCCAGAGTGTCTGGAGGACCACACCTGCTGTTGGTCAACGGGTCTACGAGACCTAGTTGGGAGGTCTTTTTGATCACCAGATTTCCCTCCTTAAGCCACTGGAGGACGATTTTAGTGTCATAGCAGGTCAGCATTAGCTAGGAACAGAAAAGTAGAAAGGGTAGGAAGAAAAGTGAAGTGAACTCCTAGGCCTTGAATGCTCTAATATTGTCGGGGTCGAAGAAAGTAAGAGTTCATTCAGAGGACTGGATAGGAATGGATAAAGAGAGAATTAGGTATTGAATAGAGAAAAATTATACCAAATTCTGTCATTAACTCATAAAACTGACCAGTGCTAATTGATGTCCCTTTAGTTCAGCTTGTAAAATTATAATCTATTAAAGATTTTATTAATTTGTCCTACAGAATAATATCTGTAATATTGACAATTAATATTTGAGGAGAAAAATTCGCTCCGGCGCCGGGGATCGAACCCGGGTCAGGCCACAAAGGGAAACACTAAAGGAGAGAGGTTCGATCCGGTGCTGTGGATTGAATTCGGCGTAGCTCAGTGGTCAGAGCGCTTGGTACGTAGAACCAAAGACCCGGGTACGATCCCCAGCTCTAGAGCGAATTTTTCTCCTCAAATATTAATTGTAAAATTATACTTACTAACAGCTGCACCACGGGAAGGTAGGGATGGTACATTGGGTGTTTATCCAGCTTGGTCCCTTAAAGCTCTAAATGGGAAGGATTAATGGCTCTCCCCTCCTGTATTCGACAAATACCGTTTTCCTGCCACTGTAAGCATGTAATAATTAACCCTTAAATTTGCAAAACTTCATTTCTCACACTAGTTTATTAAATCGTGTCGGACTGTAAAGAAAACAACTATTGCAATGTCCATATTTTATATGTTGTACAATATTATAGTATTGTGAAATTTTAATTTTCCTACCATTTTTTTCTATTGTTCTATTAAAATTATAGCATACTAGTGGCTTGTGCAGCAAATGCTGCAAACTAAGTTCATTAGACGTTCAAATAAACATTTTTCAGGTTTATTTTCAGTGAAGAATTCCAGACATTCTGAAAGTTATTTGCTTCCATAATAATGAAAGATACTATCTCTCGAGCCAATACTGAAGAAAACCACGCATATAAATGTCTACACCACACCACCATTAAATATATGAAAAAGACCCAACTTCACTTGATTAATAACTATAAAAATATTTGATTTTTAATAATATTATTATCTTACGTAAGTTTTATAGCTTTCAGTAACATATACTATATATACTATTTAGCCGCCACTCAGTAAAGTATAGAAATCAAAATCTAATTTAAGTTGTTCTCTACATCTACCTAAATAACCCCAAAACTTTTCACTTTCATATCATCAATATAGCATTAATATGTATAATTAATGAAAAATAGTCACATCATGGCATTAACTACAATAATATTTCTCTTCTAATGGTAATAATGTCATCAAACAACTTCAAGTTTTGTAGTTTTTAATATCAAATACATAGCTGTACCCAGAAAATTACACACCACAGAATCGAACCTGTAAATTATTTTTAGTAAGTTAAGTTTTTAATAACCAATTTAATTTGAGCTCCAAATATGTCAGCATTCTTGCAGATCATGGCCTTCGTGTAAAATTGTTTACTGTAGTGTGTTTTTTTTGTTTTATTCTGAAATGCAATTAACTAGTTTAGCTAGTTCTCAAAACTGACGACAGATGGATTTTGGAAAATAGGAAAATTATGTTGAAAAATTGACATTTCACTGAAAACTACTATTTTTCTGAAAAACTTTGAGTTCCAAGCTTCAAAATGAGGAGTCATTTATTAAAATCCGTTCAGCTGTTTTCCCGTAATTTCCATTACCAGTTCAAATTTTATATATATATATATATATATCCTATTAACCTGTAGTATCCTATAGGATACTTTGCGAATTTAAGGATTAATAGTAAGTTGGTTAATTAATAGTAAGTTTTTTTCTAAGCGAAATCTCAATACGGATTTTAATATGGTAATTACCATGTATTTTGGGTCCCTATCACCACGGCATGGGGCATCCTCAGGTTGCGGATCGAGGAGACGGCCTCCAGATATGGAGGGTAGCTGTGAATACATTGAATAAGCAGTCGCGGACAGCCGATGAGGGATGGTCCTCAAGCTTGGGGGTTGGGCGAAGGGCTAACAACCCATCACCGTAAAAAAACAGCTTGTTACGAAACATTGAAATAAGCCTCGGAACGGGACTGATTCTCTGGCACGACCACAGCAAAGTAATAAGGTTTTGAGATTTTGTACTTGGAATGTTACAAGTTTATATAGAATAGGAGGGGCAACATTAGTAGCAAAAGAACTAGCTAGATATATAATAGACATTGTGGGAGTACAGGAGGTTAGGTTAGATGGGAACGGCATAAGTGGGATATGATGATAGAGACTGGATTGGTCTTACTCAGGATAGTGACCTATGACGGGCTTATGTGAGGGCGGCAATGAACCTCCGGGTTACTTAAAAGTAAGTAAGTAAGTAAGTAAGTAAGTAAGTAAGGAAGTAAATAACAATGTTATAATATAATTATTATGTATTCAATTGTAATAGTTGAACACAAAATTATGATAATCTAACTAATACTAAGTTGGTAATTTAAGTTTGTAACCTAAATGAAGTTTAGGTACTATATCTCCTTCTTCTGTTTCTTCTTCTTCTTCTTCTTCTTCTTCTTCTTCTTCACTTCATGGTATGGGCAATTGCCCGTTCCGGCTTCAAAGGTCGCTCCATCTTTTCATCGGTCGTCCCTGATCTCTTCGTCCTTTTGGTTTATAATTTATTGCTTTCTTAGGAAGCCTGTAGTCATCCATTCTCTCTACATGTAATTTCCAATCTTGTCTGTAATTGTCTATTTTATCAATAAGTGGGTATACTCCTAGTTCCTGCCTAATATTTTCATTTCTAATTCTATCTAATCTCGTGCATCCTTTTACTTTCCGCAAGAATCTCATCTCTGCCGCTTGTATTTAACTAACTTCAGGTTTTGTTGTAACCCAACTTTCACTTCCATATAAAAGAGTAGGGACTGGGATCACATTGTAGAATTTCATTTTTGTTTCCTTTCTGCTTTTATTCTTCAAAGTTCTATTGATTGTGCCACATCCTGTCTGGAATGATTGTAATTTTATTTTTATATCATTATCCTTTTTGTAACTTACACCGCATCCCAGGTACTTAAAATTTGTTACTTGTTCTACTGCTTTATTATCTATTTCAATCTTAGATCTTACAGTATTTTTACCTTGAAATTCCATTACTTTACTATATTATTATTATTATTATTATTATTATTATTATTATTATTATTATTATTATTATTATTATCTGAAACTAACAATGTTATAATATGTCTATACAACTTTTGAAATGCTTGAAAACATACATACTCAAACATGTTTTATCATATTCGCACATTTAACTAAAATGTATCGTTTCAAAGTCATTATTATGCCCTTCAGCTAATGTTTTCTTGTTAAATCCATCATATGAGCCGTGTAATAGCCACTTCTACTATAAAAACTGCAGTGTTCCGTGTTTTGTTAGGTGTGAGCAAATATCGCTAAATTAAATCTCCACTAACAAAAGGTACAGATTGCACGTAATTATAAACTTGGATCTGGTAACAACTTTCTCGGGCAGATGGTAGTCTGGTTAACCTAGCAACTCCATTACTAAACAATAGCCGGCCGATGAACGCGAGGTCCACAATGCGGCCGCAACAATAGGACTCCGACCGCAAATTCTAATGTGTTTTCTTAACACGCCGTCCAGATGGCGTGCGTGACTGCTAACGATCTTCATTTGTAAAAATCCTCGTAACAATCGCAGAAACAGATGTTATTGTGGCCACTCTATCATCTGAGATGTGTCGGAAACTGTGGTTCGCAACTATTCTTTGCATAAAAATATTTTTAAAATAGTTTAAAATAAGTCAACGTAATGCAGTAAGAAAAAATCCTTTTAAATGGTAAGTTCAAATTCCGAGATTTTTTTCATTATACACATGAAATATTCTTATTGTTGTTGTGTTGTTTGTGTTTTAAACTATGTAACATAATTTTTGTATCCAATACACACTTTGAAAGTATTATGAGGCATTTTGAATCCCTAGTCTGTTATAATTTTATCAGTAGCAGTGAAAAATAAGAAAAAATAAATTTTTATGAAAAATTCACCCTTCTACTCGGGGGTTAAATAGAGTGGAAACTGCTGCCTTGCGGTAGAGAATTCTCCAAAGGCTAAGGGAGGAAACCCTGAAAAAAAAAAACCGGTCCTCCAGAGTGGGGTTATACGGCGGGCCAGTAACTCGCCCATGTAAAAAATATAAGCACTAAAAACGCACAAGGAATGTCTTTGGCGCGGAACGGAATACACTCCAATCCTTGGAAAGGGGAGAAGAAGAAGAAGAAGAAGAAGAAGAAGAAGAAGAAGAAGAAGAAGAAGAAGAAAATAAAAAAATTCAATTTATTTCTACTTTCTCAGGAAAATAGTACGTGATGAGTGGGGCCGTGACATCGTTTTGTATTAGTCTGAGGTGAATATAAGACGCCGGTCAGAATGTAATAGTCAACGTGTTTCAAGTACAGGCAGTGGAAGCGAATTTGACACACGCCTAAGCAAGCACGTTCCGTGTTTTGTATATGATTATTGAGTGTTATAAAATCAAGACAATACAATTATTGTTTGATATGCATTAATATCGGAAAGGTCTAAAGTACTGGTGAGGTTGAGAATAAATTGTTGGAAATCATACTTAAATTGTCACAAAGTGGTAAAGCATAAGTCTGGAAAAATGTTTTTCTTTATATTTAGAGTTTTGCATTACAGGTTTAGAATGCCGAAAACGTATATGGCGTACAATTTTGCTTTCCCTATATTCAACTGTTACATTAATTTATTTATCACATCTCTTCTGTACCTTACTTTTCTTGCATGTTGTTCGTTTAGTTTCGGTTGCTGCTGCAATGAACAACAACATTCATTTTCAAAGTTTCAAATATGAAAATGACCGCCGAGTTTCGATATAACTTTGTATGCGGAAAAACTACATTCTACATCGGCTGAAATCAAGGGCGCATATGTAAAATATTTCACATCACCAATTTCATTTCTACATCAAATTAAATAACAATCGCACTCTCATCTGATAAAACTTTTGCAATTGTGCATAATAAATTGAAACCATGGTCTTTTTTGTATTATTGTGTGATGTAGAAATGAAATTGATAATATGAAATATTTTACATATGCGCCTTGGTTTCAGCCGATGTAGAACGCAGTTTTTCCGTATACAAGGTTATACTGGCGCTCATTTTCATTTGAAACTTTGAAAATGAATGTTGTTGTTTATTGCAGCAGGAACCGAAACCAGGCAAACAACATGCAAGAAAAGTAAGGTACGAAATTGATGCGATAAATAAATTAATGTAATAGTTAAATATAGAGAAAGCAAAATTGTACGCTATATACGTTTTCTGCTTTCTAAAAACTGTAATGCAAAACTCAATATATAAAAGAACATATTTTCAGACTTATGATTTACCACATTTATGACAATTTAAGTATGATTTCTCAACCTCACCAGAATTTTAGACCTTCTCGGTATATCCCTTATTATACAGGGACATCATTTTATTTTTACTTCAATTTTTATTGTACCTGAGTTTTTTAATGTACTTCACTCCCAACCCTCCTACTAATGAAGTTCAACCGTTCTCCACACAGATCCAAGACCGCATATACAGTCATAGTAAACAGTACGTTCCAAAAATATGTTCGCGTTTTCCAGTGACGAAAGAGCTTTCAATATTGAACCATTTTCGCATAGGTACTGTCGTCCATTTGCCTACGTCGTATCCCGGTTTCCCCCACCAGCTTTTATTCGCCAGCTAGTGGCTGGGCTGTCTTAGCTCCTTTCTCAGAACATTAATTTCTGTTAGGAATTGGACGTCTACGTAATATTATACAACTGTTTAAAATAACTTAAATAAAAGGGTCTTGTTAAGTAATTAACTGTCACGTGATTTCTACCCTTTCTACGACCTACGACATAACCACTTGGACGGACAGTAGATAGTATGTCTGATAATTTTATCTTTTCGGATCGGGCAGAAGTGAAGATTGAATTTACAGTACGTAAGGTACCCTTTTATAGAGTAGTTATGGAATTATTTCAACATGAGTTACTAGTACGAAGAACGAAACTGGTAATTGGTATTACGTACAATAGTCTATAGTGCGATAATATGCACATTAAAACTGAAGCCTGTATCTAAATGAACGGCCACCGTTTTAAAAAAATGTGTTTAACTATCCATATTATGATTATTTTTCAATTTAACTTCATTCTCTATATTGTACGCTAATATGCTGTAGACAGTATAATATACACTGCATAATGAATACGTCCACATGGACAACTCAGTTCGTGAGTAAAAACACTCATTGTTAATACTGTACTGTATTTTGAGTAAACAAAAACCTAATGAAAATGATCAAACTCAAAAGCGCAATATTTCCTAGTTTACGTAAATGGATGAGCTACTTTTCTTCCCTCCTATACCTAGTAAAGTGATTTGTTTGTATTTTACGCTAGTATCATCGAACTCCAGTCGTGGAACAGGGTAGCAAACAGCGTTGATCCAGAGGTATAGGCAAGTTAATATTAAAAATGTTAGTAAAAATAAAATGATGTCCCTGTACAATCATTGTATTGTCTTGATTTTATAATATGCAATAACAGTATACAAAATACAGAACGTGCTTGCTTAGGCGTGACAAATTCGCTTCCGCTGCCTGCACTTGAAACACGTCGACTACATTTGTCCGGGGCGTCGTATGTTCACCTCAGACTAATACAAATATACCGATGTCACGGCCCTAGTGATGAGGCAATTTGGATTTCAAATTCAGATTTAGGTCAGACATATTAGTAATATTCACCTATTTTTATTTCGGAGCAAGACAGAAAGTAAAAATTTGTTGTTCAGTGATATTAAACAAGGCGGAATTTCAATGACGTGCGTTCGTCTTGAAGTAGAGCTTCCGATTTTTGTTATAGTGGCTGTATAAACCTGCAGAGGAAAGTTACAATGAATATCTTGAAAGAATTTATTTCATTTCAGAACTTTTTCCTGCCTTTAGCTGAGATCATTTTGCAAAAATATGCAACAGTTAGCAAGACACTCAAATGGAATAGGCCTATGTTTCTGATATTGCATTCATGAATGTTCTTACATTTGTGCTGTTATTTTTACTGTGCAAAATTATACATATTTCACCTGCTTCAATATTTGGATTTAATTATTGAAAAAGCTTCACTGGTTCGTAAAGAAACTCAGTGTAATCATTTTAATTGCTGTGTAACAAAAACGAAGTTAAATATTTTATAAAGCCCATTTTGTTCACTTAATTACCCAGTTTCATTTATAATGCAGTATAGATAATGGAATATTCAAATGCTTTTTAATACAATAACCGTAAAAACTAGATTGAGTGAGGCAAAAATTACAATTTTTGTCTCCTAAGCGAAGTTTTTATATTTGCAGTTACGATCCGTGATTTTTCTAGAGGTTTTTACAAAGCTTTTAAACTTTTCTGGTGGTAAGTAAGAAGTGCTTTACGGTTATTTTGATACAGGCCTATTTGAAATTTAAATTACGTATCAGAAGCGAGAGAAAGAGCAAATCTGATATATGCGTCTGATTGTTTGGATTGAGATAAAAAGTAAAGCAGAATAAGCAGCAGCGTCTGCGTTTTTACATCATTTTGTTTCGGCGTTTCTACACATTCTGACGGAAAGGATGCGAGTTCGGTCTCTCCCTCCACCACTGGAGGGGCCCGTCAGTAAGAATGAAAGATGTCTGCGCGCATGATAAATCTCATTTCCGACAGAAAGTCCATCCAACAGGGCTCGGGGCAGCGAGAGATGTCACCAGTTCTGTCATCCCACTCGCAGGGAAATTATTTTCATATTGTGTTTCTGTTGGCAACCTTGTCACGCGTTTATTGGATAAACACTAGCAATACGTGATTCAGATGTTACTGTGATTGTGTTATGTGGATGACAGACCCAACTGACGGATTCCAGGTTCTCGTCATACGTAGTAACATTTTTCTTTTTAGTGTTGTATTGATCTTGTAATTTCCGTGCTGTTTTCAAAGCGATGGTGGAATTTCATATTTGTTCCGATATTTTCACAAGCATGACATGCAGAAAATATTTCATTTCCTCATTCTTCTTTTTGATATGCAGAAAATATTTAATTTGTATATTCTTCTTTCATTTCATACTCATATATTTTATTGTACTTTTACACTCTTGCCTTCCTATTGAATTACTTAAACTCAGCGGCTTTAAAGACCTACTTATTGTGTCTAATTGGTTTTTTCTCTTTGCATATAAGAGATTTCTGCGATTTCAGTATGTGTTGTAAATTGTAGACATTCGGTATGTCAGTCGCAATAGTAGCTCGGAGAGACATCTTTCTGGAACGTGAGAAATTTATGGAGACCAAAACAAAATAGCCGGTAATAAGTAGACTGCTTCCACACCTGTGAAGTAACGCGCATCCGACCGCGGAACCAGGTGGCCCGAGTTCGTATCCCTGTCCGGGCAAGTTAAGGCTGGTTCACAATAAACCGGGAACGGAAACGAGAACGAGAACGTTAAAGTAAATGTATTTCCGTTCTCGTTGTCGTTTCCGTTCCTGGTTTATTGTGGACAAGCTTTTACCTGATTGAGGTTTTTCTGGGGTTTTCCCTCAACCCAATATGAGCAAATGCTGGGTAACTATTGGTGCTGGACCCAGGACTCATTTCACAGGTACAGGGTAGCGCACGAAATGTCATGCAGTTTAGATTGTTTATATAACCTTTAATATACAAAACATATCATACAATCTTATATTACATTATTCGCCTGAATATGCATGATTAACGAGCACTTCGTTGGAGTATCACCTCTTCGAGGCGAACCCTGATGTTTACGAGCAGCTTACGACACAAGTCCTCTGTCAGTCCCTGAAAGAAAGTCATGATATCCGCTCGCAATTGCATTAGATTTACTGGTTTATGGCGATAGACCAGTGATGTCAAAGCAAGCACATTTTCTGACCTTGACGTCGTGCGCGGGCATCAAGCGCAGGTATGGAATGAGGAAGGGTTATGTATATGAATAAGCAGCTTGTTGGATTTAATAAAAACAGAGGTGCACAAACTTCAAATGGAACGTGAAATTGTATGTCGTTACTTTTATATCACTTCTTTCTGTTTGATATTACGTAGCCTATATTGTCTGAAAAAAGTACTAACACCAATTTCTTAATATTGCAGTTGTGTTTTAAACGTTAATAACATAATAAATAGTTAAGAAGGAATAGTCACATAAATTACATAGTAGTACAACTATACTGTACTAAGTGAATGAAACACATCATTCTGAAAGAAAGTTATAGCCAAAAAAAAAAAAAAAAGAGTTTGAGTATGACATCATAAGCTGGAATTGATATTGATAATATCTTTAGCCTTATAAAAATAATCAATAAACTAATCAAAACAATGCTATAGTACAAAGCAAAGTTTCCTAGGTATATGTTTTAACTGTAACTAATATTACATAACAAAACGCTCATCGCATTATGCTTTTAAAGTGATATTGGTGCGCAACTTCCTGTCATCAGAATATTAAATTATTTTCTCGAAATCTTCCGAAGCTATAGAACTCACGTTTTTGCAACACATGGGCACATATATTTTGTTTATGATGAAACAGTAGTTGATTTGTTTTATTAATTTCCTTACAAACATTTTCCATGCGAATATTTTCAAAATTTTCAATAAACTATATTCAGTAATAGGCTACGTATTTACGATACTTATATTAGATTTACGAAAACATCACTAGAGTACCTGTAAGGCTACTAAATAAACATATCTGAAAATTTAACTTTTCTATAAAAAAAGTTGAGAAAATACTCATTTTGAATAAAAAACAAACTTGTGAAATATGAGCATTAAAGTTAAAACTTACATTCCCATAATGGATTTCTACTTCTCAGACAAATCTAAAAATTAACATGGGTACAGTTTTAATAAGTTCTCTTCCCTTTATCTATTGATTGTGGTGGCTCTGTATATAGCTCGACCAAGCGATATATAATACCTCTTTCGTTTGTCTCCTTTCCGCTGAAAAGCGCTCAGGCTCTCCTGAGCTCTAAAGCGCGCACTTGCGCCTATGGACATCAATTGACATGACTGCGATAGACTGTGTCCTTCAAATATCCCCATAAGAAATAATCACAGGGGTTGATATCCGGGCTGTGTGGCGGCCATATTGAACCAACCTGAAAACGTTCAGGATATCGATGGGACATTACACAGGGCCCAAACTGTTCATGCAGGAAATCCAGAATGTTTGCTGTATGAGGACGAGCTCCATATTGCATAAACCATTGCGTCTCCATTGGTAGCCTTGTTGCATAGAGTTGGGGAAGAAAATTATTTTGCAACATGTCCATGTAGCGCGCACTATTAATAGTGTCGTTAAAACAGAAAGGCCCAATGATTCCATGCTGGAAATCGCACCCCACACACCCACTTTTTCACCATAATTTTCAATCTCGTGCACAATATTAGGAGCTTCTCTCGCCTAAAAACTGACATTCTGCTTGTTCACACAACCGTTCAGGTAAACGTACACCTCATCGGAGAACCACGTGTTATGAATCATGCCATCATCTTCTGCAAGAGCCCAAGCAGGAAATTGTATTCGCCGTTCCTTGTCATTCGCCGTTAGTTTATGGAAGACTGCAATTTTGTATGGGAATACTTTCAGATCAGGATGAAGTATCCTCTGAAGAGAACGATGTGAGATGCCCAAATCGGCAGAAGCTCGTCTGGTGGATTTAGCGGGACTTTGTGTCAAAGCCACTCTCACTGCCTCATTATTCTCCGGAGTACGGAGCGTGGCGGCATGCGGTCGTTTCTTCTCTAATACTGTACACCGCCATCAGTTTCAAATTTTGCGGCTAGTCTATACACTGTCTGTCTGTAGAGAGCCCACCTCGTACGAAAATAAACACGAAAACGTTCCTGAGTCACGGCTACACTCTTTGTTTCCGCGTAAAACAACACCGTCTTCGCTTTCTGTTCGAGCGTCAACCGGCCCTTGTCCGCCATGTTTCACAAATCTCAGAGGGTGGCACTGCGCACGAGCGACATTGACAAATGCTGCCTTCTATTGAACCATGCATGGACTAAGGCTACTCGTCACAAAATTTGAAAGTTCTAAATCCAAAATTAAACGTTTTATTAGATATTTTCAGTGTATGACATTTCATGCGCCACTCTGTATTACCACCTTCCAGAGGTCTGCATCGGACGTTTTCGCTCGAGCGCGAAGTAGTTCATAGCATAATCCGACAGGTAGCGCACATGCATGATGGGTAAAATTGTCGCGAGCGATAAATCCTCGAACGGTATAAGCCGAGCGTTAGGCATTCGTTCTTATTACAGTGATGAACTGTGTAGTAACATCACAGATGTTTATCATTTCAAAATTTTGCAGCCTTTAACTAACCTTTCCATAGTACAACTACAAAACTAGCTTTAAAATGTAATATAAATATTGTAGGTAAATGTTTTTTTTTTTTTTTTTTTTTTTTTTCCCCAAACAGGAGTGATTTTGTTTTTGCCACATCTTTTAGATGTTATTGGATGTAAATGTAATTATTATAAACGGAGAACACAATCACGATAATGCAAGAACCGTATCAAGTTTTCTAGTAATAATAATAATAATAATAATAATAATAATAATAATAATAATAATAATAATCTCTAAAAATTAGTTTATCAATCTTTGCGTCTGTAACAGTTGTGCAGCATGATTATTCGTTTTATTATATTTTCTGTGACGTTATCTCTGTGCTAATATTGTTATTAATCTACTGCTATATCAATAAATTTTGTAAAACGTTTCTACATTGTCGCAGTATATAGGCGGTACACTATGTATGGACCTATCATATTATATATGTGGTAAATCAAATACTGAATAATTATTAATTAGCAATAATAACTGTATATCGAAGCTTTTCATACTATTTTATTTATAACTTCATGTTACTCTTTTGGTACGTTCCATTAGACTGTTCCATAAACGTGTGTCATAAACGCAGAAAATAAAGCCTTATTTTTACCGTGTGGGAAAACATATGTGTATCTTGTCTGTCGCCTTCCATACAAGATCAGACATGTCGGTGAGATGACCTTGTACTGTGCTTCTATTTATTACGAGCGTATCACGACCGATCTTATCTCGCTCGAGGGTGCGACATTCGACCGAGTTCAAGCGAGCGATTAAACTCCAATGCAGCACTCTGTCACCTTCATTTCATTCATACGCTAAATAACCTGAGATGTTGATACAGTGTCGTAAAATAACCCAATTAAAAATAATTTAATGTGGTTGGAGATATAACGAAAGACAATTCAAATTGGAACTACGAGTACAACATACTAGAAAAAGGAATCTTGAACTCAAACACAAAGGCTTTAACCACAGTAACTAGTGAAACGCCATGAAACAATTGAACAGCAGAGTCTGAAGTTCGTTATATATAAAACCACTAGCCGTACCCGTGCGCTCCGCTGCACCTGTTAGAAGTAAATATAAAATAATTACATAATTAAAATAGGACGTTTGATCCAGAGAACAACATTTACAACAGCGCAAGATAATCTGCTTCGCTCATTACCCAATTTTTTTTTTGCATTGCATTTATTGCATATATATTTTATGTATTTTAACACGATTCAATTGAGCATACAGTAGTTAAAATTTGAATTATAAAATAATGGGTTGCTAAGCTAATGTACTATTACTGCATACTAAATCAATACACTCTCGTTGTTCGTTAATTCTCTGAGATTAAAATGAGTGTACATAAATATTATTTTAAGAAATACAGAAAACGAATGTACAAAATAGCCTATCAAATTTTCTGTGCATAAGAAGCTATTTTAATTTTACCTGTCCTCGATTTACTCAGAAGTTACTGTAATAACTAGACTCTTGCGGAAGTTTCTAAATAGTCTTAAATGACCAAGTTGTTATTTTTTTTCTCCTCTCTCTTCTTCTTTTTTTTTCTCTTTTCTTTTTTTTTTATTATCTTCATATATTACTTAATCATTTATGTTTATATGCCATTTAGTAGGACTTTGCTAATCAACATTTTATGTCTTGTCACCCATATGTATTCTCCAATTAGTATATTAACTGAATAATATATCTCAAGTAAATTAATCGTCCAATTTGTCTCGGGCATTTTAGATCTTATAAATTGTGTGTTTGTGTGTGTGTGTGTGTGTGTGTGTGTGTGTGTGTGTGTGTGTGTGTATTCCCCTTATGTTATGTAACTGATTTTGATTATGTGTAATTTTCTACTTTATTTTATATATTATGTAACTGATCTTGACTATTTGTAATTTTATATTATGTAACTGATCTTGTCTATTGTAATTTCCTACTATATTTTATGTAATTTATAAGGTATTTTCTTTTGTGTTGTTTTGTAATCAAATTTTGTATCTCATGTATATTACTGAAACCTGGTTGAGTGGAAGAGAAGGCCTCATGGCCTTAACTCTGCCAGGCAAAATAAACCTACTACTACTACTAATAACATTATTGCATTATGTCCATCTAGAGAAACTACACTTTCCAATGGTGAAATAATAATTAATTATACAAATCGGTTAATTTAGCTTCTGATATTACTTCATACAAACACAGAAACATTCTCTGTAGGCTATGTTTAATAGCTTTCGATTGTTAATGTCCAAGGCCCCTGTTTCGATTGTTGTTGTTATAGACGAAGTCATTTGTTCTTAATTCATTGCACCGTCTTAGATGGCGTTATTTTAATTTTAAAACTCATTTATCTCATTAAATATCAGTCCTATCAAAATTTTGTAAAGAATAAAACTTATCGAAAATCATTTTTAAAGAAACTTTTGTTATGTAATATTTTTCATAAAAATCAATAACAAGCGAGATATTTCGATTTATTTAAATCAGGCCCCCTTATAACCCCCCTTTTAAATAAAGTATCTTGAATGCCATATAGCCTAAAATCTAAGTTACAACGAACTTAATTTATATTCCAATTTTCATATAAATCGGTTCAGCCATTATCGCGTGAAAAGGTAACAAACATACAGACAGACATACAAACAAAAATTTCAAAAATGCTATTTTCGGTTTCAGGGTGGTTAATTATATATGTTAGGACCAATTATTTTTGGAAAATCGAAAATTACCAGAAAAATTTCGGCTACAGATTTATTATTAGTATAGATAATGAGACAAAAGAGTCCTGAAGAAATATAAAGAGAACTGCAATGCATCGTCGTTAGATAAAATATTTGCAGTCTGTAGGACCGCCATAATTAAGAGAGCACGTGCACTTGTAGAGGACATGAAACAAGGCAACACACTCTCTCGCGCACCCTATTCCTCCTGGCCTCGAAGGTGCGGCTCGCTGTTGCCAAAGTGGTAGATAACGAGTGTGCATTTTGGAAGCACAAGTTTTCATAAATAGCGTCATCGGGCTTTGTGAACGCCGCTGTGAATACGTTCCCCTGGAATACGTGACTGGCGTGTCTCGCACGTAATGACGCGTAAATAACGCTCTCTGTACACTGCGTGACGTCATTTCCTGTCTTTTTGGCTGAAATTCAAACCCACCTCTTGTGTGCCATTGATCCAGGCAGGAAGACTATTGTCGAATCTGTACAGGACTGAAGGAGATAAATTGCCATTCGAAATGTGTGTACGTCTTTGTGGACGCGGAGGACTCGTTACCATGGTATTGTGCATGCGCAGAATGGACCAATTAGTTCTCTACCCTCGGTCGTTGCCATGGAAAATTAAAATTATACTTCATAAATATGATATTCACTTGTCATCGCATTTCAATCCCGTGAAAACAGCTTTGAAGTGCTGCGAGACCGTCCATCCTCCTCTACGTCATTATCTTTGAAAACTACGCAAGAATTTGTGAACAAATTTGGTTTCGGTTTTTCACTTGAGATATTTCAATTTGACTACTTGCATCTCTATCAGGGGAGAAGATTGTCATTTTTTCTTGTTGCAGCTTATTGACTATGGAACTATTTTGAATACTAATTTATTCTTCTAAACGAACGCAAAAATTTATTACTAGACTAATTACCCCTATTATTATTACTGTCATTATCATTTTTTTTCTTTTCTGTATTTATACTCGTGGTCCCGCGCCGTGGCGTCGTGATCTAAGGCATCCTGCCTAGGACTCGCGCTACGGAATGCGCGCTGATTCGAATCCTCATGGGAGAAGAAATTTTCTCATGAAATTTCGGCCAGTGTATGGGACCGGTGTCCACCCAGCATCGTGATGCACTTGGGGAGCTACGATAGGTAGCGAAATCCGGTTGCGAATGCCAGCTATAACAGCTGGGGGGATCATCGTGCTAACCACACGATACCTCCATTCTGGTTGGATGATCGTCCACCTCTGCTTCGGCATGTGGGCGAGAGGCCAGCAGACGGCTGGTTGGTCTAGGTCCTTCACGGGCTGTAGCGCCATGGATTATTATTATTATTATTATTATTATTATTATTATTATTATTATTATTATTATTATTATTATTATTATATATTAACATCTTTGATCATATCGCGAAATAATCTTTTGAGTGAAATCCGGAGATCTGTGTATTATTGCTGAGACTGGTTCTGTTTGTTATGAACTAGATAGCGACTGTATATGTATTACTGATTTATGAATATGATTTCGGTGATGAATGAGGCCAGTGATATTCAGGGATGTTGTGGCCCGAATTTCCTGACATTTGCCTTACGGTTGAGGAAAAACCCTGAAAAACCTCAACCAGGAAATTCAACCCGACCGGGAATAGAACCCGGGCCCTCTGCGTATGAGACCAGCATGCTGACCCCAACGCTACAGACGTGGTCTGTTATTATTATTATTATTATTATTATTATTATTATTATTATTATTATTATTATTATTATTACTTCTAGCGAAACACGCTGGTGTAGTAGTCATCATTTAAACTTTTTATTCCTGATGTCCAGGATTCGATCCCAGAGGCAGGCTGTCCTGATTTGGGTTTTTCGCGGTTTTCCACGTCCGTCGAGGTGAATGCTGGGATAGTACCAATTACAAGAACCAAGACCCGACTCCTTGCCAATCTTCATTACCCCTTCATTATCATATCTCACTTATGAACTTATCTTCGCAATAGATCTGCCATCTATCGGACGGAGCAGCGAAGGCAAAACGGTAAACCGCTGTATTGTGGAAAACGACTGCAAAATATTATTCAATAGTGTGTGTGTGTGTTTTGTGTGTATGTGCATGCGTGCGTGTGTGAGTGTGTGTGTGTGTGTTAACACTACAATTGGATGTACATTCGGTGGCAGTGATATATAATATACAATAATAACATTACAATAATTATATTCATTAAATTTACAATAATTGCAGTAATAAAATAAAATAATTCTAACTGTAATTAAATAGATGCAATAAACCCAGGACTATAAATTAAAACTATCCTACAGGGCGTTCGTCTACGGGTGGGGCCAGGAAAGTGGCCTGCCTGCGGTGTCGCTTGCGGCAATCGTCTATCCGTCTATCCGCTTTCTATACTATACTCTGTAGGATTTTAATTTTAAAAGTTTAGCAGCAGTAAAGACTGATGTTTTTGAAACACTAACTTCCTGTGAAACACTTCTTAGAGATTTATAAGGAGAGCGTGTAAATGATGCACTGATTTCATCAATTTTTTCTTCCGTCAATACTCTTTGTTTTCGCTAAGGAATTGTAGCATTTATCGACCCTGTTGTCCTTAATTTCTTACAAGACGTCTAACAGTTTCTCTACCCTGAATCATACATAAAAACTCTCTGTTCAAGAGTGAATTTTGCGTTTTGCATTGTTAACGAATTTTACACACACGCTGAGTATTTAAGCAACTATGTCAAGAAACTGCACTGTACATGTTAAATACTGCAACATCTGGCTCACAACTGATAACTTGTCAACCTTGATGTCCTTGATTGTCGAGCGTGTCTCAACAACTGCGCACACAAAGCGGCATATCAGTACATGCCGCTTTCCTGGCCTCACGCGTAGGCGAACGCTCTGTACAAAAACGCGTACAATAAGCAAAAGTAAACCTAACTTATAAGTACTTCTATTAAACCCAACTATTACCACCTTAAGTAATTACATATCACCTTAATTAATTACATATCAACTTAATTAATTACATGACAAAACTTAGATAATTACACTGCACCTACAATTATATTTTAAGTTTAATCATCTCATCCTTTCCTTAAATGTAGGCCTATTGATTTTGAGAGGGCCACCCTGAAAGATTGCCGCAGGTAAGCTGTTCCATTTTACAATTTTGCGGTTAACAAATGAAAATTTTGCCACGTCCGTTCTTTGTTTTCTGCATTTAAATTTCCTAATATGATCAGCCTTGTCTAAGTATGATGGTGTCACTAATCTAGCATTGATGTCCAACTTAAGTAATTACATATCACCTTAATTAATTACATATCAACTTAATTACATATCATCTTAATTAATTTCATATCAACTTTATTAATTACATGACAAAACTTAGATAATTACTCTGCACCTACAATTACATTTTTAGTCTAATCTTCTCAACCTTTCCTTAAATGTATTGATTTTGAGAGGACCACCCTGAAAGATTGCCGCAGGTAAGCTGTTTCATTCTACTATTGTGCGGTTAACAAAGGAAAATTTTGCCACGTCCGTTCTTTGTTTTATGCATTTAAATTTCCTAATATGATCAGCCTTGTCTAAGTATGATGGTGTTACTAATCTATCATTGATGTCGGTCCATGCTTTGTGTCCCATTTGTGCCTTAAACAATGCCGTGAGTCTGGTTTTTCGTCGCCTTGATTTGAGAAATTCCCACCCTAAGTCTTTTACTATATCTTCACCATGTCCATTTCCCATTTTGACGTATTTTGTAGCCCTGCGTTGGACCTTTTCTATTGAATCGATTTCGTTTTGTCTGTACGGATCTCAACCTATTGCTCCATATTCCATAATTGGGCGAAATAGGGTTTTGTATGCTAATTCTTTTAACCTTTGGTTAGATTTCTTAAGAATACGCATAGAGAAATGTGGTGGTTTCGAGGCTTTTCTTGTGGTATTAGTGACTTGTTCCTCCGAACCCTGTTTGTTACTTAAGTATACGTATACCTAGGTATTTACAAGTGTTCACTTGTGGCACCGATGTACCATTCAACTGATATCTGAGTCAAATTTCTTTATGTGTTCTACTGAAGGATATTCACTTACTTTTACTCACATTGATTTTCATTTGAAAAATTAATGACGTCACGTGTATCTTGTGCCATAAAGTAGTTACATATACCAAATCTCCATACTCATGTTAGCCCCTCGTTCTAACATAAAGCTCAAAAACAAAAATTTCAATACCTACCCAAACATAAAAGTTATAATAGGTGCACAAGATAAATGGGACACTATGGTATAGTAAGCAATGGGCGATACGAAATTGCAGGTGAAAAGAAGAGAAGGAACACACATAATTGATCGTTACGAAATGAAAAGAATGAAAAAAATCAATTAGTTGATAATTTTCGCTCAATATATATGATTTGAGTCTTTGATAAGGTTAATAGAAATAAATTATGGCGTATTTTAGAACAAAAAGGTATACCGAAACATTTAATAACAATAATAAGAAGTTTATATGTAGACAACAAAATAATGATAGAAACAAGAACAAAGAACGAGGATAAAATAGCAACAATTAACATCGGAGTGAGACAGGGTTGTCCTCTCTCACCACTGCTTTTTAATACATATATATATATATATATATATATATATATATATATATATATATATATATATATATATATATATATATATTGACAATGTCATAGAAGAATGGCAGATACATTTAGAGACACATTTTAAAATTAAGAATAGGTTTTTAGACACGATTTTATTTGCAGATGACCAAGTTCTAATCTGTAGCTCAGAGGATAATTTACAAAAAGCCATATACCAATTAAATAATGTAAGTAAAAAGTATGCATTAAACATCTCCACAGCCAAAACAAAAGTACTAGCATTTCAAGGGTCCAATACAATCAGGGCTAAAATCATTTTAGAAGGAAAAATGATAGAACAAGTAAACAATTTTAATTATTTAGGCTGCAGTGTATCATACGTTAAAAATGATGATGTAATATAAAAGACTAATAAATTTAACTATATATGTGGAACAATAAAATGAAACCTCAAACAGACTAGGAAAGAAACTAAATTAAAATTTTATAAAGTAATGGCAGTGCCCATGTTCCTATATGGCTCGGAATGTTGGACATTAGGAAAAAGTGAAGAGAGAAAAATAGAGGCTGCCGAAATGCGATTCCTAAGGAGTATAGCTGGCTACACTTTGTTAGACAAAAGGAGAAATGACACAAGAAAGGAATTAGGCATCTTTAAACTAACAGAGAAGATACACCAATATAGAACTAAGTGGAGGGAGCATGCGGAAAGAATGGAAGAATACCGCATTTCAAAACTACGATTAGATTACAGACCAACAGGCAAAAGAAACATTGGTAGACCAAAGAAAAGATGGACTCAAATGTTTAATGCATGAGACCGGAACAAGCCTTTAGAGGCTTAAACCTTGACGATGATGATGATGATGATGATGATGATGATGATGATATATATGATTTGATTGAACCTAATCAATAATTTTTCATGAAGATGCATATTACGGAGATCTGAGAATATCCATCCACATTGTTTTATGCAGACAGATGGACATAATATACGATAATGATATAGGCTATTTTCACATTATTTTAGACGCACCAAAAACTGAATGTTGTGAACATACAGTAAAGAGAAAGCCGTCAGTTACTATAGCAACCACTTCTTCACCACGGCTGCAATCTGTATGCATTTGGCTGTGTATGTCACAGAGAGAATCCTGCATAAATATGCATGGCACACTCAGCGCTAACTAGTGGGTTTACATGCCCTTTGTTGTGATAGTTTCGCAATTTTGAAAGTTTTTTTTATTAAAACCCAGTATCATATTTCACTACTTACTTCTCATAGTTTACATAAGCCCATATTTCACTCATGCCACTGTTTTATAATTAGAGACGAACTCAATTATTTCAAGCTGAAAAAAACTATCCCCATTTCATGTCAGCCCTTCCTGCTTCATTTATATTTAGGAGTATATTTCTACTCTATTTACATCCGCTAATATTTTGTAAAGTTCCTTTTTAACAGAATAGTAGTACATATATTTATGTTTTGCCAGGTAATCAATTTACATGTAGTTTACGACAACACAATGTATTATATCTGTCACAAACAGCATACAGGACGTTTCCGAATACGTTACTTGGCTTAGGTATTCCTTGTTATATAAAGGAAGGAGTTTATTTAACGACGTTCTTTCAGCATTATACATCAGAAAACAAGGCTCTTGGCTCGGCTTCGAGCCGAGCCAAGCCGAGCTGAGCCGAGATCTCTTCAGCGGCCCGGGTCTTCTCGAACTTTATGATTAGCAGATTGCCTTGCGTTAGGCGTTATCCTCGAGAATGACTTCCGATACGCTAACTATAGTTTGACAACTTCAAGTGAAACCCCGTAAAACACGCCAACTTCTGGAATCTCTCTCTTTCTTTCTTCTCTCTCCCTCGCTCCTCGTCATTCAGTCACCAATCACCACGTAAATATCTCAGAGGGTGTGTGTGGGCATCGCGACCAATATAAGAACCACTCTCCAGTATTACCACAATAGCCGATTCTTCATTTTTGCCTCGACTGCCGGCTAGGAAGGTTCCATTATGCTAGCATTGCAAGCAACTACTCAAACTTTTAATGCTTTTGTTAGCAGGTTTGACAAACTGTGAGTGGCCCTGCAAGTACATAGTGCATAGTGCTCTCTCCCTTCCCCCCGTGCTTTCTCACTTGCTCATCCCCAAGACAGCCAGTGCTCACGTAGTAACTCTGTCAGAGTTTCAGTTCGATTTGTCAATCTATTCTTAGTCTAGCAGTGAAATAAAGAAACATAAATTATAACTTTAAATTGCACGGAGAATATTTACCTTTATTTATGTATATAGAAAAAAAAAAGCTGCTTTCCAAATCGGAATCATAATTATTTATATCGTACTTGCATATTCATTTCTTTTCTTATAACTAGCTTTTAATGAAAATAACTAAATAAAATAATGTGGTAAAATATTTATGCACAGTAGACAAGTCCTTCCAGTATGACAAACGTCTGAAAGAAAATAAATTACTTTTCACAGAATAACGCACTGAAAGTTTCATTGTTCTAAAAGAAAATCTTAATTGAACACATTTGTGGAAATGTTTTCAACTTAAAATTTCGTTCAATAAATAATATTTGTCACGTTCCCAAATGCAACGAAAATTCAAACTGTTATAACAAAATGTTCACTCTCTTACTAAACGTAAATAAAAGCTTGCTACAATCTGAATTATAATTATTGCAAAGGATTATTTCATTATACAGGGTGTTTCAAAAATACGAAGCATAATTTCAGGTATGTATTTCCCACATGTAGACAATCAAAATAGTTCATTACAACATGTGTCCGGAAATGCTTTATTTCCGAGTTATTGCCTTCACAACATTGAAATTCACCGGAACGTTTTTCTTTCCGCAGGTCGTTGCCGTCAAAGGAGACATTAAGAGGGCACTCTGACAGTTCATTCCGAGGCGAAGGTTACATTCAGTGTTGTGTAGGCGTTAGACTGTGCGACATATATTCAAATCAAGAGCTGGCAGAGATACACTTCATGTACGGTAAGGCGGACGGCAATGCTGCGCTGGCTCGTCGTTTGTACCAGGAGAGGTACCCACAGCGACAATGTCCAGATTACTTGTGGGGCCATTTAAAATCATTGGTTTATTCGTCTCCGGTGCCTGATTTGGAATCCCTTCGGAATCGAATTGTAGCATGTTCTGAGGACATACGCAATACTCCTGGAGTTTGGGATCGTGTTCGCAGGTCAATGAGATATCGATATGAGGTCTGTATTCAAGCAGGAGGTGGACATTTTGAACATCTTCTGTAATGACAACGACCTGCGGAAAGAAAAACGTTCCGGTGAATTTCAATGTTGTGAAGGCCATAACTCGGAAATGAAGCATTTCCGGACACATGTTGTAATGAACTATTTTGATTGTCTACATGTGGGAAATACATACCGTACCTGAAAATATGCCCCGTATTTTTTAAACACCCTGTATATGTAGCAGTGAATAACATAACCTTGCTAATACAGGAACCACATGGTCGATTACTAAGGAATAGAAAGATTGCTATGAAGGAAAACCATATTATTCACATTACCAGGGTGCAAACTTGACCGTCTCTCATTGAGTACAAACCCTGCTATGCTGAAAACGCGTTCGCTGGGTGCTCACACACAAAATTTTCTTAGTCACACGTGCTAGGTTGGGAAATGCCGTTTCGTGAGTCTGCAACGACGTATCCAAATTATGGCTACCGAACGGTAGATATTAATGTCTCTGTCGATTATGAAGGACGTTTGTTTACTCTTTTTAGAAGAATTTAGACGTCAATAAACATGAACAGCAATTGAGAGCCATGCAATGCAAGTAGAGCTGCGAGCCTGCGAGCCTAGATCGTATATACCCAGATTACTCGGTCTTATAGGCTTTAACGGTAACAACTTTTGCCAGGTTTACTATGCAGCCATCTAGTTGTTACATAAGGAGTCATATCATATCTCCCATTTGAATTGCATTAGCGACTCTACTGCCATCTCGTGTTCGTTTACGGCGGACGAGTGGCGATCCTGGCGGTTGTTCTTTTCAAAGTACTGCCGATTTTAACATAGGGATGTCCACACCTGTGGAACGTCTGGTCGAGAAACGAGGTGGCCCGGGTTCGAATCCCGGTCGGGGCAAGTTACCTGGTTGAGTTTTTCCCGGGGTTTTTCCTCAACCCAATACGAGCAAATGCTGGGTAACTTTCGGTGCTGGACCCCGGACTCATTTCACCGGTATTATCACCTTCATTTCATTCAGACGCTAAATAACCTGAGATGTTAATACAGCGTCGTAAAATAACCAAATAACATAAAATAAAAGAAAACATAGGGATGAGCAATCTGTTACATATATGATCTAGGCTGCGAGTTAAACCCGGCCCGTCGGCTCCTGTAATCTCCTGATCCTAGTTCCACCTGGTGGGGAAATGAACTGACTTTTGTATTGCCCGTTGCCTAGTAAGCGAAAAAAGGCCAAGTAAAGCTCGAGCAGTTCTCATCTCTATTCAGCTTTATGACAAATTATGCACAAAAATGCACCAGAAACCCTCAGGGATGGAAGCGTAATATGAGTGAGTAGTCTAGAGAACAGCGGATGGTTAGTGCAGTTCCATAGCGGTCACCAAATAAACATAGACCTGCCTATATGCAGGTCGTTGTAACCTTACACTTGACAGCTTAGTGTTATGTTGGCAGCGAGAGATACGATTTTGCCACAGTGACCACACACAACAGCTGACTTAACTTACACTGAGTTTGCTATTCTGTCCCGTTAGATCAAATGGTAATTATTAGACTTCGTATTCCAGCTACCTATAAACTGGAATGAAGTTACCTCATTCGAAGTATATGTGACTTAACAGCGCAGGTATAAGTACGTTCGTATACAAAATAGTTACGCATCCTCTGACCTGTTCCTCTTACTTACTTACTTACTTACTTACAAATGGCTTTTAAGGAACCCGAAGGTTCATTGCCGCCCTCACATAAGCCCGCCAGCGGTCCCTATCCTGTGCAAGATTAATCCAGTCTCTATCATCATACCCAACCTCCCTCAAATCCATTTTAATATTATCCTCCCATCTACGTCTCGGCCTCCCTAAAGGTCTTTTTCCCTCCGGTCTCCCAACTAACACTCTATATGCATTTCTGGATTCGCCCATACGTGCTACATGCCCTGCCCATCTCAAACGTCTGGATTTCAAGTTCCTAATTATGTCAGGTGAAGAATACAATGCGTGCAGTTCTGTGTTGTGTAACTTTCTCCATTCTCCTGTAACTTCATCCCGCTTAGCCCCAAATATTTTCCTAAGCACCTTATTCTCAAACACCCTTAACCTATGTTCCTCTCTCAGAGTGAGAGTCCAAGTTTCACAGCCATATAGAACAACCGGTAATATAACTGTTTTATAAATTCTAACTTTCAGATTTTTGGACAGCAGACTGGATGATAAGAGCTTCTCAACCGAATAATAACAGGCATTTCCCATATTTATTCTGCGTTTAATTTCCTCCCGAGTGTCATTTACATTTGTTACTGTTGCTCCAAGATATTTGAATTTTTCCACCTCTTCGAAGGATAAATCTCCAATATTTATATTTCCATTTCGTACAATATTCCCGTCACGAGACATAATCATATACTTTGTCTTTTCGGGATTTACTTCCAAACCGATCGCTTTACTTGCTTCAAGTAAAATTTCCGTGTTTTCCCTAACCGTTTGTGTATTTTCTCCTAACATATTCACGTCATCTGCATAGACAAGAAGCTGATGTAGCCCGTTCAATTCCAAACCCTGCCTGTTATCCTGAACTTTCCTAATGGCATATTCTAAAGCGAAGTTAAAAAGTAAAGGTGATAGTGCATCTCCCTGCTTTAGCCCGCAGTGAATTGGAAAAGGATCAGATAGAAACTGACCTATACGGACTCTGCTGTATGTTTCACTGAGACACATTTTAATTAATCGAACTAGTTTCTTGGGAATACCAAATTCAATAAGAATATCATATAATACTTCCCTCTTAACCGAGTCATATGCCTTTTTGAAATCTATGAATAACTGATGTACTGTACCCTTATACTCCCATTTTTTCTCCATTATCTGCCGAATACAAAAAATCTGATCAATAGTCGATCTATTACGCCGAAAACCGCACTGATGATCCCCAATAATTTCATCTACGTACGGAGTTAATCTCCTCAAAAGAATATTGGACAAAATTTTGTACGACGTCAACAAAAGTGATATTCCTCGAAAGTTACCACAGTTCGTTTTGTCCCCCTTTTTAAAAATAGGTACAATTATGGACTCCTTCCATTGTTCTGGTACAATTTCCTTTTCCCAAATAGCAAGTACAAGTTTATAAATTTCGCTATATAATGCACTTCCACCCTCTTGTATTAATTCTGCTGGAATTTGATCGATACCTGGAGACTTGTACTTTTTCAGATTTTCTATCGCAATTTCGACTTCTGAAATCGTGGGTTCGGGTATAAATGGCTCAGCAGTTTGTATTTCAATATCGTCCCGATCATTTCTATTTGGCCTATGTACATTTAGTAGTTGCGCAAAATAGTTTTTCCATCTGTTTAGGATTGATGAAGAGTCTGCAAGCAAGTCACCATTCTCATCCTTGATCACGTTTACCCTTGACTGATATCCGTTCTTAAATTCCTTTATACCCTTATATAAATCTCGAATGTTTTTATTCTTACTATTTGTTTCTACCTCATTCAGTTTTTCCTTCAAGTAACCTCTCTTTTTATTCCTAAGTGTACGACTTGCTTCCCGTCTTTCATTGAAATAATTATCTCTATTCTCCTCAACTGGATCCTGTAAGAATTTCAATTTTGCCTGTTTCCTTCTTTCTACTACCATGCAACAATCTTCATCAAACCACGGTTTCTTTTTCTTAGTTTCATAATAACCTATGCTCTGCTCAGCTGCAATTTTGATACTATCTCTGATATTTTCCCACACGCTATTAACATCTAATTCTTTCTCAACTTCGTCGGAACTTTCTAAAGTGGCAAACCTATTCGAAATTTCGACCTGATAATTTTGCTTAGCTTCCTCGTCCTTTAATTTCAAAATATTGAATTTAGTAATATTAACTTGTTGCTCTACTCGCTTGGCTACTGATAATCTTTCTCTTAATTCTCCAATCACCAAATAATGGTCAGAATTACAGTCTGCACCTCTGAAAGTTCGAATATCTACTATACTAGTATGTCTCCGTTTATCTATCAAGACGTGATCTATTTGGTTGTGTGTCAATCCATCTGGAGAAGTCCAAGTATATTTATGTATATCCTTATGGGGGAATGTTATACTTTTGACAATTAAATTTTTCGATGTGGCAAAGTTGACTAATCTAACTCCATTGTCACTACTAATTGCGTGTAGGCTCTCTTTTCCAATAGTTGGTCTAAAAATATCCTCCCGTCCTACTTTAGCATTGAAATCCCCCAATAAAATTTTCATATGATATCTAGGGAACTGATCAAAAGTATGTTCCAATTCCTCATAGAAGCTATCCTTTATATAGTCGTCTTTCTCTTCTGTAGGGGCGTGAGCATTTATAACTATGATGTCGCACCATCTACCCTTAAGTACTAAATATGATAACCTGTCACTGATAAATTCGACCTTTTTTACTGCTGATTTTATTCTTTTATGTACAAAGAATCCTGTTCCTAATTGGTGATTATTGTTTCCTTCCCCATAATACAACAAGTAATCTCCTATTTGTGATATGCCATTCCCATCTAACCTAACCTCTTGTACTCCCACAAAGTCTATTCTATATCTAGCTAGTTCTTTTGCTACTAATGTTACCCCTCCTGTTCTATAAAGACTAGTTACGTTCCAAGTGCCAAATCTCAAAACCTTATTCCTTTGCTGTGGTCGTGCCAGAGAATCAGTCCTATTCCGAGGCTTACTGTAGGAATTCGTAACAAGCTGTTTTTTACGGTGATGGGTTGTTAGCCCTTCGCCCAACCCCCAAGCTGGAGGACCACCCCTTATCGGCTGTCCACGACTGCTTATTCAATATATTCGCAGCTACCCTCCATATCTGGAGGCCGTCTCCTCTATCCGCAACCTGAGGACGCGCCATGCCGTGGTGATAGGGACCCACCATACATGGGACCTGTTCCTCTAGAAAGTAAAAACCGGGACGCAATTATAGTGAGTTGTCTTATTGATCACTGCTCTTACTAGTCGTATTATTTAAATAACTACATCTTTGTTGCTGATTGAAGGTTCATTGCAGAGGTAAAATGCCTTAGGTAAGACGCTCAAGCATGTAGTATTGCAGGGCATAGTTCAGGATATTTGAACTAATATTTTCACTGTCATATAAATTGTGTGAAATGAACGTAAAAGTGACAAAAACAGTGCACTGAAAGACACTGCAATATCAAAAGTCACAGAAAGTGTGTTGAACGTAATAAAAAAGAACCACTACTATAAAATCTGAATATTATGAAGATATTAACTCGACGTTTAGCATGGATTTGTGTACCCTACCATGTTGTTCAGTGCCAACATTTCAATTTATTAATGAATTAAACAATCTGCATTTTAGGAAATTTCTAGAAAAGTGCGTATAAAATTAGTGCAATATCCTAATGAAACGCGAAAAAATATCACACAATAGAAATATCTTGTACTACATCATGCACCAATAACGTCATGTGCTATTGAAAGAATTTCTTGCAGTATAAATCATTTCCAGTGACATCCGCATATGTTCAAGTTCCGTAACTTACGAATGCACATTATTACTGTGTTCACTGCAAAGATCAAGACGAAAATGAACATCACAGCTCAAGCATGTGTTTACTGATATAGCTTCAGAATGTCGGGAGTTGGCTGTACTCCACGAACACGCAACAACGAAGTGTTTGTTTATAGCCTTATCCGTTGCATTACCTGTGTTCGGCGTACTATTTACTCGATGTTTCTTTAACTTCAGTCTTTAGGTAGCTGGAATACTATGCCCAGTAATTATTATGTAATTCGTTCTTTATTGCTATCCTCTTAGAGAGGTCTAAAGTTTTTGATATCCACTATATTAAATTATCTGCAGAAATGAATGAACACCCTGCTCGTGAAGCTGACGAGTCATTTGCATCTTTCTGACGCCTAACTACACAAGGATTCTCACTACATGAGTTACCATTTTTTAACGACGTCTTTTTTCTTTGCGACATTTCACAGCTGCGCTACAAATTGTTTATAATTTTATAACACTAACAACCAAATACGCACATGATAATAGTGCTATGTAATATAACCAAAGCGACAGCACAACAGCGCTCCGCGTGGCAGCATGAGCAGTTAACAGAAAAATGCTACGTTCTGATTTGTTCAGAAGGCTATCGCACAGCGTTCTTCAATTTTTTCATAGAGAGCGTTGTCAAAGCAAATAACAACTATCAAGTGCAAGGTTACAACGGCCTGAGTATAGTATGCCAGTACTCGATTATTATCAGCATTTCACGTGTAAGCTATAGTCCATCCAACTTAAGACCCGCTCTTAACATAAATATTTATTACTGAGCACACGTGTTCGACAAACCCTACTCCAGCCTACAGTTATGTTGAAGCTTATTGATTTCAAATGTCTTTTTCGCATTTATACGTCACTGTTTACGATATGGAATGCTACATCCAGATAAAAAATTAACGATACTTTTTAGTACGTAGGTCTATTAAATAATATATCTCAGCTCTTCATACATTTTTACAATTACCAGTTTATTCGACAAACACAGTATTAATCGACACCATATTTTCATGCGTTGCCATAACAAACTTTCGTTTGTTAATAATTCAGGTCACTATTATGGACAAATGCACATTATGTATACATAGGAACCCTATTTATATTAAAATAAATTGGTCTATAGTAGTACTATAAAAGGCTTCACAGCGGTAATAATTCGGGGTTTTAAATGTTTGCTGTAGGCCATAATTTACAAAAATATTTAATTCGTAGTGAATTACATACTAAAAGAACACATAAAATTCTAAATAATAAATGGATAATCACAGTGTGTAAATTTGACCTTTGTTACTTTATTTAACTACAAAAATCATTATTCCCCCCCCCCCACATCATTTTCTGCTAATTGTCATGCCCCAGGGCGTAACCAAACACTGTAGCATATTTTTAATTTCGGCATTGATTTCTAAACAATCCAGGAAGAGTTTTAAACCAAGGTGAATGTATTGCATCTATGTCAACCAGGAAATAGCTACAAAAGTCTCTAACTTGTGAAGAATTTGCACGCGAAGCGATTCTCCACTATGTATATGTACGGACGCTGATGCAAATAGCTGACACTATGACCTTCTATCACCGCCTTCGTTAAAAATATCCTTGCGCCTTAAATCATAGCTGGACTATTCACATTGGCCCAGTAAAATTAATCATGTGCTCTAATTGGTTACATTTAAACAAGCATTGTTCGGGCTCTTTTCATACGCGCATCCCAACAAAGCGACTTATTTCTGTATTACACAGAATAGATTAAGTTGTAATGGTTGATTGATTAAGATAACGTCTTAAAGTGCATATAAACAAACATGTCCTAGCTTACCTCATCTGCTCGGTAGCATAGGGGACGTCACATGCGGAAAGCCGGTAACAAAATATAAAAAGCGCTTTGTTGATGGATTAGCAGAGGCAGAGTCGAGACAGAAACAAGGCGAGGATCGCGACTGTTGTGAGAAGAATCACAGTAACAAGATGGCGTCAGCTTCTTCAGCATCTGTTCTATGTAATATCTAACCTCTTTGTTCCGAAAGTATATCATGTTTAGTTTTGTGTGAAATTAATTTAATCTTGTATCTAAATCGAGAACCAAGTACTTTTCCTATATATTGTAACGGTATGTTTGGATGAGTTATTTTGTAATCAGACAGAATGTGAATTTTGGTATCATTTCGGAATATATGTGTTTAAAAAGTGACTTCCGGTTTAGCAGTTTGATTATTTTTTGGCGCTTGCGTCGATCGCTTTCCGCCCCCACCTGGATCGTGGAGGCGGGGGCGGAGATAGTGAGGGTACGGGCGCAACGGAGGGCAATTGGAGACCGGGTCCTGATATGGGTGGTTTAAGAGGAGTTGTCCAACTAATGTGGACAGTTAAATAATCCAGACCTAAGCAATTTACACATTCTTAAGTTTAAAAATAAAGTGAAAATGTTTGTATGATATTTGATAAATTTTATTATAATTTTTAAGTATTACTAGCATTATATAGTACTAATTTTTATTGTATTTATCTGATGCACGTAACCTATAAGATAAAACATTGTAATAAATATAAATAGATCATTTTCTTAATTAATAACAGTGTATATCTCCAATAAATGATTCCTTAGCATCGCCACAGATACACTTGATTGTACTTGTCACTAGAAAGTTATTGAAATTTATATTTTCCCCGCCATTCATAAAATATTTTGATATGATACCTCTTGCACAAAAGGAGAGATCTATAACTGAAACTCGATTAATATATTTCAGTATTATTTGTATTTATCCTGGTAATAATGAACAGTTTGACTCGTAGACATTTTGTTTTTACAGCATTAACTTCCCATGATTGTACGAGAAGATTCGAAGAGAACGGCAGTTACGTAGACTTTCAGCTCCCCCCTACTACCATTAATGCACAACACAATGTCAATACGGCGGTTGCTGTCGGCTGCGATACAACGAACTTTTCTGTTGATTTTCGAGTTTGGCATTTTTTCCGGTTATTATATGCTTATTTAAGTTGTGTTAACTCTCGCTAGTGGTTTTATATTTTATTTTATCCGTCTTAGTATTTATTTTATTATTGTAAATATTTTTGTTTTATCACTATTATTATTATTATTATTATTATTATTATTATTATTATTATTAATGAATTATTTTGTATTACAATCTTTGTATCATTTGTCACAATTATTCTATTATTATTATTATTATTATTATTATTATTATTGTTATTGTTACTATTATTTTATAAAATCAGCATTATTATTTGAACCCTGTAAAATTTATGTAGACTACTGGACTGTACCCGAGCACGAGCATATGCTCATTTCGGGTATCTATCCAAATGTAAATTCAAATGTAAATTGTAAATAAATTTGAATTTGAATTTGAAAATTAAGATGCATTGTGGTCGGGTAATGTTGGTATGTAATAGAGTCATACCGGAAGTCTGTAGGTTGTAACTGTTGTTATGGGTTATGCTGAATTGAGAGAGTTTTAATGAATAATGTGCTAAAAGTCTTGTTATATGAGATAAAGGAAATCTTAAAGACTATTTAATTGGTTACTAATTGTTAAAATATCCAAGGAATTTTTTTACTTTGTTTGAATGTTGTTGTTAATTGGTTTAGGAGGAAAGAAAAAAAATAATGGGAGACACAATAATATTTGGCCATTATTTCTGATCTTATTAACTACTAAGTAAAGATTCCAGTGAAAAACGCTGATATAGTGAAACTCGCTTGAATATCCTGAGCAGAACCAGCTCATTCAGTAAAGTCAACCTTCTTTTCCATGATATTAAGGTGGCGGTATTAAAAATCCCGATACATTTCAGTATGGTCAGAACACAATAGTCAACCGTTGTAGAAGTCATCCCTTGTAAGTTAAAATAAAACTTGTGTGCCATAAGAGGCCCACACAACATAATGTATAGTAGATACTCCGTGCTAACCTGAAGTTAGAATGTGAGTTTCTATTACTCACACAAAATTCAATTTCCTTCATTAATATTCTTAGCATATCCTGCAGCTTCCTTTACTTGTAGCTCATTTGGGTCTGAAGTGTGGAATACCCAAGAGGGAAATCCTATTTAGCAATATCTTTCAGCATAGGAATTTCTGCATATAATTATGTCTTTATTTATTGAGTAAGACATTTCATTTTTGTAAGATAGAAGAGTTTGGAAATTTCTTGCAAAACTTCTCTCACTGGGCCATCTAGCAAATTATTTTCATCTTGCTCTCACTCTTTTGTGCCTGACTCTTAATTTTATTTTCTTCCCTCTCTCTCTCCTCTCGCCTTGAAATGTCTCATGTGTAGCAGTAATCCTCTCACTTAGAATTAGCCGATGCGCTACATCTAATTCTCTAAGCAAGGAATTAACTTTAGAGACATTAAGATACACACTTCCTTCAAGAAAACTGATTGAAAGTAATCTGTACACGTTGTTTTTCACAAAGGTAGCCTCAGATAATTTCTTTTTGTCATTGTTTGAAATATCACGAACATATTAAAATGTTGGAGACATAGAGTTGTTCGAAGTAATTCCACAAGATCGTTATTCGCATATTATATTTCGTTCTAATTTCGTGGAATTTCTCCCTAAATTCTCATTTTGCGCAAATATCATTTCGGGATATTTCAGCTTAAATGTGTTAAAAAAATATTTTTTTACAAGTTGCACCCAGAGGAGAATATTAACTTATCCTAGATATGTCTGTTACAAAAAAAAATGTTACATACATACATACATACATACATACATACATACATACATACATACATACATACATACATACATCAACCAGTGCTGTCATGGAGGTCATACATGTGGCAACCTACAATTTTTCTTTTAATTAAGTGTATGGGGAAAAGAAATTTGTTTGTGTGGAGCCATACGGCATATGGGTGACTAAGTTTTGTACGCGGAGCTCTGTACAGATCTTAGATCATCTCTTGCTGTTCCTAATGTATTTTGTTTGATGTTCATAAACAAAAATTGTCCACCTCTGCAGCACTGGAATCGAGATTTATATAAAATAATGGTTGGAAAACAAGAAGTGCTGCAAATACACACTCCAGGATTCATCGAGACAAGTGTGCAGTCCACACCTGTGGAGTAACGGTCAGCGTTTCTGGCCGCGAAACAAGGTGGCCCGGTTTCGAATCCCGGTCGGGGCAAGTTACCTGGTTGGAGTTTCTCCGGGGTTTTCCCTGCACCCAATACGAGCAAATGATTGGTAACTTTCGGTGCTGGACCCTGGACTGATTTCACCGGCATTATCACTTTCATTTCATTCAGACGCTGAATAACCTAGATGTTGATATAAAAAAAAAGTGTGCATCTATGGTGATGCTACATGATGTATTCTTTAAATCAAACTTGTTGTACAATTAAAATGAAAAAGCAAAACAATTTCTTTACTCTTCTTTAATATTAAAAAATCATTAAATAACAGTCGGAGAGATAGAGAGAGGAGAGTTAAATATATTTCAAGGGAAAAGGCAAGGCGTGGGGCGTATGGCCAAGAGAAAAATTACCATGACAGCAATGCACATAACGATTATATTAACAGCATCGTAGCATGTCCAAGTACCAACAAAATAAAATGATGGTAACCGAAATTACCTGATCGTTTAAGGGATTAGAATTGATATTTTTTGGAACAGGGGGTACATTTTTATGGTAGAGGGGATGAATTGGCTAAGGTTTGGGAAGTTTGTTTTGCACCGGTAAATATTAACTGAAGCTTGCATATTGTTTTCACACGGAACCAATTTAATAATTCGTATAGTGCAGAGTTAAACTGTATTTTTCTGTATAATTTTCAAGTGCTTTACTGTAATGGACACATTTTACTGCATGGAAATTTGTTTTATGACTGAGAATAGTAATAGAATTAAATATTCAGATGAAAAATTCTGTCGATTTATTACCTCTGAATTCCAGTCATTCATGAGCTACAAAGCACCTATACAGACAGGACATTAACAAAATGGCTGATTCATATTGCAAAAAAAAAAAAAAAATCGTACACTTCGTCGATATTACATTTCTGTCATTTATAATAGAAGGTTAGAAGTTAATCATTGTGATTGCTAGATTATACCTAATATCTGTCTCATAAGTTCAGGATTATTTGACCTGGCATGATTTAAACCTTTCATACAGGGATAAGCCTATATGATGTGTGACTTTTTTTTTTTTTAGAAATGGGACCTTTTGTTCGTAAATTCAGTGCATTTTATTATTACACTGACAAATTTGATATTATTATAAAAATAACAATCATAACAATAAACCCTAATAATAATAATAATAATAATCATCATCATCATCATCTTCATTTTTCTTCTAGTCTATTTGTTCTCTCCTTTTTTTCTTTCATTTGAGTTTTTCCTTTTCGCGTTAGATTCTGTACTGATCAACAAATATTTTCCTAGCATGAAATAGCCTAATATTATCTAATTCGCACATGCTGAATACTAAGAGGCAGTAAAAATTTTGTAACACGTCACGTTTTTGTGTTATTGTAGATATGTCTTCTTTAGTTTGGCAACCCAAAGTTTTTACGTACTTATTTAAAATTATACTAGTTACATTTCTTGCAGCTTAAGTCACGAAAGACAGCTATGCTGTGATGGAAACTGTTAGGCCTAAATTAGTAATATATAATCTACTAAAATTTCCAAACACGCAAATAAATTAATATGAGGACTCCCAAAATACCTAATAAAATAAATATTATGGATTTACTTAATATTTATTTTTATGATAACCAGAATCTTCTTCTTTTAAAACCAGCAGTAATGGCTCATTACAGTTGGATCACATTTTTTTAGTTGGTTATTTAACGATCCTGTATCGGCTACTCGGTTATTTAGCGCAAGTGGGATTGGTGAAAGCGGAATAGTATTTGGCGAAATGAGGCCTGATTTGCCATAGATTACCTGACATTCACCTTACGGTTGGGGAAAACCACGGAAAAGTCCAAACCAGGTATCAAGCTGAAGCAGGAATCAAACCCACGCTGGAACGGAACTCCGGATTGACAGGCAACCGCTTCAGGCAACTGAGCTACACGGAGAAGAGTTCGGGATAGAAGAATATATCAGATGATAGACGACATTAAGATATATGGATCATAAGAGGAAACAAAGAGGAAAACAAAATAGGAAAGATTGGAGAAAGCTGGGTTTGCAGTAAAAGACCTGCCTTTGGGCAGAACACTACATGAATAATTAACACAATTTAATAAAATAAATGGCAGCCCCCCCCCCCGCCCGTGGATTATAATGAACTCTTCCAACTAGATTAAGCTATGCATGTAAACAGATTCCCCCCCCCCCTTTTTTTTTTGGAACGGACTTGCTCACATCGTTCACTTCATCGGACATGATCTAACCATTCCTATAGTAACCGAAGTGTAATTTCGGCTCCACAAAACCATTCATTTAATCCAGTGGTTCCGAACATTTTTTGACTGACGACACACTTTACTGAACGCTCACGATATCGCGACACGCTTATTTGTTTTTATTAATAATAATATAATAATAACAAGTGACTTCTATGTAGTGTCGGACATCCAGTATTGTAGATATGTCGATGTTAATACGCAATCGACAATCCTGAAAAAGCAAGGAGCAACTTGAGTGGCATTAGAAAAAACAAAGGTTTATGTAAAAAATCCCAACTTATCTATGCTGGATGTCCGATGAAAGACTTTTATTATCGCTTTTGAAAACTCACCTATTTTAATTAATATGAAGACTGCGCTCTGTGGATTGCACAGAGTTTGTCTATATATGGCCTTATGGTTGACAGGTCAACACGTAAATCATCTTCATGATGCAGCAGTCTGTTACTTTGTTTATATTTCACTATTTTTATGGTAGGAAATGCTGATTCACATAAGTGTGACGTTGAAAACGGCAGTTCCAAATGTATTTTTAGTTTATTCGGCACCATAGACTGGATTGACAAAACAGTTCCGCATATAAGATACTCGGAATTTATGTTTATATTCATCTCCACGCCATATAAACCACATAGCAAGTATCCATCACTATATTTACGAAACGCTGTGCGTTTTTGTGAATCCAGAAGATAATTTTCACTCATATTATTTGAATTAACACTGCTGTCATCTCACCCATAACTTGATTCACATTGTCTTTTTCGAATTAAAAATTTGTCCATGACAAAATATAAATAAAGCACTTGTGATAAAAATAGTCGCACTATCACCCCCTCACACATAGGGGAACATGGGGCAGGACGGGGTAGTTAATGTTTGAATGCTTTTATTTGGTATCAAATAATGTAAATGTATAGGTTTTATGACATATATGCTTTTATTACACTGTAAAAAAATAAAAAATATATGCACTTCGAGTGATATCCGGTCATTATAACCTTAAAATAAATTAGTTTTTCGAAATGTGTGTTTTGCCCCGTGTGGGGCAAAATGGGGTATCTATTTTTTGTAATAATTAAATGGCAAAAGTGACAAAAATTATATACTGAAAGTGTGAATACTACAACATTTTACAAGTTTACTTGAGAAAAAGTCATTCGCAAAATACGCAAATGTGCGTGGCATCCTCATCTTCACTGTCTACGCCTGCGCAACAGTTGTGAGCCCATTTCAGACATGATACGCATCTAATCCAACCTTCTTCTGACAAACAAAATAACGAACAACCCATTATAGGATGTGAAATTTAATTAAATATGGCGTGGGGCAGGACGGGGTACTGCCCTGTTATGTCCCACCCCGTTTTGCCCCACAGTCACAATTTCTAAGTTATGAGGCGTTGGCAGAAAAAATAACGCACGAAATTTAAGAAAGTTTCGGAATTAAAAGCCAGGTAAGCACTCTATAGGCCTAATATGACATTAAAATAGATTATCTAAATAAATCTCATTTCTACTTACATGTGACAAGAGAACACTTTAAAGTTGCAAATGAATGATACAATATGATGCAGCAACCGAATAACATACAACAGATGCAAGGAATATCAGTAAGTGTTGTGTGATGATATATTTGCATGAGTTGACGAAGTTCTAAAAAAATTCGGTAGATTTGCACTACTTGTTGGGAAGATGGAGGCTATACCCCGTCCTGCCCCCCTTCCCCGTCTTGCCCCATATTCCCTTACATACTATATATACTGAAACTGACCAATATGTTCTGACGATTCTAAACTCTGTTTATTACTAAGTGGGAAGAGTAAACGAATTACTAACCATTGTTGTAGGTGTTCACATTTCATTAGTAAAGTCTGTTCTGTCTCAAAATAAAATATACTAACTTATATCAAAGACTTCGTTGTAAATAAAAGATGCGTTGTAAAGAGACTTTCTGGATGGCATAACATTTACGGGTATGTTTCAATTCCAAAATTTCGCGACACACTGATTGGGAACCACTGATTTAATCTAATAGTGTAGATAGAATATAAGCCTAAATGTCACACATCAAAATAAATTAATGGAAGTAAATAGGAAGACAGAAATGATGAAATAAGTATGAAAGCTATTGAAAAAAAGAAGTCATGGAATACATGATGTTATAGAGAAAGAAGAATGAAGTAACGAAAAAAAGTGAAAGAATAAAATGAAACCTTGAGCAAGAAATAGAAACATGGATGTTTGGATAAAAAAATTTTCAATATTCTGTCGAGAGTATAGTGAGTTTACATCAAGATAAAATATAAGTAATATGCATTCTCGTCAATTCAGCTTGTCCCGTGAATGTTTTACCTATCTGTTACACCGAGATGCGGTCACTCTGGGGATCCGATAACAAGAGAGGGTCGTCTTGCATACGTAACTCAGATACACAGAATATACCGCTGGGATGCTGGCCTCCACACCTTCAAAGAATACAAAAACAAAAGGGAAATTGGAGAATGGAAGCGGAAGGACTGTCAATCTCTTCCTGTGTAAAAGAACACGTCTGCCGGGTCATTTCGCATCCGCTGTTACGTCATGCGTTTCAAGCTCCGGTTGCAGAACTACAAGTAGCCTACAGCAGCAAGCCTATAAAATACAATGCAGCCGATTGAGATCGCCCTTTATTCTCTGTTTGTCGATAATTTTTTGGCTATACATTGACTTTGTCTGCCATTTTGTGTGTGGCTCAGCTCTAGTGCGCTGGTCTTCCATTCAGACGGTCAGGGTTCTATTCTTAGTCTGGTCTTGATGAAATTTGTAATAGACAAAACAGAGGTTGTAGAAGTTTTCCCTTCCCTCTTCCATAACATCTACACGCTCCATCTTCCCGTCACTTTATTTGTCATCTGCATCAATCTGGATGAAATTTTTACTGCAAGTATTTATGAGGTACCTGCATGTTTCTATGCATTTATTCTGTAAGAAATCCTACTAGTTCCTTTTATTAATATTTTCTTCAAAAAAAAAAAAAAAAAAGATTGAAAGTGAATAAATGAGATGTTTCATAAAATGAATGCATTGAAATGTTTCTCAGTGTCTTTTGAATGCAATAAAAAAGGAAGCTTAAAAATTGAGATCTTCTAATAAAAACTTGTGTTCGAAGATATTTAAAAAAAATAGAAAAAAATCAAATATCAAAAGCCAAAAACCTTTGGCAGTTCTAAATTTGGATTTTGTTAATCTTTACATGGTAAACATGCTCTCAAAATTTAGCTAAAAGAAATTGATTAGAAAAAAGTTGTCATTTTTAGTAGTGTCCCCTTAAACATGCAAATACTTACAGTACTTATTTCCTTACAAATGGCTTTTAAGGAACCTGCAGGTTCATTGCCGCCCTCACATAAGCCCGCCATCGGCCCCTACCCTATGTAATATTAATCCAGTCTCTATCATCATATCCCACCTCCCTCTAATACATTTTAATATTATTCTCCCATCTACGTCTCGGCCTCCCCAAAGGTATTTTTCCCTCCGGTCTCCCGACTAACACTCTATATGCATTTCTGGATTCGTCCATACGTGTTACATGCCCAGCCCATCTCAAACATCTGGATTTTATGTTCCTAATTATTTCAGGTGAAGAATACAATGCGTGCAGTTCTGCGTTGTGTAACTTTCTCCATTCTCCTGCAACTTCATTCGTCTTAGCTCCAAATATTTTCGTAAGAACATTATTTTAAAAAATCCTTAATCTTTGTTCCTCTCTCAAAGTCAGAGTCCAAGTTTCACAACCATACAGAGCAACAGGTAATATAACTGTTTTATAAATTCTTTCAGATTTTAGCGTATTTTACCCTAAAATATTATTTGTGCGAGATCCTGCGTATTTGCTTGGTTTCCGCACAAAATCAATCCGCGGAAAGTCTAAAATTCCACATTCAGTATTCCCAACCTAACACACATAACAATATCCCTCTTCTTACCGCTTAAGTGACATATTGATTTTACTGCTTTAGGCTTTTAACATATTATTTTTAGAGACGTTCAATATAGTAATAATTATAAATTGGAAACTTACCACTGCAATTTCACCTAAATTGCACTGTTAATTATGCTTTTTAAATATTTGCAAAAATTAAGTAAACTCTAAAACTCCACTAAAGTTACTGCATTCGTGATGCAAAAAACATCAAGAAAGCCGTGAAAAAATCAACAAACTTTCCGATGTTATTACTGCAATATGTTGTATAAATAATATTGTTAAAATATTAAAATGAAAAATAAATCATTACATAACCTTACCGTTTGTTTTAAGTTCGCATTTATAGACTGGGGGGGAAAAAAAAAGACAGACGTATGTCACGGCCTGCTGGAGTATAGTAAACACAGAAAACATTTTAAAGCAACAATGTTGAAGATATATATATATATATATATATATATATATATATATATATATTTTGCAAATTTGCCGTCATTGAACAGAAACCAAGATGGAGATTTCATTGCAACAAATTAGAAATTCCTCTTTCAGGTATGTAATAAACGATCTTCGCACAAAATAATGTACGATACACGAGCGGTATGTTTTCTTTCTATTCTCGGAAATTAAAAAAGCTCAAATAGGTTTCGCTTTTTCAAACTTTTCCTGGAACATGAAAACTTCAACATACCGCTCTTGTAACGCATGTTATTATTTTATATAGAGATCAATAAAATTCTAACGTCAAGTCATATAGTTAAATTATCTTTATGTTACTGTTTAGTCAACTGTCCGAAAATAGCTTGGAACCTCATAAGTGGCACCAATTTGGGGTCATTCATAAAGTAAATAAGCCAAGAGATAATGGTGTAGTAAGACCAGTTTCTTTCCCGTTCATTTCATACATCGCTAACTAGTAACGTATTTCTCTAATTAGACTTAGCTATGAAATTGTATTTCCAATTTACAACATTCCCTGCGCGTCATGTGTATGTATTTATTCACACTGCAGTGGGTATATACCCGGTGGCAGTGGTAACTAATTACACTCAATAATGACAATAATAAACGCAATTAATAAAAATACAATTAATAATAATACTAATAATTAATACTAAAATAATAATAATAATAATAATAATAATAATAATAATAATAATAATAATAATAACAGGGAACATCCTAAATTAAATGAAGCACGATCACTTAAGGGGAGAGGATGGTATTTTTTAAATTTTTTTCCTATTTGGTGTAAATTATTAATTTTTTGTTCGTAGAGAGCGCATAGCTGTGGCAACTCAACCAAATAAAAATATTCTGAAAAAAAATTATTTGGGGGCTCACATTTGAAAAAAATATACCCAATGCAGGATTGTACTAAAACCGATATATCTAAACCGTGTTTAAAGATAGATTCAAACAGTTTTTGCAATGTATTTGCAAAAATATGTTCTACAAACTGTCTGTAACATAATTTTGATATTACTCCCTACGTTTGTAAAATAAACAATAAAAATTTAGTAACAATTTTCTGATTTCCTTTCTTGCAAACAAACGGACGTATTTTTAAAATGAAATCAATTAACAAAATTCTGTTACTGAGAAAAGTTTCCTAATAATCTAAAGAATGTGTGTTCTAAATTTCTTGCATGTATCTTTAATAGTTCAGAAATTATATCCATTTTGTCTGGCAATGTAGCAAAAAAAAAAAAATGAAGTTACTGGAAACCGATAAAAGCGGGCGTGTGATTTAAAAATCCATAGCGCAGGAAGTTTAAAAATGACGTCTCAACATCCTGTAAGGGCACAAATACCCACAAAATGTTATGCATTGCATTATACATATATCAAAATGTATTTTAAAGAAAAAAAAGATTTTTGAAAATTTAATTTACCGGAAACAACAATAAAAGTGGGCGAGTGATTTAAAAATCCATAATGCAGGAAGTTTAAAAATGGCGATCCACAAATATCACAGGGTATTTTAAAGATTTTTTTTTTTAATTTAGTAATTTTTCATAAAAAATACCATCCTCTCCCATTAAGATAACATTTAAAGTAAATCTACCACCATCTAATTTATAAGTGGGGTTAAGAGGATTAAAGACCTTTAACGATGCCAAATCTCATAGTCATATGAATGACAAATCTCGTTGTAATATAATCACTGGTGGTTTAATGAATGGATATGTATATATATATATATATATATATATATATATATATATATATATATAGGCCTATACATGGTGGCCGTTAACAATAATGGAGCACACATAATTTCACAGCTGATGCAACATAAATAGGATGCAAATACCATTGCTGTTCCTTAGAGTTGTCTGCAGAGACAGCAATGGAACCATGCTCTCTTTAGTCAAGGATACGAAAGGTTTCAACATGAGTGAACAGTAATGGTATAGCGAGACATGGAGTATTCACCCCAAGTAGGCATTTTGTGCCTGCTTGATGAAACGAGTTTCGTACCGATTCAGCTGTCTGACTAAGCCGGCTCTATTGTCCACCATAGTATGTATTAAGCTTCAGCCATCAAACTTGTACATCAGACCTCTGATGGTGGTCTACGTACATCACAGATCTACATTTGGAACCTGGAGAGCTCTGTTGTCTCTTGCAGTTCTGTGACTCGTCTACAATCCACAATCACTACCATCTACCGATCTGAACAAACCACGAGGAGCACCATCATAGCGGGTGATCGATTCGTCATCACACAAACACAAGTGGTAGCCTATTTATCGAGACGAAGATGATAATGATTGTGGAATTTTGGAAAGCATTGGTGAAATGAAATAAAACGGAAGAACAGAAAAAATCTCGCACAATATTGCTTTGTCCACTACAAATATAACATCGTCTTGATTGAGATTAGAAGTTGAGTCCGCGTCTTTGTAAACCAGCTTTCTGTCAATAGAGCTATCAAGGCGTCTGAGCCAATATTACCAGGTTTCTGTTCTGCTCTTATAAAATATCTCTACATCACGGAAAAAAAATACCTACAAGAGTTATTTTTGTATAAAGTAAGCAATAAACTTTGTTTCAACTAATAAATAGAGCCCGGAATTTTAGGCGCTAAAAATTAAGAATGACATTGAGTGTAGATGAATAGAAGTGGTGCCCGTGAGGAGAGTTTTAAGCTTAGTTCACAAGAGTCCGATATGTAATAATAGACAACAGAGTCGGAAGGACTGAGCAACGTATCTTGTAAACCATGCGCTAATTTCTAAGTGGGGTTAAGAGGATTAAAGACCTTTAACGATGCCAAAGGGAAAATACTGAATGACAAGAATGGCATTTCAAAGAAGTGAAGGTATGGCAATGATCTTGTAAATCGTACGCTAGTTTGTAGGTGGTGGTTAAGAAGATTAGAGACCTTCAGCGGTACCGAAGGGAAAATACTGAATGACATCTCAAATAAGTGGGGGCATGGCTTTTATATTTATAAACTATAGCGAGGAACATTATTAACTTTTAGCACCTAAAATTCCGGGCTCTACAATAAATAACAATAAAATATTCTTTACCTTGTGTATTCAATATTACCTTCATATCTAACTAAATCCCTTCAAGCAAGATCTTTTAAATGTTAGGTCTTTCACAATTTTTTTTGTGTGGAAGACCACTCTGATTGATTTGTACAAAGTGGTACATTAAATTAAAACTACGATTATGTTCAATCACATCCAAAACATATTGAAGTTCCGACTTTTTAACCTGTTCAACATGTGCAGGAAAACTTTAAAATTGTGTACTCATGCTTTATATACCGTCATTTCCCTTAACTATGGTCCTGGAACACAACTATGGTCCATTCAAATTTTGTACTCCATAACGTAGTACCTCGTTTATCTATATTTTTGCTTTACTGTAGTTTGAAGTCAAGTCACTGCAACTATCTATGAACGTTCTATGTTACTTCTACAGTGTTCTTTGAATAGTTGTATCGTGGACCATAGTTGTGTTCCAGGACCATAGTTATGAGAAATGACGGTACATATATATATATATTTTTAGTGGATTCTTTTTTCAATTTTTTATAAGCCGTGTAACTTTTTCCGCTACGAGTTCATTTTCGCATGCTTTACATATAGCCTTACTAACGTTTTAAGCCTTGCATAATCAACCTTTAAACTCTGGTTGCGATAACCTAGAATCTTGTAATGTCTGTTCCCCTTTGGATATACGAGAGCATTTGTTGATATGTGACTATACCTGATGTAATTATAGATCAGGGATGCAAAACTGGGGAAGAGAGGGGTGGAAGCATGGGGAAAAAGTTTGTCTATAAAATCGGTGTCTTCAATGACATATCAGCGACGTTTGACAAGCATACTGAATACATATTTCTTCTCCCCCCCCATCCTACAATGACGCGAGGGTTGAAGGGAAGGGATGAGTTACGTGTTCCGGCTTATGACGTGTGCTACAATTGTAGCACAGTTTTGCATCCCTGTTATAGATGCTTCGTGTATTTCAGGTTTCTAGAACTATAACATTGATGTAAATTAAAATACATGTTGATTGTTATGAATATTAACAAAAGAATTGAAAAAAATCCTACAATTTGGCTAATTTTACAAAAGGAAAAAAGACTCCTGATCCCTACCAGGGTTAAAATATCTTTACCATACGGATTTTACTCTACAATTGGTAACACTGGTCTGAACGAACATTTGGTTTCACGATAGCTGAAATAGGATGAATTCTCCTTTCTTACTTTCTTTATACTACAATTTTCAATGGTGCTTGTATGAAGAGATCTCTTTTTTAAAATCAATACGCTAACAAGGGGTCACCTGTGTAGTTTACAGAGAGGACGCGAAAGCACTCTGTGAAGTTTACACAATAAAAACGAGGAAAGTACAGTGACGTCATTAAAGAGAGACATGCGATACTCTCTTGTTATGAGATCAATAGAGAAAGATTTTTTTTATGTGTGGATCGGTTTTCACTAACAGGTCAACTCTGTGATCTACAAGCCAACAGGTTACAGGAGGGTACAGAAGAGGCCATTGTAACACTGTGAAAAACACACACATACACACACCGTTTAATGACAGACTAATCATTAGGTTCTAAACTTAAGAGATCGCATTATTCAATAGGTATGTAAGTAGTCAAATTCTCTTTTATTAACCAATACTTTTTCAATGAAAAACGAGAAGCAGGTCGTACGCGTAGGAACATAAAGAGAGATTACTTGAAGGAAAAACTGAATGAGGTAGAAACAAGATTAGTAAGAATAAGATCTCAGAATTTTAGCCAGTTAAAAATGCACTTTTAGGCACCTAAATATGCTCTAAAATTGTCAATTAGGCACTAAAAATACACTTTTGGGCATCAAAACACAAATTTAGGCACCTGAAATACAATTTAAGGCCACTAAAAACAGAGTATTTCGCACCTAAAATATGTGTCTACCTACTGAAATAATTGCAATAACTGTAATAATTAATATTAGGCATCGCGATATATTAATTATAGTTACAAGTATATGTAGTTAGGATAATGTAATGTTCAAAACATACAGAGGTCAGCCTGCCTGGAGAGAAATATAAAATAGGTTACAGCCGCCAAATTACTCTTCAAGGAACGACCACTCATATAAATTGATGGAAAGAAGGCAGAGAACGGACACTGGAAAATTTTCTTTTCTCAATCGTACTATCAGGGACTGGAATGCTTTACCTGCAGACTTACTAAAGGCTTTACCAATAACCAAAAATGTATTGAAAAATAGGCTTAAGGACTTTACTAATAGACGGTAGTATATTATGCACACTATTTAAAGGGTGTAACTGATATTTTGTTATTTGAAGTGTTGGATCAGTTGGGAAGTGTATTGTGTCAGTGAAGTGTGAAGTGTCAGTGAAGTCTATTGTGTAAGTGAATTGTGTTTGTGTCAGTGAAGTTCTATAGTTCATAATGGCTGTGCAAAGTATTTGAACAGTGAAATGGTTTTGAAGTGTTAGTGAAATCAGGATAGAATCAGTACAGTGAGTGATCGTGCTTCATTTAATTTAGGATGCTCCTTGTTATTGTTATTATCATGATTATGATTGTTATTATTATTTATCATTATTATTTATTAATGTTTTTATTAGTTGTGTTTATTATTAATTGTCATTATTGAGTGTAATTAGTTACCACTGCCACCGGGTATATATCCATTTGCAGTGTGAATAAATAAATAAATAAATATATATATATATATATATATATATATATATATATATATATATATATACACATACATGCATGCATGCATGCATGCATACATACATACATACATACATACATACATACATACATACATTACAAACATACATTACATACATACATATGGTTTTATTAAAATGTAAAATTATGTTTCATTATATCATTAATTATAACGGATTTATTTGTCTCGTTGTACAGTAGGTATTAGTAGAAAGTATTAGTGGTATTACTCTAGGAGGTTTTGGTTTAATGACCGGAGCCATTAACATGCTGACTGGTGTGAGATTTTTTTCTCTTGCGACAGCTAAACACCAAAAAAAAAAAAAAAAAAAAAAAAAAACAATAGCTATAATTACTCTGTAATGTTCGTTATTGATATTAGAAGTTGAATTATTGAAATCACGTTTCTGGTATTTTAAATTAAGTCTACATCATCTGCTACTGCTACGTAGTTCATTGCTTCTTTTTTATTCAATATTTACTCACCTCTTTGCAACAATACCGGCAGAATATAATGGCCCCTCATAGGTCAGTCCAAGAACTTGTTGGATCCATTGCTTACTTAGTGAACTTTTGTTTTCTTTCTTCTTCGGCATTACACAATTACATTAATTCGAACTATACAATTTCACACAACTTAATTTAAACTAAATAAAATATACTCAATAAGAAACTGTACTACGCGTTTAACTATACTACGTGTAACACTTTGCACACTATTCGACTGAAGGCAAGTAATAGCTAGTTCGATTCGTGTGCTTTCTTTTGTCATCCAGTCTGCTTTCAAATAAACTTAAATTTAGAATTTATATAACAGTTATATTACCGGTTGTTCTGTATGGTTATGAAACTTGGATTCTCACTTTGAGAAAGGAACAGAGGTTAAGAGTGTTCGAGAATAAGGTGCTTAGGAAAATATGCGTGGTTAAAAGGGATGGAGAAAGTTAGACAACACAGAACTGCACGCATTGTATTCTTCACCTAACATAATTAGGAACATTAAATCCAGACGATTTAGATGGGCAGGTCATGTAATACGTATGGATGAATTCAGAAATGCATATAGAGTGTTAGTGGGAAGCTGTGCGGGAAAAAAGACTTTTGGAGAGGCCGAGACGTAGATGGGAGGATAATATTAAAATGGATTTTTGAGGGAAGTGGGATATGATACTAGGGACTGGATTAATCTAGCTCAGGATACGGACCGATGACAGGCTTGTGTGAGGGCGGCAATGAACCTCCAGAATTCTTTACAATTCATTTGTAAGTAAGGAAATATTAAATTTTTCTGTTTAATCTTTTTTGTATTTCTCGAAAGATGTTAACATGCAGCAGAAATCATAAGTAGATCTGCAGTCTACAATAATGTTATTTTTCAAATTAAGGAAAGGGGGAATATATAATAGAGCCGTTGTAATTACAATGTGCAATGGTCTATTGAGCAGTGTTCGATGTGTTGTAGAAATTAGAAGTACAAGTACTTGTAAGCGATAGCAATTGTCACGTAATTGCGTAAAACTTGTTGCAGAACACGAAGCTGTCATTCACTTGTCTGAGGTTCTGAAGCCTGTACTTTGTCTTTTTTATATAAAGACCGGTAATTTAATGTTTAGCCTCGTAGAATGTGGCCCAGACACATCGCGGGTTCGGCCGTTGATTAGAGTGGTTTGCGGCATTACAAATACAATAGCCGCGTTGGCCGCACATATTTCGGCAGGCGATACGATCTGAGACCGCACGGGAAACTAATGGGTACCCAAAACTATGGGTGCTGGTATTATTTCACAACTTTTATCAGCAGCTCTGTGGTTTGAAGGTGAATCGTTAACATAGTAATTAGAGCTTCGGTTTTCCACTCTGCAAACCCGTGTTCAAAACCCCGAAGATACAACTAGATTCTTTGCGCATAGTGTATCTTGAAAAAGCTCCAGTAATAGGTCTCCAAATTATCTCAAATTATACAGAGAATTGTTTCCGAACTCTGATAACGAATTTGAATGACGTCATGTGCGTCAGGAATCATAACGACAGCTGAATTGCGGCTAGAGGTGACAGACCAGAAGTGAGTGATTTCATAATCAGAGTGCACGGTGTATCGCAGTAGCAATGTCCAGAAAATCGAGCCTTTTTGGGAGGGGTACATAACAACTCTTTCCGATGCCAAGTACAGTTACATGAAAATCATAGGAGCCTACAAAAAACGTGATTTCGTTATTTCCAAGAAAGGCATCTTGTGTGTACCTAATAAGACTGGCAAAGCTCGGATGGGATTAATTTCAGAGTGGAAAAAGCAAGCAAATCCACCCCCCGTCACAAGTCGCCGCACCTCACAAGATGACACAAATTAATTCCATTCGAGCTTTACCAACCTTATTAAGTACACAGAAGATGCCTGTCTTGGAAATAACGAAACCTCGTTTATTGCAGGCTTCTTTTATATTCTCTTAACTGTACTTCAGCATATTCCGAATCTCACCGGACCGGTAGACAAAAATGACGTCGCACTGCAGCGAAATAGGAAAAAAACTGCTGGAAGGTTCGATAACTGTCATGACGGCCGAACAAGTTGTTTTCTGTGCTACACTACCAAGACTTTGCGAAATTTCCGTACGGCATCTCGATCAAAGAAAAGAAAGCATAAACAATTTATTACTTGAACAGGTAGTAATAACTGGTCCGTTGATATGTTCGCTCGTAAGCCATTAACATAATGTTTTTACGTTGTACTCATTACAAACAATACAACAGAACCAAAGCAGAACACATCGCCATGACACAACAGTGCACGATGTCATTGGTCTGCTAATTCCCGCCCTATACAAGAACCAATCAGATTCACTGATGGCGGCTGATGGAGACTGCCACCACCTCTGCAAGCTGATGGAACCTGTGCGGCACCAGTGGAGCATCAGTTACGTCATCGTTGAAATCCGGAACACCGTGATGCCTTCAGATTGCTCAGCGCTGAGATTCGGAATGCGCTCCTTGGCATTGGAAATGGTCGTAATGTACCCCTCCCAAAAAGGCTCGATTTTCTTGGGAATATCTGCTGTGAGTCGCCGTGCACTCTGACTATGAGATCACTCACTACTGGTCTGTCACCTCGCTCCACAGTTCAGCTGTCGTGTGACTCCTGACGCTCATGATGTCATTCAAATTCGTTATCAGAGATCGGAAACAACCCTGTAGAAGTGGAAGTCATTAGAAAAAGAAAAATACCGACACTTAGTGTGATTTGTGCAGTACTTGAGAATCAGATGCAGTAATCCATGCTTGACTTTGTAGTCTAAAATATCTCCTAGAGAATTCATATTTTTCTGTTGTTAAGTGTGATGTTCTATCTTGTGTTAGCCATGGACTTGAAAATGTGCAGATCTTACGCCGGCGGTCTCAGTGCGTGTCGATCTATTAGTTTCAGGACGAAGAAAAGTACGGATGTGAACCTAGACCAACACACTCCCTGAGCTTCATAATCGGTTGTATTTCATTCTTACTGTAGAACACCTATGAATTGCTGATTAGAAAGTACATAAATCATCAACGGAATACATTTTGAAAATATCAAATACAAAACGAAAACAGTTGCCTTCATCGGGACCCAGCATAAAAGATAAAAATAGTTATAGATTTAAAAACTATTGGCCAAGTGAGTATTTGGGATGTATAATATCTTACCAGAGATGAATTGACATGGAAGAAACACTACCTACGTTTATAAATGTCAATGGATATGCGGAGGCATGAAGAGAGCTCAGGAAACAAAACAACGAAAGAAACTCAACTGCAGTTCTTTAAATCAATGCCGCTACCAGTATTACTGCACCTTATGGATCAGAGACATGGACGCTGATAAAAGGAGACAAAAAGCGCCTAGGAGCTTCGGAAATGAAGTTTCTGCGATCGGTGCCAGGAACATCATTAACAGAAAGTAAGAGAAGTGATGGTATTAGAAAAGAACTTCAGACAGAATAAATAACGCAACGCAGAAATGGATGAAAGCCACATTCCGAAGAAAACAATTCAATATTTTCCACGAGTAAAAAGAAATTTTGGACGTCTGAGTTTAAGATGACGTCAGCAGGTCTAATGGGGCCAGAACGACTAATCCACAAAAGTATTGTATAATACCCATAGGCCTATAATATATGAAATATCATCCACAAACGATTAGGGAAAACACGGAAATTTTATTTGAAGCAAGTAAAGCGATAGGTTTGGAAGTAAATCCCGAAAAGAGAAAGTATTTGATTATGTCTCGTGACCAGAATATTGTATGAAATGGAGATTTATTCTTGGACGAGATGGAAAAATTCAAATATCTTGGAGCAACAGTAATAAATATAAATGACACTGGGGAGGAAATTAAACGCTGCATTAATATGGGAAATGCCTGTTATTATTCGGTTGAGAAGCTTTTGTCATCTAGTCTGCTGTCAAAAAATCTTAAAGTTAGAATTTAGGCCTATAAAACACCGGTTGTTCTGTATGGTTATGAAACTTGGACTCTCACTTTGATAGAGGAATAGAGATTAAGAGTGTTTGAGAATAAGGTTCTTAGGAAAATATTTGGGGCTAAGACTGATGAAGTTACAGGAGAATGGACATAATTAGGAACATTAAATCCAGACGTTTGAGATCGGCAGCGCATGTAGCACGTATGGGCGAATCCAGAAATGCATATAGAGTGTTAGTTTGGAGACCGGAGGGAAAAAGACCTTTTGGGAGGCCGTAACGTAGATGGGAGGATAATATTGAAATGGATTTGAGGGCGGTGGGATATGATGATAGAGAGTGGATTAATCTTGCACATGATTTGGACCGATGGCGGGCTTATGTGAGGGCGGCAATGAACTTGCAGGTTCCTTGATAGCCATTTGTAAGTAAGTAAGTATGAAATCCCGTAAGACCAACAGTCTCCTACAGTAGTGTAGGGTGAGCTGAAGGTCTACTACACTTGGGGAGCCAGTTCAAGAAAGCTTACATTATACACTTACAGTCTAAACACACAAACTATACAAACTAAACACAAAAGACTATACAAACTGAACACACAAATTATACAAACTAAACACACACACACAAAACTATACAACTGAACACAAATTATACAAACTATAAACACAAGCAAACTAGCCAAACTAAACACACAAAAAGAGAACTATATAAACAATGCATAACTATTCACAGTTAACATAATGTTCGTAATTTCTTCCATTCTTTTCCATGTCTGCTTGTCGTCCCTCACTGTTCTCGTCCACTGCGCTCCAGTCTCTCTAATGCAGTGATATTCAAACTTTTTTGCTTGCGTACCCCCAAAATATAATTTCTTCACCTTCGTACTCCCAAACTGCATTTAAATTATATAATAAATAACAAAAGAATACAGTTAATTAATATTATTATTATCATCATCATAAATACATTAGTTTTTGATGCAACTGTAATAATAGTATTGAATTATGTAAAATGCTATTGAAGCAAGAAAAAAACTAAATTTGATATTGTAAAAGAAAATATGCAGTCTGTGATAATTAAAGACCTCCTGGGTATAAGGATGTAATCAACAAATGTATAATACACGTTTCAGGAGAAAGGAAAATAATTTCAGGAACTTATTTCATTAGGCCTATATTTTCTAGCAGAACCATTTTACTAATCGAGGATACAAGTTTATTCAGCTATTGGATGCATTCATTTATTGTTATAAATGAAAACTTATTTTTTTTATCCAAGTGACATATGTCATTAATTTGATGTCACATCCTTTCTCCGGGTTAGATCTTCAGTTATCAACAAGTATAATACTATAAATATGTCAGAATTTTTAGATACCTGGTCAGTGAGATGCGTACCCCCTGAAACAACCCCGCGTACCCCTGGGGGTATGCGTACCATAGATTGAATAGCACTGCTCTAATATACACCGTGACCCGCTTAGAAGGATCGATAAATAAATGCTCACCATTTAAAATCAGATGAAGATATTGTTTTGATTTACATCTGACAAGATGCAGAAACTATCCACGTTTATGCACCAATGGTTTAAAAACAGTTGCATATTCATGCGCATGCGCACTAACGTTTATCGTGGAGACAAGCCTGGCGTAATTCAGTAGAACATTCCGTCCTTGGACCATTGTCCTTTATCGAGGCCACAATCAACGGGAATGGATATCTGGACATGTGCAGAACTTTTCTTGTTGATCAACTCCCTCAGGATCGGTTTTTCAGCAACAAGGAGAATCCTTGCCTGACCACCTAGGTCACCCGACTTGACGCCCATTGACCTCTTTCTGGGACTTTATGACGAATGTTGTGTACCAACGTGGTACAATTGACACTTTGGAAAACTGTTACTTCGCTAATCATTCCACAAATGTTATGGAATACTTGGCAGAAGGTTGAGTACTTTTTGGATGTCTTCGGGGTAGCTCGAGGCGCACACATCGAGTTACACTGACCATTCTCCGAAACTCGGAGAGTTTTTACATCAAGCTGTTCAAAAAGTTGTGTTATGAAACCATTATTTATACTTTAAATTAGCACTACTTCTCGATCCCTCTAAGTGGGAGACGGTGTATTATCAAAAATGCACTGTAAACTATCAGATATGATAAGAAAGTTCAGAAAAATATTTTAGTAACATTAGTTTTTTAGTTTTTTACCCAGTCCCTTAAATAGAAATGAGGTAGATTAATATAATCTTATGTAGGTATAAGGTACTATTGTAAGCAGCCTGTGTATATATCCACATTATTATGACTTGCTCATTTGACACGTTTACTGCTATACATAGTTCTGTGGAACTGAAAGATACAACTCCAAATTTTAAAATAACTATCAGTTGTAATTTCTATTTTATTATAACATGCTTTTTGTGGAATAGGGCCCTCTGAGAAAGAAGAGAGTTCGACATAAGACCACATGGTTACATGAAGTCAGAAAATCGACGAGAAAGAAAGGATTGAAAGAAATGGATTGGAAGGACAGGATGAAATAGAAAAGAAAAATTATGGCTCCGTTGTCACATAGGGGGTTTCATAATATTAACGACGATACCTTTCCCTACACCGCATTGGAATGTAAGACTGTAGGAAAGGAAGAGGTTAAGCAGAAGAAGAAATAAAGAGAAAGATCTACTTTAATTATCACATATTCCTGTTACAGTAACAAACTTTATTTGCACACAGTCGGCCAGGAACCGAATCCTCAGACGTAGATTAAACCCCATAGCAACTAGCATTGTAATGATGATGATATGATGATTTCATATCCCGCTGGTTAGAGGTTCCCTGACCAAACTGACCATTATATTGCAGATAACTGGCCTACACCACACGTTCACATCAGCGGCTGTCGGTCTGTCTGTCTGTCTGGCCCGTTTCATACGTGTTCGTGGCCTGCAAGAAACTTTCACATGACTTGGGGCCTCGTTAAGCCATGGTAGCAGGTATAGTCTCCGTCATTGCATTTTGTTATAATTATGAACACAGTCATGGACTGTGCTTTTTGATGTACCTGAATCCAGATCTCTTAACGATTGGAGCGTGTCTCTTTCAAGAGGAGTAGTCATTCACATACGTATGTGCGGTGCTATCCAATTTGATACAATAGTCAACAGACAGAAGGGAACTTTTGATTACCGCGAGTTTGGTATTCTGTCCCGAAACTTAATTGACAGAAGGGAAGACTTGAGGGCATTTCATGAAGGGTAAAGTAGTATGAATGTTACAATACTTCTTGCATTAAATATTTAATAAATAACCAAATTTATTCAGTGGTGAATATATCGAAAACATATTTTTGTCGATTGGTTTCTTATTGCGTAACTCCGTCTAAATGGGCTGATATAATAGGGCAATATAGAAATGAATATAGAGAACATGTTCAAACAATGCCCGAAAACCGTCTATCAAAAGTAATATTAAATTATGAAATAATGACGGTAAAATAAATATTGACAGACCAAGAAAGCGATGTAGAGAAGAATTTAGATGGCTTAATCCTTGAAGGATGATAATGATGATTCTGGTGAACAAAATTAAAAATATTTTTTGTTAAAAGATAAAATGGGCGATTCTTATAGTATTTTTTGTGCTGATTTCAGATCTGTTTTCAAAATTTTTCTATAAACCAGGGTTTTTGAGTAATGATATGAAATGTACTTAAGACTTTTCTAGTATTGATACCTTGTAACATTTTTACGTAAAATCATATTTATTTACCTAAAATATGTGTGAAATAGATTTTTGGCTATACTTCGCTTGAGAAACATCTCTTTTGAGTGTTGAACAGTAGTCTGACAGAATATTTGGGCTTCATTTTTCATGGTAGCGCCTTTTCATTTCAGAAAAATCCTGATGAAAACGCTCCCCATGTTCGTTGCTCACTACTCGAAGATTCTGAGGAAATAAAAAATAAATTAGAATCCAAGAAGTTATTTTGAGAGATATATGACACTCCATCACTTTATAGTTCTGAAGTTCTCTGTAATCTTCTGTTCTGTGGCTCCTAGAAAGTAAGAGTTTGTTGAATGATCCTTAGGTTCCCGGCATATCACTGTAACTAGAAAAGGCGTATGACGAGTTCCTTTTAACCAACCAGTTAGGCTAATAGAATTACATAGAGAACAACAGATTTCAGGGTTCAGAGTTCCTGTCCTCATTTATTTTCAATCAAAAGAACAATAATTGTAAGCTCTTTTAACTAGTCTAGTGATATTCACCTGTGTGCTTTCGAAGTTAATTAACCACAAAGCTAACAAAAATTGTTTGCGATTTACACAATTTAGGGGTATGTTTCACTTTATAAGGTACACGTACCAAATAACGCCACCTTAACACTTAAGTCACTGTTGCTCTGGAAAGAAGTTTTGTACAAACACAAAAATTATAACAAAGAAACTTTAATGTTATCTGTAGAAAATAGCACAACGAAAATGGCGATTTTATATATTGGAGAAGAATTACAACTCAAATAGAAAAACTTTGTATACTGGCGTTATTAGGAACAACTTATCCAATTGACGCCATCTGTTTTCTAGTAACGTATACACTTATAATTATTAATGAATTATTTCTCCTAAGTAACACAAAGCAACTACATTTGAGTTTCTGTTAATATAAGGTACAAAATCACTCAATACTAATGAAATATTCTTGATCTGGAGCTGAAACACCAGATGGATTAGGAAAATATGTATTCCTGTAATTTCTTACTTTAAAAAAAGAGACAACGAGACATAGTAGAAAGTTGTAAACACACAAGCGTTACCCTTAGTTAAATATGAATGTATTCCCATAAGTAAAAGATAATTAAGATAATTAATTAATTGATAAGTTGTTGAACCAATATCATTACTGTGCACATTCTGGACATTTGTAAGTTGAAAGGTTAGTGTTTTTCCTGATGTTTTCACACTAATCATGTAAATATCTCCCACAATATGATTAGGCTGTAATAGCAATGAAAATACTGTTAAACTGAGGACTACAGTTAAACAAATGAGTACCGTACTAACATAATATAAAATCTTATCTGTAGACCTTCAACGCCACGTGGTGTTAAAGCGCTACTGAGCAGTTCACAACATTACACGCCTGTTTCTGTAACACTTTTAAATGTTAAAGATAGCAAATACTTTTTCTGCATAGAAAAATGTTTAAGAATCACGAAAATATATAGTTTAATGTAGTTATTATTTGCTCAACACACAAAATAAAATATTGTCTGTTACCTTGATATAAGAACAGCCTTTCACTATCAACACAGAGCAGCAAAATGGTGGAATATTATGTCACTCTTAAATGTCAGCGGACAGCAGTAACTCATTTCATCACTAGATTGCAAGCGAATGCAGGCTGCAGTAGTGCACTACCGAAAACTGGTGTCGTTAACAAGAATTAATAGGGTGGCGATAAAGGTATACATGGCGTTATTTGTCTCAGGGACCTTATGATACATTTATCACACTTAAAATTGGGACAAAGAAAATATGGGTTATGAAACTTGTTTCATGATTGTAAATTCCAACTCAACTCAGAATTAATACCAATTCTCGCAATTGTAAGTCAATTGTTAAAGCAATAAAATGAAATATTTGAAGTATTTTCTTTCTATTAGCATGATAAGGATTATATATATATATATATATATATATATATATATATATATATATATATATATATATATGATGTCAAAATTTACACCCATTGTAATGTGGACCTCACAATTTTGTATCCGGTGCCACAATTACATTCATTGCAGATATACCTTTTGTAGATGCTCTTATATTTAACTTTCGACTCCATTTAAATTAATCAGTATTCCTACCTTTAAAACTTAACAAGTTAATTGAGATCATTCAAAATTGACACTTTTACAACTCTGTTCTTAATTTTCAGTTTACTTATATCAATATACACTGTTTCTAAAACTTGATACTAACACATACTACACCATAGCCCAATCTGTTCGTTATTATGTCTGTTTCTTGTGCACATTTTATTTTTATATCTCACTAATTTTCTACATATTATACTTCGCTATCCTAGCTAGCTTCCCCAACCATACTCCTCACCTATTTTCCGTATCTCTATATGTTAAGGACTTTATATAGCAAAACAAATAAATCAATTTTTCTAAAATAGTGAGTGGTAGAAAAATTCTGACTTCATTTTTGGAATCAGCAGATGACAATACATAAGCAACAGCAGAAATTGTACATTTAACAAAATCATTGTTGACCAGTGATTATTAGAGGTACAGATCCTGCATTTCTTATTTTCGAACATGAAAAGTATTCTTATAGCCCCTTACAACTTAAATTTTCGTTGCGTTATTCATTGTTATCCATATTGAGAAAGTTAAATATGCTATCTGTTACACGTTTATGGGGAAAGGATATGTTTCATTTTTAAGACGTATGGAATTAGTTCCAACGATAAATTGAGTCGGAATGACCTTGCGACTAAAAGTCATGGTGTTCGCAACAAAGGGCACAAGTTCATAGGTTAGAGTCTCCCTCTCGGCTGCGACCTCCAGCAGCAGGTGAGGTCTGGGTGATTTTCAGGACACTTGTCACGAGAGTGCCCCGCCCCCTGCTCTGCTCCAGGGAAGTTCAGAAACTGAGAGAACTTGGCATTGTTCGCGAACTACACCTTACATTGTTTTCCATCAAGTAGATAATTTCGTAATGCTTGGACACTGTGAATGCACGTAGCTTGAAGCTAGGCTAAGCTATGCCCTACCGAATGTGGTAAAAGTGCTTTGTACGGCACAGTTCTAATTACGGTCAAAGATTATATAATGATTTTATAAAGAGGAATCCTAAACTAAAATTATTAAACAATACATTATTCAAAAAACAAGTGCTTGAACTGTTTTTAAAATTATAATCATGTAAATTCTTATTCTTCATTTGTTTTTTTCTGTCACTTCAACAATGTTGTATTCTTAACTTATAGTCCCGTCGCTTTAATTCCCGGCAGCCAATCACGTTGCAGATCGGTTACATTTAAACGTATGCGTCTTGTGATTCGCTGATGAAGACGTTAAGCATTTCCTAAGGCTGGATAAATACTTAATATAATCGCCCGCCATTTTGGCTCTTTCGTTGGCGTTCGCAGAAAGGACACGAGGACGTTATTTGCCGCTCATTTATTTGCTGAATTGCAGTGCGTTTGATTTATTAACATAGAAGCTACGACATGATAATGTTTAACGGTGTGGCAAATAGATTCCTCATGTGGTAACTCGGCAACGAAAGAACAAAAATGGCGAACGATACTACCTACATAGACTTTATAGAACCTTCAATTCCTAACACGTAAGCAAAGAGGAGGAGTCACGCCGGGAATAACAGCCTCGCGACTATAGTATGTTTATGTATACTGTAAGCTATGGTACCGTTTGTTTGTTAGTTTTTGTTTTTATTCTCATTCTTTTTAAAATTTATGTGTAATTACGTTTAACAGTTTAATCACAGTTGTGGTCATTATTATTATTATTATTATTATTATTATTATTATTATTATTAGTTATTTTATTATTATTGTTATTTCTTCTGTCCAGTTTTCATTCTTGGCCATACCCGATCTCAAGCATCTTGCTTTTTCGGGAGTGACCCAGTTATATTGTATTTATACATTAAATTGTAATATCGAGGCTATTTTACTATGAGCCTGGTAATCAATTTCGAATTTTGAAGAATATTCATATACGAGTATTACAGTAGTATTGTAAAACAGTTATTATTGTATGTTATTTTTGCTTGCAATAAAATCTTTGTAAATCTTAAAAAAAACATTGTCATTCTAAAGTGTGAGCAGTCCCATAGTCTGAAATTAAATAAATTAAGTAAAGGAAGACAAATAAAATGAAATTTAATATGTACGTGAAGAATATTAAGAAATGCATGGATCGTTGAAACAATTTGTGAATCTGCAAATCTGCCATTGTATGAAAATTAAAACAAATTAATTACCGTTTCTTAAAATAATAAGTTAGTTAAGGATTCTGTTTTGCGGTGAATAAGAATCTTAAATTTATGTATAAAAATTTGCTTTACTTCGGTGTTATTTCGCACAAAAAATTATATATTCCTCAGATTAAAAAAAAAAAAAAAATATATATATATATATATATATATATATATATATATATATATATATATATATATATATTACTATATAATTCTGTAGTGCAAAATGCTTTACTGTATATTTCTATAAAGTCTAGGATCCGTATTGTCAAGGGAACCTTAAAGTTTTTTTGTACATTTTTAGCAATACAGTTTTCTATCGCCACTTACCTGTTGTGTAGGGAAATTTGTGTCGCTCCCATCCTGTGTGTGAGTAATGTAAACTAATATGCACAACAAAAATTCAGGCTGTTTCTACTTTATATTTAACAATAAAGTAGGGTTTTGTTATGAAATGAAAAATTTTGTACATAAATATCAAATATTGGCACTTCAAATTAAAATTTCGTAAAAAAAATCAAAATTTCTCTCAAAAACACCAATTTGGAATAAATATCTGCTAAAATGAAAAATTTCGCATTAATTTCAGGGTTTAAATTAGGGCCTACGATATTTTGACCTGCAAGGGCTTGAAATATAAAATCTCTGCTTTCATCAGCTGAAAACTATATTTCGCAAATCCATTGTTTGCGAAAACTTGGTATCTTTAATAATAGCACATTGTTAATGCTACGTTTATTTGCTTTTCGATTGCTAAAATTGAGACGTCTTTTAATATAAGCATTGTAAAAAGGGAGATGTTCTGTCAGGGGAACGCAAAACCTGCGATAGTAAGTATTGTTTGAGAAAACCAGTAAAGATATTATTCATCGTAAATGAGACCTACTGTGAAAATTCTCTAAATTATACGTGGCGAAAACATTATAACTATAGCAAAATGAATGTGGAGCATGGGCCACCTTCCGTTACTTTGATGTTTTTTTTATTTTTATTTTATTTTTTATTTTTATTTATTTCAAATATACAGAATAAAGAAATATAATTACAAAACATACAAAGAGAAATACAAATAAAATAATACAAGCAATATAAAAAGAAGATACAGTAGTATTAACAAAATTTGAGACCGAATGAGCAGCGCTCGTGCTCGGTCGCAGTTCAGATATAATATTAAAATAAAAAATAATAATATAAATAAATAAGTAAAATAAAATAGGAACTAAAATATAATTACAGCGGCAATGGAATTATATAATATAATACTAACACTACAGAAAAATAATATCGCACGTGAAAAGTAGGACTAATATATATTTCAAAATTATAGAATACAAATATAATATAGGTTGATTAATTCATACACATAGGCTATAAATTTATTTAATCAAATTGAAGATATTAACACGTTTCTAATTTTCTTGTTATATGTTAGTGGGTTACACGTTAGAAGTTCTGGGTGTAATTTAGTTAAAGCATTGTATATTGTAGGTTGAATAATGATGTTACACGTCAAAATTATGCAGCTGCGTGTCAACATTTCTTTTCCCGCCTTCCATGATGTTTGTTCTGATACGTAGCTACGGAAAGATATGAGTTTCGACTTCCAGGTCTACTGTATTACAAGATAGAGAAAAATTTCACATCATCTTCATAGTATAGTCAGCCTGGGTCGCATAGTCGGTATAGCGCTGGCCTTTTGTGCTCGAGGTTGCGGGTTCGATCCTGGCCCAGGTCGATGGTATTTAAGTGTGTTTAAATGCGACAGTAGATTTTCTGACATGTAAAATAACTCCTGCGGGACAAAATTCAGGCACACCGGCGATACTGATATAACCTCGGCAATTCCGAGCGTCGTTAAATAAACGGCAATTAAAAAAAATGTTCATAGTCCACCGCTGTGGAGTAACGGTTAGCATGTCTGACCGTGGAACGAACGGGCCCAGGTTAAAATCCTTATTGGGATAAGTTACTTGGTTGAAGTTTTTCTGGGAATTTCCCTCAAGCCATTAAGAGTAAATTTACTTTCAACACACTCAAACGCTATATAACGACTACAGATGAAAATGCGTCGTAAAATAAATCAAAACTGCCTTCATGAACTACTACTTTAGACACAGCCCAAGAAATGAATCTGAAACGATGATATATGATAATTCTCGATGGTGAATAAATGGATCGCATTTCAAATGCTGAATTATACAGGGACATCATTTTATTTTTACTTCAATTTTTATTGTACCCGAGTGTTTGAATGTACTTCACCCCCTCTACTAGTAAACTTCCAACCTTCCACCACACAGGACCAAGCCGGGTAAGCATTCAAAGTAAACAGACTACTGAGTTAGTGAGAATAGTACGTTCAGAAATACGCTCGCGTTTCCTACTGACGAAAGAGCTTTCAATATTGAATCATATTTTCGACGTCCGTTTGCCTACGTCACATCCCTGTTTCCCCCAACCACTTCTGCTCACCCCTCTGTAAAGGCTAGTGACTGGGCTGTCTTAGCTCTTTTCTGAAAACATTAATTTCTGTTAGGAATTGTATGTCTACTTAATATTATACAACTGGCTAAAATAACTTAAATAAAAGGGCCTCGTTAAGTAATTAACTGTTACGTGATTTCCCTCCTTTCTACGATCCTGCGACAAAACCACTTGGACGGACAGTAGATAGCATGTCTGAGTAATTTTATCTTTTCAGATCGGGTAGAAGTGAAAATTGAATTTAATGTACTTAAGGTACTCTTTTATAGAGTGGGTACAGAATTATTTCAACATGAGTTACTAGTACGAAAGACGAAACTGGTAATTGGAATTAGGTATAATAGTCTTTAGTGCGATAATATGCACAAAAGAACTGAAGCCTGTATAGAAATGAACGGCCACCATTTTCAAACATGTGTTTAAATATCCATATTATGATTATTTTTCAATTTAACTTCATTCTCTATATTGTAAGCTAATGTGCTGTAGACGGTATAATATACACTGCATAATAAATACGTCCGAATGGATAGCTCAGTTCGTGAGTAAAAACACTTATTGTTAATATAGTACTGTATTTTGATTAAACAAAAACCTAATGAGAATTATCAAACTCAAAATCGCGATATTTTTCTTAGTTTACGTAGACGAATGAACTACTATTCTTCCCTCCTATACCTAGTAAAATGATTTGTTTGTATTTTACGCAGTATCATCGAACTCCAGTCGTGGAAGGGAGTAGTAAAGGTGTTTCCGGTTCTCAACTGTTAATCCAAAGATATTGCCGGGTTAATATTAGAAATGTTAGTAAAATCAAATAATGTCCCTGTATAATTTTAGATCAGAGAGAACGCCTCTAGGAACTGTACTCTTGTTATGTTATGCATCTGAGGTTATTGGGTGGGGTGAGGGTTCAAAACAGTGAATTCCATACTAAATAGAGCTCACTGGTTCAAATGCGGCACACCGTGTCATTACGAAATTGGTTCGATAAGCTACTAGCCTACTGCTACTAGGGAGTACGGTTTTAAATTAACCATGAAGAACATCCCCTTGTCATGGAAACAGGGCGTTTCGCATCTTGCGGTCAATGAACCCAGGACTCGATATCTCGGGGTCACGCCTTCTCGCAAAACTAATTATATCTTTCTCGTGTGTACGCTGCTCAATGCGCCCTACGGCGAACACGCCCTCGTGTGTACGCACCGACTCGTCTTGCCGTGATGTCACGACCTACTCGGGTCACTACGTGTGCAGAGGGCATCTCTTTGTTTGTTGCCGTCTATCTCTAAATTGCTCAAACTAAACAACATTCTTCAACATGGAACAATGTGACATATTAGTATGATATAAACCAATGTAATATATTTATTTTATTTATACCCTTACTGACAGAGATTAAAACGAAGAAAGCCTATGAGTAGTCGATTTACCGATTCCTAGGTGCAAGGGTAGCCAGGCCTTTTTTTTACGTAATCTGTGCGTTTTTTAGTTCATATTTACATCTTATCTTTTTATTATTCCCACAAGACGCTTTCTTCCTTTTATTTACTTTTTAGCAAAAGATTTTTTTAAAATCGCAATAATATATAAGTAAAAATGTGTGATAAATAGAATTGCCATCTTTCACATTTCAGAGTCCATGGATATCCGGAGTAGCGCAATCAGCTATTCGGCCGCCATTGTTATTCCATTTCTACACGTTTGGAATAGAAACATTTAAAATAAAACTCAATTTAGGCCAGTGTATGTGGCCCTTAAAAATTATAAATATTAGAGTCTGATTTAGGCTACATTCATTCCCTATTAAATTTCTTGGCTTGTTTATAAATGATAATCTTGTTTGGGTGTCACATCTTGACAGTTTATAAAAAAACTCTGTCAGATATGCTTTACAATTTACACCCTCAGATCATCTGTGAATATTGATATAGTTAGAATTTATTATTTTGCTTACTTTAATTCTTTATTGTCGTATGGTATAATTTTGGAGGGAAAATCTAACCAATGTTCCAGAATATTTCAAATTCAAAAGAAAGTCATAAAAATTATGTTAGATCTTCCCAACAACACAAGCTGTAGATCTTATTTCAAAATTCTGAACATATATTTTACATGTACAGTACGAAATTTTGATTCGTCTCTACAAACAACTCCACAATCATAACATAATTGAACACATTCACCATCATGATACAAGAAAAAGTCTAATTTGCATCTGTTTGGACAAAAAGTTCTCTTTTTGAAAAAAAAAATCATTATAATGGCAGACTTCTATTTAATAAATAATTACCCGGAACTATTAAAACTTAAATGCAGATGTTAAAATCAAGAAAGAGTTAAAGAAGTTCCTTATGGATGGTTCTTTTTATTCGGTACAAGAATATCTTCAATGTTAGTTTTTACAACCAGTAAATGTTGTGAAGTTTTACGTATATATTTATTAATAGTTGGTAATTAAGGTTTCTTTTTTTATTGGGTTATTTTACGACGCTGTGTCAACATCTAAGTTATTTAGCGTCTGAATGAAATGAAGGTGATAATGGCGGTGAAATGAGTCCGGGGTCCAGCACCGAAAGTTATCCAGCATTTGTTCATATTGGGTTGAGGGAAAACCCCGGAAAAAACCTCAGTCAGGTAACTTGCCCTAACCGGGATTAATATAAAGGTTTCATAGATAATCTAAATGTGAGTATACATTAACTATTAGTCTCAGATTTATTGTGTGAAGACTTGATACTATATTTTGCCTTAATTTATACATGCAATATTTCCTTTGCTTCTAGGTATATAAATTTAATTGTGTTAATATTATAGTACAGTCAATCATTTGTCAATTTTATGCACCATGTTATTATATTGTTTATCTATGGTTTTGCTAATTTGTATTAGTTTTAGAACTATTTCTAGTTTTAATTTCTTTTGACGTGTCCAACATCTTCCTGCATGATTCTTAGGACCAAATAAATACTCGTACATACATACATACATACATACATACATACATACATACATACATACACATAAATACATACATGCGTACATGCATGCATGCATACATACATACATACATACATACATACATACATACATACATACATACATACATACATACATACATACATACATACATACATACATACATACATACATACATACATACATACAGTAGTGGCAAAAAAATCAGCCCGACCCTTGTAGCAGATATCAGAGCCTTATTCACTCCAGAGCACGATAGACTGGTAACTAAGACTTTCGTGGTTCGAATCCTGCCTGGGAAGGAAACTTGTTTTTATTCCTTATTCAAATTTATTCCCAATACGTTTCGATTGCAGCGACATTTTACTACTTAATTAACTTATTATTCCCAGAAATGAATTTTACCAGCAATCGAACAGCATTGGGAATAAATATGAATAAGGAACGAAAAAAAACTTTCCTTCCCAGGCGGGATTCGAACCACGAAAATCTTAGTTACCAGTCTATCGTGCTCTGGAGTGAACAAGGCTCTGAAATCAGCTACAAGGGTCGGTCAGGTTTTTTTGTCACTACTGTACGTACGTACGTACATACATACATACATACATACATACATACATACATACATACATTCATATCTACATACAGACAACTATATACATCTACACCTGTGTAGTAGCAGCGCGTCTGGCCGCGAAACCGGGTGGCCCGGGTTCGAGTCCCGTCCCGGTCGGGGCGATTTGTCTGGTTGGGGTTTTTTTCCGGGGTTTTACCTCAACCCAATATATGAGCAAATGCTGGGTAACTATTGGTGCTGTACTCCGGACTCATTTCACTGGCATTATCACCTTCATTTCATTTAGACGCTAAAGAACCTGAGATATTGATAGGCCTACAGCTTCGTAAAATAACCGACTAACAAAATTATATATGGCAATAGCGCACGCTGAGATAACAATGGCTAATTTATCTACTTTTCCAGCGCAAATGATTGCGATGCTTTCTTTTAAATCGTTAGCAACAGCGTAAAGATACAACTTCTACAGTTGGTTAACCTGGTTAAAGAGGATATACGGATATACCTCGTGAGTCGTGTCCTCGTAGTTTCCTGTTGATTCTCGGTCTAGTTAGAGTTGAAGTGTTTTCTTAAAAGTTTTAATCCCAGCCACTGTATCTCAAGATAAAAGTTGTATATAACTGAGGTGAGTCTATCCCAGTGGCAGTATTAGTATTACATTTATTATAAAGTTTACTGAATGTAGTATTTGAAATAAAGGTTTTAATTCAAATTAGGTCAATTGTGTTGTTATCCGAATCTCAGCTATATTAGCAATGAATTCATCAGCCGATCGAGTTAGTTGTGTATTTCTATTTTCATTGCAGTTGTTACCCGTTAGACTTGTGGAAATGAGTGAAGCTTCCCCTTCACTCTCACTCAAGGTTCAACAGAACTCCAAGTAGCTTACTCCACCAAAGAAAAGAAAACAACATTTTAAGCAAACGTATTTAGAAAAATGGCAAGAAACGTACAAATGGGTGGCTACAGTCCTGTCACAGGAACGCACGTATTGTAAAGTGTACAACAAGGATTTTTGTGAAAATCTGTATAAGGGTCATCAACAGAAGGAGAAGGGAACAATAAGAACAAAACCACCTGAAAATAGATTATGATTCTCTATGTCTAACACAAAAGTGTAAGATCATTCAAAAGTCACCTAAAACTTTAAAGTGGTATTAATATTATAATATATCGTCGGTTTACAAGCAAAACACTTTAAGTAAATAATATTACTTCTGAGAAAAATGCGTTTGAAAGTTCTAGACCAATGTTGTTTCTCTTTATGTGTATTTCATTTTCCGATTCTAAATGCACACACATAAGCCGATTATGTACAGTAGTGGCAAAAAAACCGGCCCGACCCTTGTAGCTGATTTCAGAGCCTTGTTCATTCCAGAACACGATAGACTGGTAACTAAGACTTTCGTGGTTCGAGTCCTGCCTGGGAAGGAAACTTTTGTTGTCCCTTATTCAAATTTATTCCCAATAATTTTCGATTGCTGGTAAAATTCATTTTCTGGGAATAATAAGTTAATTAAGCAGTGAAATATCGCTGCAATCGAAAAGTGTTAGGAATAAATTTGAATAAGGAACAAAAAAAGTTTCCTTCCCAGGCAGGATTCGAACCACGAAAGTCTTAGTTACCAGTCGATCGTGCTCTGAGTGAAGAAGGCTCTGAAATCAGCTACAAGGGTCGGTCCGGTATTTTTTGCCACTACTGTACATTAATTAGGCTTTTTCTTAGAAGTAATATTTTTTACTTAATGTGTTTTGCTTATAAACCGACGATATGAGGTAGAAATCTTTCGGTATCTGTTTACGATTTTAAGCTTGAAGTGACTTTTGAATGACGTAATATTTATTTTTATCGAAGAATATGTTTCATTACACAACTGCCTTAAATTTCGAAGAAAATAAGGCTTTCCCGTGAAGTGTACGGAAAACTTAGTGTTCAATTTAAAATATTGTTATAATTTCACGAAACCTGGGTTTATGAGTGGTGAAAAAAATATATTAGCCTATCTAGTCTATATTGAATGTAAACATATCCTATTTAATCTATGTGACGCATAAGGTAGCCGGAGGTTAAAGCTCACACATTTCTAAATATTTGGCATTAGTAGCAGTAGGGATTTACTTCACCTTTTATCCCCAAAGAAATAATCCTAATACTCATTTCTGTTGAAGGCTTAGTAAACCCCTGACCATTGTCATCGGTATGAGATAGGCATAGTAGTTATCAGCATGTCAAATCCTGGTTGGAGATTTTTTTTCCTTGTATTTTTTCAGCCAACTCGAAAGATATATTAGACAATTTCGGCGTTGCTCCTTTGGACTCATTTCGCCAATATTAATTTCAACAAAATTTATAATTTCTCAGTAGTTTCAGGCCAAGAGAGAGATACAACACTGCCCTATTTCACGAAAGTGCAAATTACAAATTACAGGCGAAAGAGTTACAAATCCACGTATTTACAAATTTTTGTGTTTCACAAAGATACTCTTGTAAATTTGTAAGTGAAGTAGAAACTAACAGATTCCAGCCATGATATTATAAATTAAATTGTCATTTGTTTACAATTTTACAAATTGTATTTTAAAATTTTCTAACGAATTCTTACCCTACTCTTGATATGGATAAATAGCTGAATTGGAAGTTATAATATTATTTTAGATCCTAAAATTGCCTGAGGTATGTTCCGTAAAAAATATACGCATTCTTCTTCTGCTGATGAAGAAATTGAGATTTATCAACAGTAATCTCAATAGAGGTTTTGATTTATCTAGAGAAAATCAAAGTCGAGTGGGATTTAATTGTCTAGTACACGATTAGAAGAAGATATATAAATATTAGAAGAAATAAAGAACCGTACTCTAATACAATAAAATATTAATTGACTTATTAAAATTCTATTTCACTAATGTCAGCTTCAACAAAACGTTTGAACGGAGCCGCCATTTTCAGTTGACTATCTGTACGGTAAAAAATGACGACCGCAAAGCATGTTTCATAGAACCGTAAAGAATTTGCATTTTGAAATGTTGACAAACAAAGAAACAAATGGTAGGGAGATGATAAAAACAGAAGCAAGTAATAAAGATTAATAAAAATAAAACACTCTAATACAATAAAATAGGTATTAATTGACATACTAAAATTCTATTTTACTAATGTTAGCTTCACCAAAACGTTTGAACAGAGCCACCATTTTGACTATCTATGCGGGAAATAAATGACGATCGCAAAGCTTTTTTTATAGTACCATAAAAATTTTCATTTTTAAATGTTCGTAAACAAAGAAACTAATGCTAGGGAAGTTATAAAAACAAACAAATGCTAGAGAAGTGATAAAACAAACAAATGCTAGGGAAGTGATAAAATTGCAGCGATAAACAACCATAATTGGGTGACATACTTCATTTCGTACCGTTTTATTGGTCCAAAGTAGTAAAAGAGTAATAGTTAACATAATCGTCGTACAAAGAATATTACGAAAAAGAATTACAGTAATTTCCAATTTTAAAGTTAGTGGAGATTAATCAGAGTTTGTGGAACTTGAACTGCTACTACATAATTAATAAGCAACGATTTTCTCATAGCTCTACAACTCCTAGCTTTCTAACTATAAGCTATTCTGTAGCCAGGTATCTAGTTTATGGTTTCTGTAGTAACTAATAGTATTGGAAGCCAAACTATAATTACCTTGCATGTTAATACATAACTATCTTCCTTTGTTTAATTGCATTTTGGCTCTCTCTGCATACCGTCCCTACTGTAAATTATTTAACCGATGCAGTTTGTAACACGAACTGTATGTCTTATCATCAGCATCTTCTGAAGTTTGAACTATCACTTTCTCATAATAGTTTAATTAAGAACAGTTTCGCAGAAGCACCTTTATTTTGCAAATAAAATCAGAAGGGGCTGAAGGTGGCGAGGGTGGGTGGCACAATCCAAGCCAATAGCGGGTACTTTATGGATGGTAATAAGGGGGGGCGATAGAAGGGATTTGCATAATTACGCTAAAGACACGGGGTTTGAAATTTTCGGAGGGGTATGTGGAAAGAGAAAGGGATAGAGGAAGCTAATGCAATGGGAAAATAGCAAGTGTAGCCAAACACAAAGTCGCCCCCGTGCCCGGTTTTAATTAAAGGTAAACTTGAAACTGCGTCCCACTCGACATTAATCTTTTGTGACTGGTGATCAAAGTGAGGACTACCAGGTTTAATACGGTGAAGGAGAGCTTTGATCAGCATTATCAAATCTGTAGGGAACCATGTGGAACTCCAAAGAACTATAAAATATCGAAGGTAGTTTTTAAATGATACTTTATTCTAGTTAACTTGTTGGTGCCGATTTCGTATTTATGAAATTTCGTGATTGATTCGCATGTTCTCTTTATAAATGTATTCAAAAAACTTTTAAAGTCTTTTTTAAAGTTAAGATACATGGCTTTATTGAGTAATGTTATACATACAGATGTTATATTATCGTAATTTTCTCTTAAATCCAATGCACGGGTCTTCTGACCGTACGTGATTTGTGTCTAAAACAAGTCCTACTTTGTAGGATTCACCCCTGTTACCTATAGTTAGATCCAACCACTCTCAAACAGAACACACAGATTAAAATAAAAATGGCACAAACAAAACACATTATATAATATTTTATCCTAACCTAAACAGACATAAAAGTGTATAATTGAGTATCCTTTCGTCAGTTCGCATCACAAACTTCAAAAGCTGAAGTTCTGATCTGTCTCGCCTTCAAGAGGAACAATCCAGTCTTTTGTTCCCATTCTCTATTTCCCATGAGGTTAAGACATGCAAGCGAACTCCTATTCTGACTTAGCATCGAGGGTGGTAGACATTTTTTTCCTGATATGTTCCAATTCGACATACTGTAATGAAATATGTGTCCAGGAGTCCTTTTCTCCGCACTGTGGACAAAGGCGCTCTCCTTCGTTGACAATTTTATTACCCTTCCATGCCCCCAATCTTAGCTACGCTAAACCTGCTCTGCTGTCTTTGTTACAAGAATTTATGTAGTCACACCTCCCCCAGTTAAGCGTGAGATCTGATTGTAAATGTAGTGAGGACGTTTCCGAACATTGGAGCTCAATCTCTTGCCTCTCGATATCAATTAATCGCATCTTCACATTACGCCATATATTCCTCCTGTTATTATCTCCTTTTTCCCCACACCTATCCCATTCCTATATGCTGCAGCCCTCTCTGCAGTTTATAAACCCACCCGTTTTCCCACCTCTCTCTTTGTTGAACTTTGTAGCAAATCGACCGTAAAAGCGACTGGTACCCAAATATAATTTTTAACCAGTATTTTATCGCCCTAACTTTCATATGCATTGCGTCGTTTTGAAGCCCACACTCCTTTAGCATCCCGCAATTAGCTGTGCTTCTGCCAATTCCAAGTATTCGTTTCAGGAAGTCCGTTTGAACCTTATTTAATTTTCCCCTCATTTTCCCAACCCCAAATTTCTTCCCCCCCCCCATACAACATAGATGATGTGACCACAGTACCGTATACTAGCTCCAATGTGGCTGCAGGAATATCTGGCACTTTAGTAATCAATTTCAATACCTCCGGAATCTTTACCTCGCACTTGCGTTTCGCTACATAAAAATATTACGAGATAAGGCTTCGTTACAAAAGTAGAAATTAGACATGTCTCCATTTACTCCTGTAGTGGTGGATTTTGTCAAGAACACTAATTGAAACACCGAGCTTTATGAATGCTAACGTTTACTACTCGTATACTCTAACATTTCAGATAATTGAAGTCTGGACATAAAAAAGGCTGTTAAGTGCCAAAGAGACAAACCGTAGAAAACAGAGCCTTCTTGTGCAACTAGTAATGTAATACTCGTATTATACATTTAGCACATCTATGTGGGAAGCTAGGCTCTGAATAAAATTACAATGGGACTTATCATTTTCCTCAGTGGATTAGCCAGGGACATAGACTTTTTTTTGGAAAAACTAATTTTCAGAACTATTGACACTCGGCCTTTTTATATCGTCTTGAATATGTTTTTGACTGAAGATTTTCTCACTCTTCTAATGGAAAAAATCGAGATTTGCGAAATTTATACATAAATAACTTCTGCATAATTACGTAGCTTTTATATGTCATATATTTACTTGAGTTCGTGACATACCATCCTGGCTGGTCCAACGATTACCATTAAAGCCGTTTGATCCGAGATTCGTGAGTTCAAACCATGTCTATGCCTAAGGATTCTAAATGACGATAAAGTCCTTAACATGACCGGGTCTTCAGGCAAAATTTGTAAGCCGTTTCTCGCCCACATTGAATTTCGACGCAGAATAATTTTTAGAATGGAAAGAAGTCGTTAAGTAAAATACAGCCTGTTACAAAAGTGGCATACAGGGTGGAAGTGAAATAATCCTTTAGATTGAAAGGGACGATAAGGTACATTTAAATTATTATAAAACGTATATCACTGTTTGTGATTAAATGCACGGTTAATTATAAAATTGAGTTAGAAGTTTCAGCAGTTTGACAACATCGCTGCCTCTTTATTCTCGTAATACAGGTGTAAGAGGTCAACGAACTCAGGTCTGTCTACCTTAGTGAACTACCTACCATCTCCCTTTCTGGCTACAATGTTGTAACATGATCGCATCGGTCAGTGGCTTGAAATGAGTGGTTTTTAAATTAAATTTACGCGAAAACTAGCCACGCTATTGAAATACGCCAGAGAGATAAACTATTCTTCATTATATTTTCTATTTATATAGACAAAAATCACTATTCTACTTGCAATAGTTACCGAATAAGAGAGTGTCAAACATTTGAAAAAAAATGTGATAAAACTATGGACTTTAAACCAATATGGTATTATACTATTTTGTTACATGCAACATGAACTATTCACTTTGAAAATCTGCAGTTCCACCCTGTATATACTGTAAATATTATCGCAGTAGGAACCTTAATTTCTGACTCATCGTCGTATATGCTGTACTTTATTTTCTTAGCACGAATGTATGTTTCAATAATAATTAACTTGAAGAATGCTTAAATATCGTTCTATTATTATTACCTTTCTTACGTACCTAGCTACTTTCCATTCCATAACGAGTAGTATGCTTTTTTTTTGCCGAATTCGATATATTGTTTCATCGTGGACTTACGGAAATTATATTGAAATGAAGTAAGAAGTCTGTTTGCTTTGACAGTGTATGCCAGCAAGTGAATTTAAATGTATATATAAGTTGAAAGTTTAAAGAGCTTCAAAGCTCATGTCTCAGAAGTAATTAAAGACATATGAGGACTAATGACTTAGACATCATTCCTCTTGCATTGCACAATTCTAGAAAAAATAACCCGCCTAGGCATAATTCCTTTTGCATTGTACTGTTCCAAAAAAAAAAAATATCCCGCCAAATTTACGAAGTTCCAGGTACAAAATATTGTGCATTTGCAGTAGGGTTGTGAGGTTTTTTTTTGTAACTCCATGTTGTATCATAAATCGATGAACTTTAATTCGTAAGTAATGAAAAAGGCATTAATTTGGTTGAGTTTCTGAAAAACGTCACCCCCAAACCGAAAATTCAATGTTACTTTATACGCTTATAGGATAAGAAAACCAAAATAGTTTTAAAAAGTTATTTTTCAATTCTATTGGTGTAATTGTATAGTATGTATTCAGTTTTTGAAGCACTCGCATGAATCCTACAAGTACGAAAGGCTACTTAACAAAAATAAATTGTGGAGTATTTAGCATAATTACAGCATAATATACAATTATTATGTTTTGTTAGACAAAATAAATCTAAGCCAAGTTTCTCCTTTTTAAAGACATCATAAAGATCTTGAAGGCACTTGATTGCCCGTTCTGCACGCTGATTTGTTCTGGGAATTTTTAGTCTCGATGGTTCTTGATTCCAAAACTTTTTCACAGACATCAATGTCTTTTCATGAACCTGCAAGCTGCTACATAGCTTCTCATAATTAATCAGCTGCATTATACATTTGGTCAGGAAACCTATGGTCCGCCCATCTGTAAGAGATGAACCTACAAATTTCGAGTAGTGAGTCTCTTCTGTCTGGTATAAGAATAAATACCATAAGAGCTAGTATTTCTCGGGAATTCTATATTGCATTACTTAATTTAGGCATTTTCTGAAACTTCGCTTATGTAAGTCTTTCAGTTTCTTAAAAAGCGGAAAACTCGAGTTAAATTAAATAGAAATTTCATATCATCACGCCATCTACAGACTTCTACAAAGTTCTAGAAAGTTCCAGAATGATCCTCAAGGCTCTAGAAAATTTTACAATCCAGAAACTTGTAGAAACAATCTGAATGTAGCCTAGAGTCAGTTTGTTGCTGTACTCGTGAAACTTACTACAAGCTGAATCACTCTGCAATACGACATATGAGGACGACTGTACATACAGAATTACAAGAGTTGCAACCATATGTCCACCATATCTGTGTAGTTTCAAACGTTAGCTACCAGATGGTTCCACGTGATTGCCAACTGACGATGCGTTATAGACAATTATTTGCGCATATCGCTGTCAACTGGGTGGAGCAGCGCTATCTAACGATGTGTGTGTGAATTACATTAATGTATTTTTTACGAGTTTACATTTCGTATGACGTGGCTTTAAATAATCCGCCGACTTTAATTGCGGGGCTTCCCCGTGGGTGTGGCAGCCATGGCGACACGTGCATTAAGGAAATTGCCGATTTGTATAACTTGTAGGGGAACAGGTACACCAACCACTCCTTCCGTGGCCTATTTGCCTCTTCCCGGCCCACTTTATTTCCCCTTTATTTTACTTTTGTTGTTTGTTTGATTTTCGCTTGTTTGTTTGCGTTTTTGTTTCTTTGTTTGTGTTTTCGTTCGTATCTTCATTTCTTTCCTTCATTCTTTCTTTCTTGCAGACTTCTGATTACATTTTCTTCCTGCTTCACTTGCATCCCTAGTGCCTTTCTTCTGTCTTTCTTTCATTGTGCATTTTTTTCTTTTCTTGCATTCGGATATCCCTTTTCTATAATTATCTTCGTTATTTCACTCGTGGATGGATTACTTAATTTCTTCATGCGTTTTGCTTAAAAATATATAGACCTAAGTGAAATGCAGTCTATAAATGTGTAACGCATTGAACTTGGCTCAAAACGTACTTTGAAGTATCATATTTATAAAATATGTAACGTTGTTTCGTTTTATTTTTTAGAACATCGAGATTTTAGAGCGATAGGAAGTCCCTCCGCAGCTCTATTAGTTCTAGTAACTCTAGAATACAACGCTGTAGAAAGTTGGCAGTCACTTAATCATTCCGGTTTGACAACCTCACACCGCCAGTCCATCACATACTTAGCAGCCAGTGCTGCCACTTGAATTCTGCACCAAATACACTTGAATTCTCTGCGTAGTGGATTCTCCACTACACAAGCACTGCGGAGAGACTTCTCGATCGCACTGTATTTCATTGAATAGTTGAAAAAGGTTTGTTATACTTTATATCAGAAACATGTAGCGTAGCGAATTCATTTATTGGGTAACAGTCCACATATCAAAAGAGTTTTATTGTACCGGACTAGAGTAATAAGAATCCTATAAAATAAAAGAGCTGATGAATATTGTAGGCCATTGATATTACTAAAGGCATTCCCTGTTTGCAATTTATTTATAGTAAATCTTAATACTGTATATATATATATATATATATATATATATATATATATATATATGCATAATAATATTTAACATTGTGGTTTGAGGTCCGAGTTTCATGATGTAAATACTAGAAACTGTTCTAAATTAAATGTCCCCAATAAAATAGTCGACTTCATCTTGGCCAAAGAAACATGTTTTCACAAAGGAGTTGAGTTTTATAATACATTACATTACCTTTAGATGCTAGGACATTTACTAAATGTTTACGATTAGAAGAAAATATCCAAATACCACAAAAAATATAATAAAAAAATAATTTTCATTAGTTTTAATAATTTAACAAAAATATTGGTCTTGTAAACCAAAAATAAGGAACACCTTTTAAAACTTCAGAAAAAAGATTATATCTTTTCATTAATTCCCAAAACTAATATTTGAAATAAACTACTTTCAATTAGTATTATTAACAACAAATAAAAGTGCATAAATGGATATTATCTCGAACATTCTATTCAATTAATATTTTGATTATTGTTGTTAAGCCAACTGTCCGAAGACAAATTTGAACCCCATATGTGACACCAATACATTATTCATGAGACGACTAAGTCAGGAGATAATGGGGTAGGGTGGCCAACTCTTTTCACCTTCCATTGCATACATCGCTGACTAGTGACTAGTAACATATTACACTAATCAGACTTTAGATGTACACAAACAATGTTATTGTTCTTACGCTGGCACACATCGCCAAGCGAGATGTACTCCTTGATTTTTTTCATTTCACTTATTGTATTCCATAGATCATACATTAGCACTGAAGCTTACAGATGTGGAACAAGTCAAAATTTTAGAAGAGTACAATTTTTTGGCGAGATGAAGTGAGATGAGGCCGAGGATTCTCTAGATTACCTAGCACATATCTTATGGTTTGGCGAAAACCTCAAATATAATAGATGTACATATCAATCAGAGGACACTTGCAAGAGCCTTCAAATTTATTTATTCTATCCGTTCAGAGTCAGGATTTTGACGTATCTTCTTTAAATTTCCAGTAGTTCCCAAGTTTTTCCAACCCTTTATCTAAATTGTTTGTCCGATTGAAGTAGTTGATTGACTTAAGTAAGAGTTTGATTGGTTCATTCGCAAACAGTTTGAACTTCTACATACCTCTATAGACTACAGTAAATTAACCGAGAGTTGGAGAAGTCCTTCTCTGTTCCAAAGATAGAGCCTGTCGCCTTGATTCAATACAATGTTTTCAGGTTAATTGAACTCGAGAAATTAATACATTTTTCTTCTTCTCTCCAATACGAAACGTGCACGTTATTGAAATGTACAGGAGACAGGAGAAAGAGAACTTCATACTTTCTGAATGTAAGTTCTATCCGCATTCAACATTATTTTGTATGTAGTGTTGATTTCATTAAATATCTCATCTCCATTTTTTTTCTTTTCACACGTAATTATTTTAAAATTGTAAGAAACGAAAACAAAATTAGTCACAATGAAAAGGAGGCTGTGTGAAATTCATATAGCCTATCACGTAATTGACTATCCTCATTTGATGAAATAGCCAGGCCTTTTTTCGTATGTACGATGTCAGGTATGAAATCTCACTTCACATAAATATAGATTTTTCAACCCCGTTTGATCCTGAAGTGTACACTGCTGTGGAGTAACAGCACGTCTGATCGTGAAACGAGCGAGCCCAGGTTGAAATCCTGGTTGGGTCAAGTTATCTGGTTCAAGGCTTTCCCTCAATCCATTAGGAGCAAATGCTGGGTAACTTTCGGCGCCGTACCCCGGACTCATTTCGCTGGCATTATCATCTTCATTTCACGCAGATTCTAGATACCACTGCAGTTGATAAAGCGTCGCAATATAAACCTATAATAAGTTTTATAAAACTTTAATTGTTGTCTTAGCATGTAGGCTTTCACGATCGGTGTCTAATTGATATGGACTTTCCGGGCTAAGATGCCGTGGTCTAATGGTGTAGATATTACCAGATATTTTCAGTGGTGAGGTATCCTAGGTCTAATGCGGCAGACATCTTCAGTGGTGAGGTATCCTAGGTCTAAGTAGACCTGAAGATGTCTGCCGCAGTAGTAGACAAAAGTCTGGTAATATCTACATCAGTAGACCACGGCATCTTGCCCGGAAGTTCCGTATGAATTTAATTGTTGTTTCTCAAAATTTCTCGTAACGTATTTTTCAGAAAATAACATCGTCTGATTCTTCATACAGTACCTATGGAAACTATTTAACCCAAGATGGTTGAAAACTATGACACTACCTTTTCCCTTTCCCTTTCAGCTTTGCTAACTCTTCATTGACCCTTGCAGTGATGATGAATATGCGCTATTACTTTTACTGCCACTATTACAACTCAGTTTTTCACTCTGTTTCCATTCATTGCAGTCTTATTTTGGACTTTTTTTTTATTAAGAATATATATCCATTATCAATAATAGATAGTTACAACGCAATCGCTGGTCACACACACACAAGCACACACACGCGACGAATATTATCACAAAATATGATCACTGGAACTGCATGTTGATAACGGTTAGTTTTAAATTTTTAAACAGATTTAATTGTTTATAAAAATGTTGAATATTAATTATAATTTGTTAACTGATATTAGACAAAAGTACTGTATAATAGAATAGACTGTTAATTTAAACTCTCAATTCCGTTTCATTATTACCGCCTGGTAACAATATTAATTGCCAAAGATACCTGTGATAAGTCCTGCGCCGTGGCGTTGTGGTCTGAGGCATCCTGCCTAGGACTCGCGTTACGGGATACGCTCTGGTTCGAGTCCTCATGGGTGAAGAAATTTTCTCATGAAATTTCGGCCAGTGTATGGGACCGATGCCCACCCAGCATCGTTATTCACTTGGGAAGGTACGATAGGTAGCGAAATCCGGTTTCGCAAACCAGTTATAACGGCTGGGGGAGGTCATCGTGCTAACCACACGATACCTCCATTCTGGCTGGATGATCGTCCACCTCTGCTTCGGCATGTGGCCGTGAGCCCAGCAGCCGGCTAGTCGGTCTTGGCCCTTCGTGGGCTGTAGCGCCACGGATTATTATTATCATTATTATTATTATTATTATTATTATTATTACTGATAATAGAGCATAAATTACTTACCAAAATAGTCTAATAAAATTTTTCTGTAATTTTTGTGGTATTCCTAGAAAAATTTTATATGTGAGTCTAATGTTTTTGTAAATGCTAGTAGACCATCAATTTTTACTTCTGTCCACCACGTATATTGCAATTGTAGTCATATCCTTGTTTACAAGTCAGGGTACTCTGTTGTCGTTCTATTATTGTGGTGTTACCGTGTGTTGGATGGAAGGTCATTGGCACTGATGTTCACATTTACTCGAACAGTAAACATTAGATATAGGCCTACTATCAATTCTAAAAATATGATATTTTGGTAATTGAAAATAAAAATAGAATAAAAACAAAATTTCACTACACATAATGTTTAGTAGACCTAAATGTACAGTCTGTGTAATTTTGTCAGTTTTTTATATCGTTTACAACCTGTATTTATGACTTATGACCATTAGGTCTACTTTTCGACTGTTCGATCGCAATAGTTGAAATATTCGAACTGAAGTAAATAGAAATGTTTATCAAAAGCAAAGAATGGAGTCACCGTTGCATCATATGTTTCATCCATATCCTGCAGGAGGAAAGAAAGGAAGGAGGCACTGTGAGTTGCGTCACTAACGTGTAGGCTACATTGCAGTGACTTTTTTATGTGTAAAATTATATTGAACTTCAAAAATAAAACAAATGTCTCAGGACTCAGTAGAGTATTGATCCATCCCTGATCAGTCTTCGCAAAACAGCTACCCAAAAATATACTGCTCACTATTAATCGTAAGGTGATAATAGTCGGTTCAAATTTTAAAGCGGATGAAAACAAATTCCAACAGTAGGAGATACATAGATCCTAGGCAGGGCAGCAGAGAGCGGCATATACTGCACAGTACATATGCAACTGCTCCTCATATTCCAGTTACGTGAAACGCCAGGTCCCACAAAGCAGTTCTCAGATAACAGTTTGACATTCGAAACTAGTCAAACTAGTATGTCATCTCGGAAGACATAGTAGCACTCTATACGCAAAAGGCTGTTTTAAATGAACGAAATGGATTGTATACAATACACAACTGAAGTGCGAAAATTATCGTTATACATTGTTAAAGCGACGTTTTAAATAAGGAATTGTATGTATGTATGTATGTATGTATGTATGTATGTATGTATGTATGTATCTATGTATGGATGTATGTATATGTATTTTTTTAGTAGGTTATTTTACGACGCTTCATTAACACCTTGAGATGAAGGTGATAATGCCGGTGAAATAAGTCCGGGGTTGAGGGGAAAACCCTGGAAAAAAACCTCAACCAGATAACTTGCCCCGACCGGGAATCGAACCCGGGCCACCTGGTTTCGCGGCCAGACGCGCTAACCGTTACTCCACAGGTGTGGACTGTATGTATGTATGTATGTATGCATGTATGTATGCATGCATGCATGTATGCATGCATGTATAGTGTCCATGTGTGCATGTATGCATCTATGTATCCAATGCCTACCGACTTCACTTTACGTGATTCGGGTTCCGCATATTGCTGATAGATGGTAGGACTCTGACTTATTTTCTAGTTGTACACCACTTCGGCGGGCCACACAGTTGTATTGTATATATATATATATATATATATATATATATATATATATATATATATATAATATTTTAATTGTCGATCTATGGAATTGAATGGAATTTCAAGAGGGGCACTACGACCCAGCACTGCGATACTTCAAGATCTATTGCGCTAACCTTCCAGCTTGGAGTGTTCTCAAACCTACAGTGGCTGACCACACTAAGGTTCGCTGCGACCCAGATTTCGGGCAGGCCATTCCTCTCGCCCCTAGGCCAGACCCCTCCGTGTGTCGCGGGGAATGCTACGGAATGATGAAATGGAGAAATGTTTCCGGAATGATGTAAATGCAAAACATGAGGAAACGGACGAACACCAAGAAAAACCCCAATCTACGACTTGTCCGCCACAAGTGTGACTACGAAAAAATCCTAGACCTGACTCGGACTCGAACTCAGATCGCCTGCGTCACAGACTGAAGGTCTGGCCACTCAGCCACCGCAGGAGTCAATTGTCAATCTGAGTTTAAGCCGATGCGCTACAAAAAATAGTCGAATTTTGGACCAATTTATTATTTTAGCGCTAAAAATGTACGGCTTCATGAAGATGATACCTCAGTTTCTTAACTATAAGTATAGTTTTATATAATTGGTAGATATTGCGTTAATGTACGAGTAATGTGTAGCGAAACTTTAAATTTAATCATCTCAAAAAATAAATTTTCTACGTTTTCAACCACAAGTATTCATTTTATTTCTCAGTGGTTAAAGCTAGATTGATGAAACTTCGCATACTTATTCCCTAATATTTGTGTTGTAAAATCGCGCATTTGATTGGCTTTATTCTTCATAGTTTTATTTCTAGAGAATTATACGTAATGCAGATTTTTTATTAATGTTTGAACATTGAAGAAATTATTTTTTTTACAAATAAATTAGTGTAAGGCATCACTAATGCTCAATTGTACAATATGCAGTGTTACCTTTAAGAAAAAATGAGATTAAAAGAAAAAGTACTTTTTTTAGCAATAGGATTTACACCAAGAAAATTAAAAAAATAAGTATATCGTCGCTTAAGAACCAATACCGCGTAACTGACAAAATGTAAATTTTACAGGAGAAGGAAAAAACCGAACAAAAACCATAAAATTAACGCAATAGTCTTGAAAATTGGTGTATGGCTAAGAAATAGCATAACTCATTTGTAAGTAAGTCAAAATTGATGATCATGGCCGTAGACATTTGGCCATGTCACTTACGCAGTATTGGAACTCTGCCGTTGACTACATTTTGTTAGTTACGCGGTATTGTGAGACAACTTTAGCAGCTTCAGGACACATGCTGACAAGCGTTTTCTTTGCGTGAAAACTGCCTTCTGGAAATATTATTCGTGCTCTTGTATATGTCAATGTGTTATCTGAATTGTTGTCCTACCGTCTGACTTGAGGTCAAGGTCGGTAGGCTGTAGTTTGAATCAGCACTAGATTACGTTCCAGACAATGATTGCTGCATTCTTAGTCAATCAAATGCTGAAACTATGGGAAAGGAAAAAGAAGACACAGTTCAATGTGTATTGTTATAATAGTAATAGTAATAATAATAATAATAATAATAATAATAATAATAATAATAATAATAATAATAATGACAATCTGATATCAGGCGCTTTATTTTCACACTACGTATTTGAATAGATAAGTAGAATTGTTACTAAAACGTTGCTGACAAATATAATTTTATAATAAAATAATAATAATAATAATAATAATATTATTATTATTATTATTATTATTATTATTATTATTATTATTATTATTATTATTATTGACAATGGACTTGACTGACTTGCGAATAATGAAAAGAAAATCATATAAAAATTTAATAAGGATGATAATTTTTCAGGCACAATATTCGTTAAACACAATAAAGAAATAATTATAGGCCTAAGCTGAAATCACAAAAAGTAATCCTTGAGTAACCTTAGTGTGGAATACTATCATAAAGACCATGGCACAACGGTTCTATATACAATAATGTGACGGTAATTTAGGCAGGCTACTAATGCTCTTTTTTTTCTGTGCTTTTGCACGAGAACATGACTTCTTTTTACTGAAGGGACGCCATCAGTACTATTAGCTAACCAATATTGCACAGTTCATTCTTTAATTCCCAATGTACACAGAAACATCTTTTTGCAAACCTGAATTTTTTTTCTCATCAACTTTTAGGTTGTAGACAAATGTTTTCTTTCTTCTCGATTCAGAATTTTATACTGCCAGGTCTTTTCGTAGGAGTGAAATCCACAATACTTGATACGTAAACGGTCCTCTGTTCCCAAGTCATAGTTTTCCAGAATGCCTGAAAGATGTGTCTTCTCTCATTAGAAATTAAATTACAGCCCCTTACTTTCGAATTTTGGCACATTTTATAACTACACTCTGGCCCCAAATTCCTTGCATCGCTTTCCGTATCATATGTTACTTTGCCATCTTTCGATCTCTTGTAGCCAAGATAAGCTTCCTCTTCTATTCTAAGTTTTCTATTTTTCATTTTCTTCCACTTACCCTTTTGTGGCTTTGAATTTCTTTTTCTTTTCTGTCAAATTTCTATGAAACGATTGTAGATTCTTCTCTTTACCTTTTTCTGACGAATGTAAAGATGTAGAATAAGTAGCACTCACGAATTCTTAGGGGTCGTCTACATCTGAAGACGCATCCGAAATTTGGTGTAGATCCTTCATTGACAGGGTATTGTCTTCAGTTTCTGTCCTATCCTATTTCTAGCTGTATTATTTTAATAGTGTTGCTTTAAATCATACCAGACTGCATAATATGATCACAACCTTACCGGTAACACTGGACGGATAATCCCTGATCTGCAGCAGCACATTTTCAGAAGGACGGTTTTCTTTTGCATTTGAATTATCAGGCAGTACACCTACGAATATGATGAGATTACTAGTGTTTATAAATGCTATATAAATGGCTTGAAAACATGTGTAGTAAATATTATCATCAATTTAGATCTTCCTCCTACCTGAGCAAATGGAAGGAACCAAGCTCAGCACCACTGAATGTAGCGCAAATTATTTTAGCGGCCCATTCATGATTATTTATATTAAGTACTTAAACTAAGTTTGCTGTTATGATTCCGTAACTGAAGAAAAATAAACGTTTAATAACTGTGATACTTCTTATGCCATACCTTTGTTAATGTTCACAGAAGTTTCTCCCGTCTTGAATGCAGAACATAGCACAGATAGGATTTCGTTCCCGCTAAACTGACTGTCGCCTGATTCATTATCCATTTCTTTTCTTGTATCTGTAGGCCTATATAATAATAAAATATTAAATGTACTATATTTCAGTGAATGAACTTGCAGTAAGATTCTACGGGTATTTAGCTCAACTAACATTCAATTGACATTAGTGAAATAATTCTATTATATTTACCTTTTAAATAATTGAAACTGAACACTTCTTTAATCTTGTCAGAATATCACACACTGTTGACACAATTTTACAAGGCAGTAACGAGAACCAGCTTCCGTACTGAGGGCGCGCAGGGAGTAGACATAACAGCCTATCTGTTGTCAGATACGCGGTATTTCCTACAGACTTCTCGTGACTTCAGATACGCGGTATTGTACCCCCCTTCTTCGCACGCAGGCCATTCATGTAATAAAATTCCCGCGCTTGTCAGTGCATGCAGATGACAGTGGAGGTACCATCTGTGCAAAAAAACAGTTTTGACCAAAAATGTCAGTTACGCGGTATTGTTTCTTAAGCGACGATATATTTTTAAAATGTTTATGAGAAAATATTGAAATTTACAATGAGTGATTATGATATTGATATGCATATTCATATTCGTGGATTTTAGAAATTTCAGTAGCGCATCACCTGAAGCCAATGATGTCAACGAGAGCGCAAGCGTGCGTCATGGCCCGAATGCGCTGTTCAGAGCACGTACGGCACGCAGGTACAAGTCACTGATGAATTCAAGTGTTGTACATTACACATTGAAAAAAAAGTCGTTCAGTAAGGTTTAGGCTGACTGGACTCTTTACTTCTTATGAGTGAAAGTGGCGAAAATGTTCTTTGTCTGATATATGGAAAGCATTTAGTTACGAAGAGGAGCAATGTGAAACGCCTGAAATTTTTAATTGATGTACACAATGGTGTACTGAAATTCTGTTGTTTTATTGACATTAAATAGTAATAAATATATGTTTAGATGTACTGTAGAGGTTCTTCCTCGCTGCATTACATTTAAGTTTACAGAATAAAGTATAAAAAGTATGGATGCTAATAGCGTAGACTCGTTATGAATTCTGTCTAAAAATTATGAAGATATGTCATCCATATATTTTCAGTTTGACAGTGGTCCTTACCATTGTGATGTCCTCTGGTTAAGCCAAGGAAAAGTTCTCTCCTGGTTCTTTGAATTGCGTGAACAGAGTCAAGTTGGAAGTTCGTTTTGCTTGGTAATATATCCAGGGTACGAATATCTGCGGCGCAAATTGTTTCTATATTTGGCATAAGTACGTATGTGAGCAATTTTCCTCACTTATGAACCTCACAAAACCAAGACTAATACCAAGAAAATCAGAAGATAATAAGCGTGCTATGCTACGTCATGCTGCAGGAAACATAATTTCGCCGGACATAAGGTTAGTGTCGGCAAAAACAAGAAAAAAAAACACTTCTGTATTATACGAGAAGTCAGGAATAACTTTAATTTGTTTCTAGAAATGTGCTGTTCATATAATAAGTACATTATTAAGTGTGTAACCGTTACATAGCAATTAATTAGGTAGGCCTCATTATATAAAACCTCTAAGATAAAAAATATACTATGTTTATTATTTGTTGCAATCATATTATTTCATTTTTCCGAATGCACAATGTCCTGTAATTTCTTTCACTTTTGTATTGGTAAGTTTAAAACAAGAAAACAGTGTTTTATAATAGTTGGATTATTACATAATTATATAAAAATTAATTATATTCTAACTATTATCTGAAACTATATAAGTTAAGGAGAAGCTATGTTTACTATTTATTGTAGCTTATCATTTTATAATTCATTGAATTTATTCGAGAGGTACACTCTACAATACATGTTCTGATTTCTTGTTGTCTTGTATGAATGTAACACATTATATATATATATATATATATATATATATATATTAAACAGTTTAATTCATCTTGCAGTGACACGCCAATAGAGTTCACTTTGCTCACCCCTTCTTATTCACTGCTGCTGTCTACAGAATAGATTCATTGCAACCCGTGAGCGCTTGATCGCACGCAGAACCGTTTGCGTGCTCTTGACCTTGACATTGCTTCCTTAAGCTGTAGAAAAATATATCAACTCTCGTTCCGAGGAACATATACCTATAAGCCTAGATCATGTATACCCAGACAGGTCGGCCTTATAGGCTTTGAAGTTAACAACTTTTGTCAGGTTTACTACGCTGCCATCTAGTTGTTACATAAGGAGTCACGTCATAATTCCCATTTGAATTACATTAGCGACTGTACTGCCATCTTATGTTCGTTTACGGCGGACGGGTGGCGATATTGGCGGTTGTTCTCTTTAAAGTGCTGCGATTTTAACATAGCGATGAGTTATCTATTACATATATCATGTAGGCTATAAGTTGGAAAAGAAATTAAATAAGGTAGCACATAATTTTTATCTTCCTCGATCACTGGCATTGCTTACGCATAAGGACTGATCTCCTGATCCATAACTACACTCGGGCATGCTTATTTTCCTCGAGGTTTTACCCATTTGCAAAGGAAACATCAGGTAAACATAGTGAAAACTCGCTCTCACCTTACCACAGTACCATCTCGCTGCCACTTATTCCACTGGCGCTAAATAGCCTAGCAGTTGATGCAGGATCGATTAAAAGATTTAATATATCTCTCACTCTCCTAGGATTACTCTGGCAACATTGCTCTTTGCTTCTAGCCAAAGTGTTCGTGTGACTCACAATGGTCGAATTTTGATTGCTGTGCACTTTGAAAGTGCAGGACTACTCTTATTTCGTTGTGTAAAACACACATTATTCCCTGTCTATTGTCTACACCTATGTGTATAGTTTAATTCGGCCACAACCCTTATCAATGTTGAGTTACAGCGTGAATATCGCTCGCAGCCTATTGTTCTCGGGGTATTTTACGTCCACTCTAAACTTGTTGTGAAAAGACTATAGGCGGTTTCCGCGTGAAGATAAATAAACGATGGGAGCCGTGTGACACGATGTACTTTGTTAGTTAGCAATTCTTAAAACTGTGTAAATATGGCATAATTTTATAATTATCTTGTGTTCTACGTGGAGAATTTTAATTTATCTAAATACGTAAATAAGGCCTGAGTATTTCTGCTTCAGTAATCCAACGTGTTTTACGACACGGCTACCACCACAGTCATAACACCAACATTTTTCTAAAATTTATTGCTTCTCTATTTAGTTCTTCCTAATGTCTTCATTTCTAATCCACAGTATGATGTTACTGAGGTTCTGACTGGTATGTACAGTAGTGGCAAAAAAAAAACCGGACCGACTCTTGTAGCTGATTTCAGAGCCATGTTCACTCCAGAGCGTGATAGACTGGTAACTAAGACTTTCGTGGTTCGAATCCTGCCTAGGAAGAAAAATTTTATTTATTTATTATTAAAATTTATCCCAAACACTTTTCGATTGCAGCGATATTTTACCAGAACATGTGTTTTACCAGCTTATTTTATAATGGTTTTCGAAATGGGCTACGTCAGCAGTCGAAACTACAACAATTTCAATAGATTACTCGCTATCTTGTGGATCATTTCGGGGACTTTGATTATTCCGTCGGTCCAGTTTTTTGCCACTACTGTACACATCTACTGTATTTACAGGCAGTATATCTTACTTGACGATATGTTTCAGAGGAAGAACAATTGAATAACCGCCCAGAACAAGGTTGTAACTCTCATTTCTCATAAGTTGACTTTTTCGTGAATAATGGTTGTTAATGATGCGCTATGTGTAATGTTTATGCTCGTATTAAAATCAGCACACATGTCTGATTGTCAACCTTGCTCTAAAAATTTAAAGTATGCACAGTAAAATGTGTTTTCCCCCAATTTTATTAAGAATTTCGTATTACAACCTTGTTCTGGGCGACTATTCAATTGAAGGCTCCCTGCAGAAAGGCAGTGATTGTACTTCTGGTCTAATTAATGTTTTCCTTGTTTCATACCTTAAAATTATGCCCGATCTTTTAGTGTAAGAACGGTGTGATTCCGAGCATGTGGTAGTAAGTTACAGTGGGATTGGAGCTGAGCTCCCAATCGTTTCGTTGCAAAAAGGAGGCAGCTCCTGGAGCTACATACAGAGTGAACCGTAAGTAGTGTCATTAATTTCAGGGGGTTATTCTTTGAGACATTGAAAAAAAACTTCAGTACAATTTTGCTTGTTTTTACTTCCTTTTCGAGATAAAAATTGTTTTATATGAAATATTTCGTACTTTGGTCTGGGAAAGTTATTGATTTGATTTTCAAACTGTTCAGTCAGTTTAATAGAGCAATGTAT